>NW_023416379.1:86570047-87112547 GCF_014108235.1 Myotis myotis
GCCCAGGGCCTGGGTGCGGAGTGAACACTCTGAGGTGGGGAAGACTGAAGACCCCGCCACAGAGCAGCAGCTCTAGCACCACAAGGAGTCGCACGAGGCTTGAGGATCGTCCGTAACAGATGGTCCTGGAAGTCCCCTCCCCTGTGTAGGGTTGCAGCTGGTGAGCCATTTGGGGACACGAAGGGGCATGCTTCTCACAAGGAGACAGACTGACCTGGGAACTTAACACGGCTGCGTGGGCAGTAACCAGGTGGGAGCCCCCCGTGCGGTGGAAGAGCGTCCACTGGAGAGACGGCGCTGGCCAAGGCAGGCTGGGTGTCTCACCAGGTCTTAGCTGGACTCAGACTCGGGAAATGTACGGTCTGGCTGACCGTGGAAAGGATCCTCGTTGACCTAGTTAGGGGTTTTCATCAACAGAATGTCCCTGGTTCCCCATCTGAGATGCAGCCCAGAGCTGCACAGACCCTGGGCCTGCAGCCGGCAGCACATCCGCCTCTTTAGAAACTTCCCCGGGACTCGGCTGCTGTGACACGTCCCCGTCATGATCCTCTTCCACCGTCATTGCTCTGAGCTCTCTATTTTGATGGACACCTGAGAGGATCCATGACTCCTCTTCGGTTGGTCCTCTACATTGCTGGTTCATCCTTTCTGCCTTTCCGTCTCTGCCCCTGGGGCGGGGGGGCGGCGGGGCGGACAGGCATATGGGAGCTAGGCATATGGGAGGCATATGGGAGCTAGGACCCCAAGGCCTGGAATGTTGGACAGAGTTTGAGGAATGGCGATGGGCCTGCTCCAGGGCCCAAATCCCGCCACCCTCCTCCGCTCACGCCCACTCCTGCAGAGCTTCTCCACCTGCCTGCCTCTTCTCTCTGCGGTGGCTCTCACAGCCAGGGGTGCCCCGGCCTCCAGAACCTACGGAAGACGCTGCCTTCTGCTGAGGATGAATCAGAAAACTGCTTTCCTTCTAGAAGTAAAGAAATCAACCAAGTCCGTTGATGGCCCTGATTTCTTCGGGGGTTAAACCAACCCAGCTCTGGAGAGCATATTCTGAGTCAGGACTCAGAGCTCTTGGCCTGAGGACCCACACGGAGGGGTGTTTATTCCAGAAACCTGAGTGTACATCACTAAGTCACGGACTCCAGGATCGTCAACCCCTGCCTGCCCGGAGTGGTTTCACCGGATTCACTAATTTTGGCTGGATCTTCCAAGCGAAGAAGCAACTCAGGTTTCCTGTATTTAAGCCCCATCAATCAACCATAGCAAAGTGGAAACCTTGGGCTTGTCCTGGTTGGGAGGAAAAATAGCATGGTTTGGGGAATTACAGCTTCGAGAAGTAGAGGAATGTCAAAAACACATCCACGTACCATCCCAAGAATTAGAGATAGGAGACTTCAAACAACCTGAAGAATGAGGCTGATTTTCTGCAAAGCCCCTAGAAATAGGCCTTATGTCTTTGCCCCAAAGAGCCCAGGACCATTCTCTACAACCATCTGCATATGCTGCTTTCTCCTTTAGGGAGGAAATAGACATGAATGTCAAGTTTAGCCAGCAAGGCAGATGCACCAGCCCAGCCTTGGGGGCCTCTTCCTCGTTGGTCTGCAGGTCTATCAGGAACTGGTCCCACTCCCGCATCATCTGCTCTCCCTCTGCGGCAGCCCCATAGTCGAAGCACACTGGATTGCTGCTTATTCTGCGAACCCCTCCATTTCCTTAGCTGTGCGATGGGTATTGGTAATACCCATATTGGTTATTGGTAGAACCAAATGACTGATTTCTGTGAAGTGCTTAGAACCTGGCACATCATAAGCACTTTAGAAATGTTAGCTTTTCCCACCAGCACAGCTTCTTACATGTAATAAACACCTAATAAGCATCTCTTGAGTGGATGGGTAGATGAAGGAAGGAATGAAATGCATCCTCTCGTTGCTTGCCTCTGGCTTTGCACACACACTTCCTCTCCCTGGAATTCCCTTCCATCTCCTTGCCCGACTTGCTTCCCTTGTGTCCCTGGAAACTCCACTCGGGTGCCCCGGCCCTCACCTGAGCGTGTGCTCCTTCTTGGCGCCCCACTGGCACCTGACTTCCACCTTCCTCATTGCGGTCATCACCTTGCGTGCAGTGGCTTCCTGGTTCGCCTCCCCCCTGGACTGTGACCCTCCAGAGGGTGGAGACTGCCGAATCCACCGCATGGCAAGGAGCACCTGCTACCCGAATGCCTGCACTCGTGAGCATCATCATGACATAAAAACTGGAGCTAAAATGTGTCTAGCGCGCACTGTTTCCCAGTTCCTCACCTAGTCACTCTGTGCATTGTCTTTAACCTTCATAAATATCCTAAAAGTGGGGACAATTAGAATTATTCCCCATTTGTTGGTAACAGAGTGAGTCTTAGGGTCAGTAATGTGCTAAAATCAAGGCCACAGCTAAGACCGGCCCTTACACTGCACTGGCTTTTTGTTCAGAAAGGAGTTTGATGGATAGTCTGTTATTTGTTGAACAGTTTCATTCTGTACCTTAACTGTGAGGGAACCAGCCACTCAGGCGGGGAGACCCGTGAAGCTGGAACGGCAAAGTGGGGAGAGCTGTGAGCCATTCTTAACGAAGCGTGTGTTTTGTCGTAGGTTCGGACAAGTGGACCTCCCTAGAAAGAAAACTGTTTAACAAAGCACTAGCCACTTACAGCAAAGACTTTATTGTTGTACAGAAGATGGTAAGCATGCCCTTTCCTGTTGCTCGCTTGAAACCGAATTGGGTAATTGTCCATGGAAAGATATGTAGAAGGATTTGTTTCCTGGCCTCATGCTCTGCTAAGGGTGTCTTCCATGCCTGGCTGGGGAAGGGTGGCATGGCCCCAGTGTCACCGGGGGAGGGGGGGAGGACATAGACTATTTGAGAGTGATGGGGGTTTATTTATATCTTCATAAAAATGTGTCATTTATGCATTCTTATTGGAATAAATAGAACTGGGGCCTCTGAGTCACAATTAACATAATTTATTTCATGGGCATTTGATGACTGTCATGTTTCTGACAGAATTTTTTTTCTGGGAAATTGGAGAAGGGAGATGTGCCCTCCCCCCAACCAGTAGTTTCTGGTGTTGGGCTCCTAATCATAATGACAGCAATAGTAAAAATGATGGTTTACGTATATATACAGCACTTCACAGCAGAATGGAACTCTTGCACGTACTAGTAGTCCCAGTAGCACTTTATGCAGCAGATGGAAACCTAATCGGCCTTACTTGGCTCAGAGGCGGTTTAGGCTAGAAGTTAAAATGACTCTGAGTTCAGCAGATCGCTGAGTGACGGAGCATGTTCATTACGTGCTCATGAAGGTGTCCAGGTCCACAGAGAACAGGTGACAGCTCCCCTGGATCCGAGCTGGGCCAGTGGTACCAGGGGTGAGCTGGGGACATGTCTTTAATTGAGGGCCTTGATGGACGGAGCTCTAAATAGGTGGACTTTCTGTCCAGCTGGCCTGTCTCCAGATCTGTATCACTCCCCGCTCCCTGCCCTGGAGGCCACCACATTCTCTGCGCCAGCTCCATGCTCTGATCTTGAGTCACCTGACCTAGGCTTCATTACTTTTTTTTTTTTTTTTCCTCACCCAAGGATATTTTTTCCATTGATCTTTAGAGAGAGTGTGGAAGGGAGAAGAGGATGGGGAGGGAGAGAGAAACATCAATGTGAGGGAGACACATTGACTGGTTGCCTCCCGCATGCAACCCAACCGGGGCTGGGAATCGAACCTGCAACTGAGGTACATGCCCTTGACCGGAAATTGAACCTGAGACCGGGGCTTTAACCATTGAGCAAACTGGCCAGGCCTAGGCCTCCTTCCTTGCAGGCTTCACACCTGTTGACTGAGGATAGATTCATGTGCCGTGCTTGTCAGGAAGCATGGGTTTTTAAGCCAGGGCTCTCTGGGACACTGTCCTCCGCTCCCCCCGCCCCTCCCCCGGCGATTCTAGTGTAGAAATTCAAGGTATCAGGTGGATGTGAAGGGGCAGCTTTGAGGAGATGAGACTCCTGGTGGTGTCCTCATCTTACCGTGCGGTGGCCCTGTTCCCACCCCCAAGGGCACCGCCAGCTTTTACCTGCCTCCAGAAAACCCACATTATCCAACCGCACTCAGAGCTTAGAGGTACATGAACTAAGGAAAGGACTTTTTTCTCTTTAAAACACATTTACCTTTCCCCCTTTGGGGCAAGCGGAGCAAGGCTTGTTTCCTGCGAAAACAGCTTTTGTCATTACAGCTTTGCCTTACGTTCCTGTTCCATGACTAAGGAACATTCTTCATAGATGGGTTTTGAAGGTCAGCAAGTCAGACACCCAGACACATTCCAGCACGTTTAATGCAAAAGCACACTGCTTCATGGGTTAAAAAAGGGAATGAGCTCTCAGAGGCCTGACAGGAAAAAGTCCCCAGGCTACACTGTAAAAAATCAGATTGCAAAACATGCATGTGCTACCTTCTGCGAGGAAAATGTGCTTCTGTGCTTGTTGGTAATATGCTTAAAGATGTTTAACTTATGCGTCCTATTGGGATAAATAGACCTGGGGCTTCTGATTCACAATTAAAATAATTTATTCGTGTATATTTTGACCGATCTATCGTGTTTCTAGCAGAATTTTTTTCTGGGAAATTAGAGAAGGGGAGATGTGTGCCCTCCTCCCTCAAGCCAGTAGTTTCTGGAGTTGGGCCCCTCGTCGTAGTGACAATAATAGTAAAGAAATTCTGGAATGCTGTCCAAGAAATCAGTAAGAGGGGCGATAGCTGTGTTGCCGGGGCGGGGAGTGAGCTGGCTGGCTGGAGAGCAGGCGTGAGAAGGAGATTTCTCTCTGGATGCACTTTCTGTTCAACCGCATAAGCCTGCTGCCTGTTACCAAATGACGTGTTCGCCAGAGCTTGCTGCTCGGAGCTGACCCTGCCCCGGCCCCCGCAGGTGAAGTCTAAGACGGTGGCTCAGTGCGTGGAGTACTACTACACGTGGAAGAAAATCATGCGCTTGGGTCGGAAGCACCGCACACGCCTCGCGGAGCTCGCGGATGACTGTATGGTGAGTGAAGCCGCCGAGTCACTGCTTATGCTGGCCCTGCTCCCACCCCACACCCAGGTTAGTAAGCGGCTGCCGTCTGGTTTGGCTTTGCTGCCCAGGTGGCCTCAGGGAGGGGGTGACGAGCCCGCTCCCTGGTGGGACTCAGGCTCTGACTTTCTGGTGTAGAGGCCGAGGGAAGGCAGCTTGGGTTCGGCCTGTGGCTGTCAGGAGCCAGAGAGTTAAGCCAGATTGGCCCCAGCCTTGGGTGGGTGGTTTTTTTATAAGCAGGTGCCCTGACCCCCCCTGGCACACCCCTTCCTCGTCCTTCCCCATCGTGGACGGTGCTGGCCAGAGAACGTGAGGTGCCTCCCAAAGATGAAGGTGCCTCAGCTTGGCCGTGGCTTCCCTGAAGCACAGCAGGAAGGAGTGTGACCTCCAGATGGGGCTGGGGACGCTGGGTTATTGAGGAACTGCTTAGCAGGGAGTGATCCTTGCAGCCCTCTCATCGCCATGTACCCCTGGTATCATGTGGCTTTGGTCGTTACTGCCCTGTTCACCCTTGGGGGGGCGCTCCTCTCTGTGTCCATGGCCAGGGGAAATCCCACCTGCTGTGGAAAACAGCCCCTACCATGTATGTATGTACAAGGTACATGTCTACAACACATTACCAAACCCCAGCCTCTGTCGTCATCAGGGAACATGGCTAGAATTCATGAATGGGGTGAATATTTGTCATCATACTTTCATTCCCCATGGTGTCCCAGTATGAGTGTTAGCACATATGTGGGGGGTGAGGAGGGTTCTTGAAAAGACACGTTTTTGTGTGTGTGTTTTTAATCTCTATTGTTGCAAGTATTACAGAGGTCCCCTTTGTTTTTTTTCCCATTGACCCCCTGCACCCCGCACCCGCCCTTCCCAGGCTTTGACCACACTATTGTCTGTGTCCGAGGGCCATGCGTATAGGCATGTAAGTTCTCCGGTTAACTTCTCCCGGCCACCCACCCACCCCCGCCTTCCTTCTGAGATTCCTCAGTCGGTTCTTAAAAAGACACGTGCTGTGTACCAGGCATTGTGCTAGGCGCTCACAAACATGGGCTTGTGTAATCCTCATTCCAATTCCATGAGGTAGAAGACTGAGGCACAGAGTAGCTTCGCTGTGGTCAGTGGCTGGGAGTGTGTTGTCTGAGCCTGATTCCCTCATGTAATACTTAAGGCAAATGCAAATTCTGTTAAAGAATGTTAAAAACAGGTGGGCCCACTCAAAAGCCCACGTTCCTAAGTATGGGACCTAGCTCTGATATTTGCACACATGTAAATTTATATCTGGACTCAAATATCAGACGAAATAGACATCTGTGGAGTGGCATGGGGTTTCCATCCTTTTGATTAAAGTGGACAGTGTTCTGTAGAGAGGTCTTCCTGCACCAGGGCTTTTGTCTGACGGGTTGAAGTAGTGATGTGTTGTAGCAGGCTAGCCTTTTGCTCATCTGTGGCCTAATGTTTGAAAAAGCAATGTGATGCGTGGGTTTGGATTAGGGCAGGGCTGTCCCCCTGGGTCTGTCACGGTGCCCCATGCCAGAGCAGACTGTGTGGCCTTGAACCATTTGCCTGCCTCTACCCCTCGGCTCCAGGCACTGGAGACATTAAAAAATAAAAAGAGCAGCCTGGCCTCGTCTGCTTCAAGCCACCAAGGCCAGCTGAGCTCCCGCAGCGTAAGCTGCAATCTGTATGGCGCAGTGGGTGACTCCGGGGTGTTAATGGCCTCTGCCCCTCCCTCCCTCCAGGGGAGCACACGTTCTAGCTGGGAAGATGTGGCATACACAAGAGTGTTTAAAAGCAGCATGCAGTGAGAACAGAGTTCTTAGACATGGCCTTAGGCAATCTCTTTCTCATCCAGCTCCACCATTCCACCGCCAGAGGCTGAGGCCCAGGGACCCAGAGAGGGGGAGAGGCTTGCCCAGGTCACACCGAGCATTGCTTTGCAAATGGGTGGAATAGACAGTAAACAAGGAAGCACAGAGAATCCTGCCCTTGGAGACCCAGGACCCGGCTTCTAGGCTGTGAAATGGAGCAAACAGCTTAGACGATCTGGAAGGTCCCTTCCAACTCTGGAGTGTCCGGGGCTGTCAGAGCCATGGTTTGGAAGAGGCCAAACCAGAGGGTGGGGTTTCCTTAGGCAGAGTGGTGTCTCGGGCTTGGGTGTTATCAAGTGCCTAGGATCGTGTCTGGCATCACAGAGGCACTCAACAAATACTTGCTGAATGAATGAATGAATGAATGAATGAATGAATGAATGAACGAATGAACGTTTTTCTGAGGTGCATAGTAATAATCCCTCTAAGAACTCCCTGGAGGGAGACAGGTGAGCAGTGATCCTGAGCAGAGGGTGCTGCTGAGGAAAAGGTTACCATCAAGGCAAAGGCACCACCCTGGCCAGCAGGGCTGTGAAGAGGGTAGAAAAGCCAGGCCAGCCTATAGCGTCAGGAGCTCTGAGAGGTTGAGCTGGTGCCCGAGGGCCACACCTTCTTGGGCTTAATCACCAGGAGCCAGTACTAAGCTGGATCAGAGCATCCATGCCCTCATGGCCTCTGAGCATAGGGAGCATAGACAGGTATGTGCAGAGATGACTCAGGCCCACAAAAACAAGAAAACCGTGATCTAAGGCCAGTGTGGCAGCTCTCAGCGCCCTCTGGGGCACTGTGAGGGCTCCGTCTCCTGAGGGTAGTTTACAGATGAAAAGTCAGGACCGTGCAAGGACTGGGGAGGGTGCAGAAGGCGCTGTCCTAGGGCAGGGTCCTGCTCTTTGTCCTCCAAGCCTGCCTGGACACGGGGGTAGCTCTGCTGATCACGCGTCCTCAGTGTGTTACTAAAGGGACAGATGGCCATTTCCCCACCTTGGACCATGCTCGGGTAGCTTAGGGGCATGTGTGGGGAGAGGGGAGAGCAGGAGAGTTTGTGAGGAACAGCAGCTCTTTAGGGAACCAGCAGGGTAATCTGCCTTCTGGCCTGAAGCCATCTCAGGCCCTTGTCCCCTCGCAGGCAGAAGGGGCCAAGATGGTCTCTGTTAAGGACATGGGAGCAGAGTGTGCTGACTTCCCCTTCCTGTGCCCTGTCCATTCTCACGATTCCACTCCGTGCAAATCTGTGGGTCTGGCTGTGGCCAAAAGATAACACAATTGAGGAAACTGACACAGTTAACTGTCTTTGGACGACAGCGGTCAAGGCTCCCAGGGCAAAGCTCATCGTGGTCTATGCACCTTAGGTACCTCCATCATGGGCCACCGACCAGGGAACACCCTGCTTCCCTTTGGCATGGAAAGGCAGCTGGTCCCAGTGGCTCTGAGAGGCTTAGGATTTCTGTGTTTGAGCTGAAAACCTAAGCCTCCGTGTACAAGTGGACAAACGCATGCCTGTGGACATTTGCAGCGGGGCCGAGGGGAGAAGAAGGGGGAGGTTTGGGAATCAGATAGCCCAGGTTTTAAATCTCAGTTCAACTTCTTTACCAGCCCTGTGACCTTGGGCAAATTGGTTTTCTGGCTAATTTCCTCATTTGTTTGAAAATTTGGCCTAGCCGGTTGGCTCCATTGGATTAGTGTTGGCCTGCGGACTGAAGGGTCCCGGGATTCCAGTCAAGGGCACGTGCCCAGGTTGCGGGCTCAATCCCCAGTAAGGGGCGTGCAGGAGGCAGCAGATCAATGATTCTCTCTCATCGACGTTTCTATCTCTCCCTCTCTCTGAAATCAATATAAAAATAAATAAGTGATAGATAGATAGATAGATAGATAGATAGATAGATAGATAGATGATAGATAGATAGATAAAAGAAAAATCTGTACATGGCTGTTGTGAGAACTAGCAATGTGTGTGGACCCTGACTCAGCAGTCATTCAGTATACTGTCACCACCATCATCCTTAGTGACTGTAACACTCAGATCTGTGTCTTGGAGTAAATATGGGTTGTTGAACATTTGTATTTTCACTTATAAATCTGGAATATTGATAAATGTTTCGTTTCACAGTACATCATAAAATAGCCAACTTGTTGATAAGAAGTTCTACATGTCAGGATTTTTGTCTTCCTATATTTGTATCTCTTAGTCACTTTGGTGAGCCATTTGGCTTAATGATAAATCATTCTGTGAGCAATCTATCTAAATTCCTAAGACATTATAATCACAGGATGGTATAATTGAATCTGTAATTTTGTGGCTATCTGGAATGTTTCTTCTCAGAGTTCTGGGGGTTTTTTTGTGGGGGTTTTTTTTTTACTATTTTATTGATTTTTAGAGAGGAAGAGAGAAGGAGAGAAAGAGAGAAACATCAATATGAGAGCCATTGGTTGCCTCCTGCACATGCCCTGCCAGGGGTCAAGCCCAAAACCCAGGCATGTGCCTTGACTGGGATCAAACTGGCAACCTCTCAGTGCATGGGAAAATGCCCAACCAGCTGAGCCACACTGGCCAGGCCTCTCGGAGTTCTTAAGCCAAAAATATGGCACTGTGAGAAAATTGTAATTATAGTAAGTACCATGAAATAATGCCATTGTCATTTAAAATTATTACATAATTTATTTTAAAAGCCAAGCTATAGGCCTTGGGCTGCTTAATAAATTGGTATTTGAGACCACAAAGTTCCAGTTCTATAAAGGAATGGAGTGAACCCTTGCAGTTTGACATAGAGTGGTTTTAGCTGAAAGTCTTAGGGACTGGAAGATGGAGGATTCATACGGAAATGAGGCCATTTAAATGAAATCAACCTGTATGTTTGTACGTTAGTACGAAACCTACAGCTTCTATCATAAATCACTGTAAATGTATTAGCCCTACATCTGTATTCACTGAAGCCTTTCAACAAATGTAATTATTACTAATTAATCCTAATTAACTCACTGGAAACTGGGACTGGTTCTTAAATACACCCTGTTAAATATGCGTATGTGGTATTAAATACAGACACTGCTGACCCGGGGAGGGGAGTGCTACATGCCCCATTATGTGCTGGCATTGTCTTTCTCCCAAGCCCAGTCCACACCGGAGAGGGGAAGCTGTGGTTTCAGGACCCAGGGTACCACTGCTTTCAGAAATCTTTATTCTTCTTGGGAATTCTTGCTTCTGGGTTCCGGCTCACTCCGGTTACGTCGATGCCGGGGGAAACCAAGCTGGAGCCCACAGGCTTTAAGCAGTGGTGTGCAAAGAGGCGTGACAGTGTCAAACCTATGGTGATGGAAGGAGGTTTGACTTTGGGTGATAAACACACAACGATGCATCATAGAATTGTACACTTGAAACCTATATAATTTTATTAACTAATGTCAACCCAATACATTTAATTCAAAAAAAAAAACCTTAATATAAAAAGAGAGAGGGAGACAGGAGGCGGGCAGAGACGAATGCGCCATGGGTTGGGCATGCCTTTCCTTTCCTCGTAAACTGTGGAGGCTGTTTACAGACTATCGGTGACATGGCCATGTGAAAGCACTTTGTAACTGTAAAGTGCTATAAAACAGAAGCTGAGATGAGGCTGATGTAACCGTAGGACTCCCTTTTTCTGGTCCCCAGTCCTTACTGGGCCTGGAGGAGCCAGCATCTGTCACCCCTCCCACCGCCCGAATGAAGATGGAGAGCAGAATGAGGTCGTTAGTTAAACAAGAGGCAGAATGAGGGCCTCCTAGATCCCTGCCCTCCATCCCAACCCGCCCCGGCTGCCTACTCCAAGCTGCTCTGTTAACTCGCGATCTTGTTAACCTTGAGGAAGGCGTGGGCCTTCTGCTTAATTCCGCAGCTGGTTGCTATTCTGAAGTGGAGGGAACACGGTAGCGGAGCGGATAGCCATTCATAAAAAATACCGGCCTTTCCTTTTTCTTAGAATGCCTCTGGAAGGCAATTCTACAAGCTCATGATCGGAGACCAGGATGAGGAAAACACATGATGCATAAAAGGGAATATCCCCTTGCGTGTTCTCTCCTTTTTGCAGTCATTGTGGTTCACTCTGACTCTCTTTCCTGACAAGATCAGAGCAGGAGCACATTGGGACACCCTGTGTCACGTGCTTTCCCCAGGTCGAATCAACATCTCGGGCACCTTGCGTGGCAGTGGGTTACGAGGCCTGTAGCACAAACCCCATAGGTCTTGAGCCTCTCTCCGTGGGGTCCCACAGTGTTGCTATTGCTTGGAAGCCCTCCACACGGCTCTGGGGACACAGAGGGCACAGACCCAAGTGGGCAGCCTTGCCTGGGGTTTAGTCTCGAACCAGGGGGAGAAACTCTACCTACAGAAATCTCTCCTCCCTGCCTTCAAATATTTTATATAAGTAAGGAGGGACCCAGGGTGGGCGGGACTTCCCTGACTCAGAATTCCCAGCGTCCAGTGAGACAGTACTTCCCACCTCCAGCCCAGGGTTCGATCAGCGTCCCTCATGCAGGGAGAAGCCGGTGCAGCCCCGCACCCAGCCCCTCCACCCTCTCCTGGCCTGTGGGTTCTGTTCACTAAAAATGCCATTTGGGGACTTTCCCCTTTTTGCTTTTATTGCCTTAACACTAGACAAGTGAAGAAGAAGAAGAATTGGAGGAGGAGGAGGAGGACCAGGAAGAAGATAGGAAATCCACAAGAGAAGAAGAGAGTGAAGTGCCCAAGTCCCCGGAGCCGCAGCCAGGCCCTGTCCTGGCTCCCGCGGAAGGGCCGCCCCTGCAGGCCCTCGGCCAGCCCGCAGGCTCCTTCATCTGTGAAATGCCCAACTGTGGGGCTGTAAGTGTCTGTGTGTCCTCCCGGGATCGAGGGCCAGGCGTATGGCTGGGCCTGGCTTTGAGATGATGCATTTTGGAAAGGATGCACTTTCTGCCGTAGAAGTTGGGCAGAAAGAGTCCCATGTTGCCATGGCTTTCTGTCCTTTATCCCGTTGACTCACTCAGCCTGCAGATATTTCTGGAGTGGGCGCCCTGTATCAGGCCCTGGGCTACATGCTCAGCGGACACGAAGTAGGTCCCTGCCCCCAGGAAGCGTGAGGTTCTGAACTCGTCAGTGAGCCTTGGTCTTCAGAGCTTACTTCTCCACGTCCTGGTGCCTCCTCACTGCTCTGGGCATGTCATTCCGGGTCATGCCCTGTCGCATTTAATTGCACTGGGAATGCCCACAGAGAATTATCCTTATGCAGCATAATTGCAAAGACTCAGCTAAAGTTTATCTTTGTATTCTTTGGGGGAGACGAAGCAGATTTGCTAAGCAAAATTAATCATGTAAATAAATAGACTGAAAGGGAGTCTGTGTAATTACTTAACCTTAAGCACATGAGAAGCATCATTTAGCTAAAATAAAACCAGTTCTCCATTTGATCACTCCGAGAGCTAGAGGAGGCCTTACAGAATGTGGACCGGCCTGGCCGAAGGCTCCCTGTGTACTTCAAAGGATATTCCTTAAGAGTTGTTTCCTTTGGATGGTCCCCCACTGGTCTGAATTATCGAGCTTTTCCCAAATCGGGTTTCTTAAAGCCAGGCACACCTGGACAGGCGCGTTCTAGAGGCATCACTCGAAAAAGGAGACGGTTGCTTCTTTCACAAGAAGCCCCGTCTCCCTCGGTTAGCGCCTGTCCTTGCTTGTCCGTTACAGGGAACAGAGTACTGAGTGCTGCTTAGTGAGTCTGGGCAGTCACTGAAGTGAAGAAAGCAACAGTCTTTAAAACATGTCGATCCTATCGCAGAAATTCACTTGATTTATATTTAAGAAAAAATGAAAAGGAAAAAAAAAGTACACACACATATTTTACATTTGTTTTGAAGAGAACATAAGAAATTGCTGGCTTTTTTTTTTTTATGTTTGTATGGAGCTCTTCCATTCAGGGATGATGAAGATGTGACTTCACATCTTCACAGTATTTCTGTGTAGATTTGTTTAGAAATTGGATGCTTCCTCAATTCACAGTTTTGCTGTAAATTCTTTACCAAGGGGGGGGGGGGGGCGTCATCTTTTACGCTTCCCAATCGAAGGGCTCAGCAAGGTGGATGATGCCTTTTAACACATTTCGTACTGCTCAGGAGTTTTCTCGTGTTTCGTGCGCCATCTCTTAAGGACCGCTCACGAGTGTTCCCGTTTTCACGCCCATGGAAAACGGAGCGAATCTAGATACTTACGTAAATTTTGTTTGGTCCCTCTTCATAGAGGAAAATGTTTTACGCAGTACCATACGTTAAAAAAGTACTAGGAACTTTAATTGTTTAATTGTTTTTGTAAATAAAAATCTTATAATTATTGAAAAACAACACCTAAAGTGCATTATGATGATTTAAATAGCGTGCAGTTTGCTCAAAAACGTGCGGTCCCTGGCCTATGTCTTAGAGATTTCTATGCGGTACGCAATGTGTTAATAACTTTTAAAAATCACAGGGGGAAAAAGTGGTAGTTTTAATCCTTGCCCCGAACCATGGCAGTTTGGGTTGCTAAATCAGCAATAGATCTTTTTCCCTGTAAGGCCACAAACAGAGCTCGTGAATCTAGCAGGGCACAACCTCCCACAGCTGGGCAGGCCGGGGGCAGCCCACTAGCTGGCTCTTGGAATTCGGGGGTGTGGCTCCCATCCCTTCACAGCAGTGGCTCTCAACTGGCTGAGAGAACCCCTGAGCGTTTGGCAATGTCCAAAGACGGTATCACAGCGGAGGGGGTGCCGCTGGCAGCCCACAAGCAGCCCCCACAGCAGTAACCCAGCCCACGTGTCGGTGGTGCTGAGCTCGGGAAAGCCTGCTTTATGGCAAGCTTCATAAAACTGCCCAGTCCTTCCCCTGTTCATCATCCTGTAGTGAAACGGGGGGGTCTGAAACATTGCTTCCGTCATGGGCTGCTGATTGGGGTTCGGACTTCGCACGCAGACCCAGAGCAGCCGGACAGTCTTTCCTTCGGGTCCCAGGGCCTCCTGGGAGGAGCTGAGCAAACGGGCTCATTTCTGGGGCGCTGGCTCTGTTTCCACCAGGGCACCTCTGCTTGTCACTTTGAGCTTTTGAGGAAGACCTGATTTGTTTTTGTCCTTTCGAAGTGAAGAAAGAAAGGAAAGGGGAAAAGAAAAGAAAAAGATAGTTACTGGTGTAAAAAAAGTTTGAAAGCTGGCCCAACCCCCTCATTATACAGATGGGGGGGAAATAAGGGGGAAGGAGGGGGGGTGGCGGGGGGGGGGTGGCCCCATAGCTCCCCCGGTGGACAGGCGCTGCGTCTGGCTCCCAACTCCCGACTACAGCCTGCAGCTTGGTCCCCCGCACTGCCACCTCGCCTCCCGTCTTCCCGTTAGCACAGCGGTGGGGCTTGGGGCAGCCTAGCATTTGAGGGTGGTGTGTGCCCGAGTTTGCTGTGTCAAGTCCCCGTCCCCTGTCGTTAGACGCTGTTGCAGGAATCTCACATTTTACCATCGAGTCACTAACAACCCTAATTTCCTTTTCAGGACTGTAGATGTCATGTCACTCCCTTTCTTCCCCAGGTGTTCAGCTCCCGACAGGCACTGAACGGCCACGCCCGCATCCACGGTGGCACCAACCAGGTGACCAAAGCTCGGGGCGCTGTCCCCTCTGGGAAGCAGAAGCCGGGCAGTACCCAGAGCGGGTACTGCTCGGTGAAGAGCTCGCCCTCTCATAGCACCACCAGTGGCGAGACCGACCCCACCACCGTCTTCCCCTGCAAGGAGTGCGGCAAGTAGGTGGAACTGGACCGGGGGCTGGATCTAAGTGTGCGATGGGTAATGCGCTGTGTGGGGGCCGGGCCAGGAGGGCCCGAGGTCTCTTCAGTTAGAAAAATAACTTGGGCTCTGAGTTCTCCAATGCCACCCAGGGGGTCTGCATGGGGCCTCAGGGGTGTGCCCTTTGTCTCTGACTCGGGATTTGGTCATTCTGGGGTCAGCCTAATGAGGGTGGATGTCTTCAGAGAGCAAACCTCTAGTGACAACATCTTACTCTTTTCCAAAAATGTGGGAAGAGTAAAATTTTCCAACTTCTGCCCGTCGCTCCCAAACCATATTCACTGGCATTGCTCTCTTTGCTTCCCTGTGAAGTTTGAGAATGTCTCTAAGACACCTACTCAGGAACTCTCTGTAGCAGAGATGGCTTGCCTTCCCCTGCTGTCATTCCTGTGCCCAGGCAGATATCACCAATCAGTTGCTGCACTTTTGCTACCACTGTAAGACAAGACTTCAAACCCTTTTCATCATAATGCTTCAAACGGGCCCAATCAATTGATCAGAGTTGACTCGTGAGAGCACCTATTTAGCATCCCTGCCCTTTAAAGTATAATTTAAAAGAATAGCGAAGAGGGGGAAACTGACAGTGGGTAGTAATAGTAACAGCTCGCATTTACTGAGCACTTATTTTGCTGTATACTTCATGTGCATGAGCTCACTGAATCCTCACCCAGCAACTCCACGTTTTTATACTCGTTTTACAAATTTGGGTTGGAAGTTAGGTGAAATGACTTGCCCCACGTCACACCACCCGTAAGAGCCGAGCTGGGATTTGAACCCGGCTGTGTTCAAATGCAGAGCCGGGCTCCTCACCCCTGCTCCCTCCTGCTGGCTTGCACTGTTCATTTATTTACTTTAGAGAGAAAATATCATTGATGGTAAGATGCACACGGTTCCCTCCCACAGCATCCAGTACAGAATTCCAGTTCACTCCCCAGTGAGCCTGCCCGACTGGCAGGGGTCAGGTGAGACGTTATGAGTGACATCCTTTAGGACCCTTGCCGAGTTTCTCTTCCCATATTCTCCAGTGCCTCACACGTGAAGAGTGATAGGACCGGGAGAGATGGCCACCAGGTAGCTGCTGGAACTCTACCAGGAAAACACCCCTAGCTGGTTGAACGAGGCCAACTTTACGATACACGTTCTCGTGGGATATTTCGGGGAACTTACTAGTAGCTGCCCCTTATCAGGCACTCACCCCGTGCCTGGCACTCCTTTCAAGGATGTCTGCACGTGTTGGTTAATTCAATCTTCAAGGGAGCCTTGTGAAGTAGGTCCTTTTAGTAGCTTCTTTTTTATAAGCAGAGACACAGGGCACAGAGGCTAAGCGGTTTGTCACGGTGCATAGCTGAGTGGAGATCGACAGCAGGCAGGCTGGCCCGACCCAGGTTCTTAGCCCCTGAGGACACCTGACACCTCAGCGCCCCCCACCAAAGTGAGCTGGAGCCAGCGGCGCTCTCCCTCTGAGAAGCGCAGAGGTGGGGCAGGCGGTTTAGGCGCCAGTCCCCTCCTCTCTGCTCTGAGGTCCTTCGGAGCCAGGGTGTGCTGTCATCTTCATGTCATGGAGAACAAGTGCCCCTGCAATGATCATTAGGGTTATTGGCTTGAAATAATGAACCTCCTCGGGCTGACTCCTCACCTCCCGCCCTGCTTTGGGGCGGGGGGGTGGGGGTGTCGGGGTCTCGCCAGTTTCCTCTGAGAGGAGACAGCGCTTCTGCTCCTCTGCTCCCGCAGGGTGGAAACAAAGGGCATTTTTAACAAAAATCCGTGTTTCGAGCTTTCCGGGGACATCTGCCTCGTCTTGTCTTTATGTTGCTTGGAACCCTTTCCTACCTTCACTCCAGTAAAGATTTATATGGAAAATAGAAGTAGTTTCTGTGGTTTTCCCAACTGGGAATAACGTTAGGCAGATGGTTGCAGAATGTCTTTTAGCTGCTGAAATTCAGTTTTCCGTGTGTCAGTTGTGATTCATCAACTCTGACTCTGGTCTTAGGAATCAGCTTTGATTTTTTTGTGTTTGTACTTCCCTCCTTTAGGAGCTCAGCAGTGAGTGTAGAGCATTTGCGCTGTCCCCGCTCCATAAGTAGGCAGTCTCACCTCCAGGCACGCTTTCTGAAAAAGATCCCAATAGGGCACGTTAACATGAAGGCCAGACGTGGCTGTATTGCAGTAAAACTTTCTTTACAAAACCGGCAGGGACTGGCCGCACTGGGCCTGCTGACCTTAGTCTGAAGCGCTCTTATCCCAGGGTTTCTCACCCTCAGCACTGACATGTGGGTCTGATCGTTTCTTGTTTGTGGGAGTGGGACTGCCCTCAGCACAGAAGGATGCTTAGCATCATCCCTGGCCTCTACCCACTGGAGGCCAGAAGTAACTCCTGCCATAGTTGTGACCATCAGAAATGTCTCCAGACATTACCAGATGTTCCCTGGGGAGCAAGGTCACCCCCAGCTGAGAACCACTGTTTCATTCTTAAGGAAACAGTAGAAAACAATGATAATTGGCCAACAAGAAGGGGTCTCAGGTGAAAAAGATGGGTGGCTGCAGCTCAGAAGTCAGGTACAATAAGGACAGAGGGGCCATGGGCTTTGGCCACACAGTTACTGGTGACCTTGAGAAGAGCACTCAGGCTGGAGTGGAGGGGACAACAGTCCAGTTGGTGCAGATCCTGGAGAATTCTGACTGAGGAAGAACAGGGCCGGAGGCGGGGGGGGGGGGGGGGGGGGGTGGCGGGGGAGCATGGGTTGTTTCTGATGGGAACCACTGGAGCTCAGTGGCATGACTTGGAGACTCTCGGGTTGGTTGAAAAGGCTTGGTTAGTGATGGACAGAGAGAGGGCCTGTGTTCCAGACCACAGATGGACAGGAAGGCCTTTGAGGGTTTTCCCTTGGTTGCCACAGGAAGGAGGCCTGACACACCGTAATGTGTCTCTGTCCCCACCCCCTTTCCTTGCCATGCTTTGAGAAGACAGAGGAGAGGTGACAGGTCCCAAGAGGAGGAAGTCCTAGGAGCTAAGGAGCCGAGGACCCTGTCAAAGCCAGCTCAGACAGAGGTCCTCCACGCACCCCCTGTGCTCAGACCTCCTAAGTCTCACATGCTGCTTTTTCTTCACGTTTAGAGTCTTCTTCAAGATCAAAAGCCGAAACGCACACATGAAAACGCACAGGCAGCAGGAGGAACAGCAGAGGCAAAAGGCTCAGAAGGCGGCTTTTGCGGCGGAAATGGCAGCCACAATCGAGAGGACTACGGGGCCGGTGGGGGCGCCGCGGCTGCTGCCCCTGGACCAGCTGAGTCTGCTCAAACCCATCAAGGACGTGGACATTCTCGACGACGACGTTGTCCAGCAGCTGGGAGGTGTAATGGAAGAGGCCGAGGCCGTGGACACCGATCTCCTCTTGGATGATCAAGACCCCGTTTTGCTTCAGGGGGACACGGAACTGTAAAGGCCTGCTTGTCACTCAAAGACGGCGAAGCTCGCGGCCTCCTCCGTCTTCACGCATCAGGAAGCCTGGACTGCCTGCTTGTTCTGTAACCATTTTAAACTACCTGTTTAAAAAATGGTCGTTTTATTCAGGTTTAGAAGAAAAAAAATCCAGTTTCTTTTCCTTTTATTTAAATTTGTTTTCTTGTGGGAGGTTGGGGGGAATAAATAATTGGCACAACTCTCTGTAAGAGGTGTTTCGTCTGGGCTGCATTCCCGTGAACTCACTCCCGGCAGGGGGTGAGCCTGACATTGATGTTCTTTTGCTTTCAGATGTCAACCCTCCCGACTGCCTTTTGTCCCAAAGCTTGCGGTGCGTGTGCGTGTGCGTGTGTCCGTGTGAAGCAGGCTGCCCTCCTCTTGTTGGGGACTTGGGCCATCCTTTCCCACCGAGAGTTATTTTGGTTCTGCTCTGACCTCACTCTGTAGCACCGTGAACTTGGCGTCTTCGCCGGGAGACTGTGCTCGCGGGCAGCTTTCCAGAGAGCTAAGGAAGCCCTCGTGCCACACTTGGCTCTGCACACAGGTCCTTTGAAGAGTTGGCCAATGGGAGAATAAGTTTGCTCGCTGCCTTGCCTGTCACCTGGCCTGTTCCTAGGAACTGATTACTGCACGGTTTCAGGCTCACGCTCCCCCGAGGGGAGTCACTGAAGACCTGGTCCATGGAGCAGTGTGGCGGCCTCTTCCGTTCTCACCGTGGGTGGGCAGAGCTGTGTTTCAGCGAGCGTGCACTCGAGGTCCATCTGGAAGAAAATAACCCCAACTATTTAGTTGCCGGGGCTGTTTGTAGGGAGGGTGGTTGAGAGGCACACATTGAAGTCCCCGGAAGGGCAAGAAGTGTTCTTTTGCCCCAAAACTAGATGGGAAGAGCCCGTTCTGTTTTGCCACACTGCTAGTGGCCAGTGGAGTTCTGAGGCGACTCTGTGCCATTCCGAAGCGCTGTGAAACCTCACTCACTTGGGACTTTGCTGTAATTCATCTGTGCTGGACCGAAGTTTATCTTGATGCTAACCATGAAGAAAAGGGTTTTCTAAGAAATTTGATAGCAAATTCAAGGGCTGTAGCACTAAAGGCCAACAAAAATGGTTTCACATACCACTTTAGCTACAATGTGTGCATTCAAACAATGAATGTATTCGTTAGTCATTTACCAAAGCACTTCTACAATCTTCCAAGCCACATAACTCTGCCTCCTCCTGTCCCTGTCATCAGGGTTTCTGTTTGTACTTGAAGGTAATAAACCTGTAATCCTTCAAAAATGCCATGTAGCTCAGGCTTTGAGCTGAGTCAGACGGACCTGTCCCACTGTTCCGGCAAACGAGCAGCGCGCCTTCAGACGGGACAAGGCCCGGCACAGAGAGGACCGCTCTGGTGGGGGGGCCCCCTGGAATGTGTGACTCCCGCCCCAGGTAGGCTAGTTCCCCAGCTCCTGTGGGCGTGGCCATCATGCCGGCCGCTCTGCTGGCATGTTAATAGCTTAACATTAGAGGCAGTATCAGCGGAAGCGAGGATAAGTTTGTCTCTGCAGAAGCATTTAGCACATATTCATGGCCCTCGGCGGCCCCACCCAGGCAGTGTTCTCTGAATCTCAGGAAAGCCAAGGGCAGAAGATAAATACAAAGGTTCTTTTCATTTCAATCGTTCTGTTTTCTGAAAAGAGATCTTGGAAGTTTCTTTTTCTTTAGGGGAAAACGAGGTGTTTTATTTGCTGCCATTTCAGACAGGTCATTCTCGTATGTTCTGAGCCCAGACCTGCCTGGGCACTGCATCACCTTCACGGCAGAGCTGTCTCAGAACCATCCCAGGGCAACACTGGCCCATGGCCCCTGTCCCAGTGACCACTCCCCTCTGCTTGCGGATGTCTGAGAGTGATTCTGGAAAGGTTCTGCTATTGGGATGTATGAAAGCTTATCTAACAAAGGAGCCAACACCCAGAAAAATGTTTATAAAGCAAACGTATTCGTTATGTTTGGAGACTTGCCCAGCCGTTCCAGTTTTAAACATGAAAAATAAACTTGAGTTGCCAAGGCAAAAAATATAATGCACAATATAACTTTGATTTTCCATGCAGTATAGTGTAAGCATTTTTTGACTTGAAATAACCAAAGAACTCCTCCTTAATGAGACAGTTCAAATTCCTGAATTAGTATTTTTGGACAATATCAACTTAAAAAGAATTGACTTCATAGTAGAACATTGTGCTTTTTTTTTTTTTCTGAAACGATTCTGCCTGCATGTATGTGTTGTGTTTTAGCTTCCCAGCCTTCCCCACCCCAGAGAACTTCTCTTCCTGAAGGTCAAAGTCTTCAACATGGTTACTGTTTACTATCAGATGGTTTTTCATTAGTGAATTTAGATCTCTTTGAGAAAGCTTGTATATAAAAAGTTAACAGATATATTTTATGGAAAAACCCATCTTATTTTCAAATATATTTAACTGCTGTTATATTTTATTAGAGGAAGGTTGTAAATATTTTCTAGGAGTTCTATTGTAAAGAAAAGTATTTTTGAAAAAAATTAATGTAATAAAAACGAAAACATTTTTAAATAGTGGTTGTGATTGCTTCCTGTTCTGGCTTTGTTATGTTCTATTCTCAGCAGATGACTTGCATGCCTTCCCATTTCAGGATGTAATTTATTCAGGTTTGCACTATAAGTTGACATCATAATATCTAGTGTGCTTAACTGTATTTTCCCCCGGAATGCAGGTCCCTTGGTCCATATCAAGAGCACTATGTATAGCATATTCATAATTTTTCTTTTGTAATGTGTGTATTTTTAATAAGGATTTTATGTAACATTTTGGCAAAAAAAGGACAGTATTTTCTAGTGATTTTATAATACATTTTGCTAAAAATGTTTCTTCCTAGGTCAGTTTTTGTTAAAAGGCGAACCAAAAGTCTTATTTTACCAGGGGTTTAAAAAAAAAAAAAAAAAGTTTGAAGCTTGAAAGCAAAGTTATATTTAAACATCACATGTAACAAAAAAATAAAGATGTTTTATAGACTTGTCCTAAAAAGGTGCATTCCTTTAAAACAAAAGCATCTGGGCATTCCATGCTGGTTTCCCCCCAAGCGATAGCATTTTCTTTAAATTATCACAATATTTATTTTCAGAAAGAGAGCCAGGAGAACGCCACTGCACAGGTTCCGGCCAGGAGCCGCAGAAACGTTCTTCAGCTAGCGATGTAAGCGGATAGCCACTGTCTTATTTATTTGTGAAAACCTGACTCGATATATTGCATCAGCTGCTCTGAAAATAAAATGTTACCTTTCTGAGTTTCATTTGGCTTAAACAGTCCTTATTTCTAGCCACGGAAATGACTTCTCAGTGCCGGATAGATGCGGATTTGCCTGTTATTTGGCTTCTCTAGACCCGTTAGAAGTCTGCTGGTCAGATTTAATGTTCACTAAAGTGCCCGCCCCCACCTGGGCAGCCGGGACAGAGAATTCTGTACTCAAGCAGTGGATGAGTTGGTGGTCTCTAACCATTAGGGGCTTCGTAGTCACACAGGTATCTCACAGTTTGCATGCATTGCTAATCTGGACTTCCAGATTCTAAAGCGTGTGTTTACTTTTTAATGGTCAACAATAAACTTCAAGAGAAATCTGAAATTCTGGATTCTATACAGAATTTGCTTCAAGTGGGGCACACCTGTGAAGACCTTGATCTTCTAGGTCAGTGGTCGGCAAACGGCGGCTCGAGAGCCACATGCGGCTCTTTGGCCCCTTGAGTGTGGCTCTTCCACAAAATACCAACTTCTGCGCATGGGCCACGAAGTTTCAATCACACTGTACATGTGCGCCCGCACGTGTTATTTGTGGAAGAGCCACACTCAAGGGGCCAAAGAGCCGCATGTGGCTCGCGAGCCGCAGTTTGCCGACCACTGTTCTAGGTTTTTTTGTTGTTTTACTTTTATTTTGGCTATCAGTGTTAAGCTGCTATTCCTCTAGAACAGCGGTTCTCAATCCTCCTCATGCCGACCCTTTAATACAGTTCCTCATGTGGTGGTGACCCCCAATTTCATTGTTACACATTGAACATAATTAAAGCATAGTGATCAATCACAAAAACAATATGTAATTTATATGTGTTTTCCGATGGTCTTAGGCGACCCCTGTGAAAGGGTCGTTCGACCCCCAAAGGGGTCGCGACCCACAGGTTGAGAACCGCTTCTCTAGAAGCATTGCATTAGCCCGTATTGTACATTTAAGTTCTGCTTCCAGGGGCTCAGGTGTCCAATCCGAAGCCCTCTCCTACTGTTACAGTCATCTCTTCAGTCCCCGGGAGCCCCATGTACCAGGCACTAGTCCACACTGTATTATCCCCGGGGGAGCTGAGTGTATGAAAATGACTGTGACATCATTCCTTCCTGCCACGGAATTCAATACTTAGAAAGAGAACACAGGGCCCTGGGACCCGATCCAATTCCACCGCTGGGAAAAGCAAAGGCCGTGCTTCATTAATATTGTGAACTGCCTCACCATTACCCACGTATGCACAGCGATTTAGAATAGGTGCTCAGCAACAATCTGTTCAACTAATCATCGCTAATGTTTCAGGTGTGTGTGCGTGTGTGTAAACAAAACCTCTTCTGAAGTTACCTAAAGTCAGGTCTGAATTTCCACAGACGCAGCCACAGCCAGCTGGCTACAGTTCGCTCTAGGAATGCGGATGAGTTTTAATGTTGACACAAGCAAGACAATTAGGAAGGCATGTTGAGAAATTGAATAATATATTCCTAAGTGAACTGCAGTGATCTCTGGATCACAGATATTCCTGTATAAAAGCCCAAGGGCTGATTATGTCCTTTAAATAAGAGAGATAATCTTTTGAAAAGAGCTGTTCTCCCCCCGACCCCACCCAAGGGAAGTGCTTGCTTCTGCGTTGTGAAGGCAGGCAGCCCTACATGCTTGCTTTGCATTCCTACACACGGTTACATGCAACACTGATCTCCCCTTTGACTGTTTTGGGTCGTTACTTCCTCTGCTTGTGTAATTTTATTTTTGGCAGTATTACCATTTTTAAACACTTTATTGAGACATGATTGACATAAAAAGTTATGCATATCTACTGTATATAGCTTGATGAGTTTGGAGATAAGTATTAACCATGAAACCATCACAACCAAGAGAAAAAGGCTGTCTTCTAAAACAGAACCACTGGCCCTGGCCGGTTTGGCTCAGTGGATAGAGCGTCAACCTGAGAATTGAAGAGTCCTGGGTTTGATTCCGGTCAAGAGCACATACCTCAGCTGTAGACTTGATCCCCAGCCCTGGTTGAGGGCACGTGCAGGAGGCAACCAAACGTGTCTCTCTCACCCCCTTCCACTCTCTAAAATCAATGGAGCCGGGTGCCATTTTGTGGCTCAGCCCTTCTGGCTTTCCAGATGACCATGATTCTTCACCGCCCTCCCCCCCAAAAACATCAATGGAAAAATATCCTAGGGTGAGGATTAACAAAAAAATTAAAAAATAAAATAGAACCACTGGTGCAATCAAAATATAACTTAGAAATATTTGATGCACATACTTTTATTTTTCCTGGCTATAAAGCAAGGTGGACTTGCATCAACTCTCCAGAATTATTTGACCTCCTACTCATCTGCATTAGGTTAGAGCAGGGGTCTTCAAACTACGGCCCGCGGGCCACCTGCAGCCCGCCGAAAACATTTATCCGGCCGCCGGGTGTTTCTGCTGCCGCTGCCTGCCTGTCCTGCTTAGCCGCCGACTCGTCCGGGCCCGCAGTGCGCATGTGTGGAATGTCTGAGGGACAGGGAACTGGCCCCGTTTAAAAAGTCTGAGGACCTCTGGGTTAGAGGTTTAGAAGGTGGTAGGGAAGAGACCTATAGTAGGCCAAGCTTCAGGACGCTGTCCTTGCCCACATCCCACACCACAGAGCCCTGTCCACAGCCCTGCTGTTGGCAAAACCCGGGTTTGCCCCTCACAGTGACGCCCACCTGCCCTCAGCTAGTTGGACCAGGGCTGGCACCTGACTCCATGCTATTAGGTCCACAGGCCTGTGGTCAACAAACTGCGGCTGGCGAGCCACATGCGGCTCTTTGGCCCCTTGAGTGTGGCTCTTCCTAAGCCTGAGGAGTACCCTAATTAAGTTCATAACAATGTACCTACCTATATAGTTTAAGTTTAAAAAGTTTGGCTCTCAAAAGAAATTTCAATCGTTGTACTGTGGATATTTGGCTCTGATGACGAATGAGTTTGCCGACCACTGGCCTAGGCCATTAGGTGACATTTGGCAAGGCTTAGCCCAGAAGAACAAGGGGACCAAATCAAATTCCCACATTTGAGAGTATGAATGGAGAAACTTTATGAGTCAAAGGCAGCAGGCGGTGGCCACATCAAGGCAGAGTTCTGAGGGCACAGATACTATGTTAAGCACAGAGAGCCCATCAATAAAGAGACCACGCTGGCCACAGGAATGGAGAGGGCACCCAGTCCTTAAGGATGCTTTGAGTCCCCATACCCAGTTGCAAGAGCAGTCCAGGCCACACATGTCTTTTAATGTAAAAAATAAAAAATAGCCGAAACCGGTTTGGCTCAGTGGATAGAGCGTCGGCCTGCGGACTGAAGGGTCCCGGGTTCGATTCCGGTCAGGGGCATGTACCTGGGTTGCGGGCACATCCCCAGTGGGGGATGTGCAGGAGGCAGCTGATCGATGTTTCTCTCTCATCGATGTTTCTAACTCTCTATCTCTCTCCCTTCTTCTCTGTAAAAAAATCAATAAAATATATTTAAAAAAATAATAAAAAAAATAAAATAAAATAAAAAATAGGCCTGGCTGGTTTTCTCAGCGGTTAGAGCATCAGCCCGCAGACTGAAGGGTCATGGATTTTATTCCTGGTCAAGGGCATGTACCTTGGTTACAGGTTCAACTCCTGGCCCGTTCAGGGCACGTGTGGGAGGCAACCAATCAATGTGTCTCATATCAACGTTTCTCTCTCTCCATTTCCATTGGCAGAGGAGTGGCGGAAATGCCCCGTGTGGTCCTACACCAGAGCGTGGAAACTCCACATTTTACCTGTGCACACCTCTGCCTCCCTCCATTTCCTCTCACTCTCAAAAAAAAAAAAAAAAAAAAAAATCAATGGAAATAATATCCTCAGATGAGGACTTAAAAATAAACTAAACACCTTTACTTGCAGGAGGGTGGGGAAGTGGGAATCCAATCCTCACACCCAAAGAGGCTTTAAATGGAACTGAGCTGATCATAGGGCCAGCACCAGCCCACTGCACGGGTGGAGAGGCATCGAACCGGGGTCTTGAAGAGGGTCACTGGTTCAGCTGTAACTAACTCACCAGACGATTTTGTGTGAGTCGCTTCATCTCTGAGCCTCAGTTTCCCCATTTCCTCTTCTGAGGATCAGACTAGGTAACATAGGTGAAAGTCATCTGCAAGCTGTAATGTCACCGTCATGTGGCAGCAGGACCACCCCCCAGCTGCGGGTGCTCGAAGGGCAGAGGCAGGCCGAGGAGCATCACACAAGTTGCAAATAGACTGGTGCAAACTTGAGAAGCAGAATTGGAGAGCTGCTGGAAGCCCCGCTGGCTGAGACAGCCCAGCCAACTTGGAATGTCACAGTTCAGAGTGGGAGCCTGAAAAAAGGCGCTGGGCAGCCTGTCAGGTGTGGCAGAGCCGAGCGCGCCAGAGGTGTGCACAGGTAAAGTGTGGAGTTTCCACGCTCTGGTATAAGACCGCACAGGGCATTTCCACCACACCTCCACAAGGAAAGAGTTCCAGTAAGTAGAGGCCGGTCTAAGGGGCAGGAAAACTGGGTTTTGGTCCTAAATCTTTCATCAGTTTGTGTGATACTGGGCAAACCACTCTACCTCTTCCTTGGTTCTCTAGCCTGCAAATTAGGGCAGGGAAGGAAAAACAAAGAACTTTACATTTGCACAATACTCTAAATGCTACACAATGTTCCCATAAACTTGATTTTTTAAAAATTTTAATCTTCTCAACAATCTTGTGAGGCAGGTGAGATCAAAGCAACTTTATGGTACAAATGCCATCTATTTGCATTATTAGGTGCCAGGCATTGTACTAAACATCATACATCACTATCTCATTTAATCCTCATAGCAACTATTTGAAGTAGGAAACTATTATTGTCATCTCTAGTTGATATATGAGAAAATTGAGGCTCAGAGCAGGGAAGTAACTTGCTCAAGTCACTCAGCTAAATGGTAAACCTGGGTCCACATCCCAGATCTCCTAATTGTAAGCCCAGGGTTTTCCATTATACTAAACTAGAGGCCCGGTGCACAAATTCATGCACCAGTGGGGTCCCTCAGCCTGGCCTGAGGGATCTAGCTAAAACTAGCTCTCCAACATCCCAGATTGTGAGAGGGTGCAGGCCGGGCTGAGGGACCCCACTGATCAGCCAGACCCAGCAGCAAGCTAACCTACCTGTCAGAGCATCTATCCCCTGGTGGTCAGTGCACGTCACAGCCAGCAGTTGAGCGGCCTTAGCATATCATTAGCATATTATACTTTGACTGGTTGAATCGCAGACCAGTCGACCAGACACTTAGCATGTAAGGCTTTTATTATCTAGGACCGTGGTCGGCAAACTGTGGCTCGCAAGCCACATGCGGCTCTTTGGCCCCTTGAGTGTGGCTCTTCCTAAGCCTTAGGAGTACCCTAATTAAATTAATAACAATGTACCTACCTATATAGTTTAAGTTTAAAAAATCTGGCTCTCAAAAGAAATTTCAATCGTTGTACTGTTGATATTTGGCTCTGTTGACTAATGAGTTTGCCGACCACTGATCTAGGATGATATATGTGAAAGCACTTGAAGGAAACAAAGCTTCGAGAATTGCACCAATGGAAGAAAATTTTTATTACAGCAAAACCCAGTTACAAGCCTTTTAGTTGGAACTTAATTAGGGTAGACATTAATAACCAGACACTTTTGCTTAAAACACCTTTTGGCTGTGGTCCTGGGTGAAGGTCTGAAGCACGAGAGTAAGGAAATAAAGACTTGGGAAGCTCCGTGGGCGGTGGTGCACAGGATGGCTGACGGACAAAAATGCCAATTGGTGTGGGGGAGGAAGGCAGGGTTAACGACTGAACTACAAGGCTACAGAAATAGGAAAACAAATCAACCATTAATCGTCTACCCAGAGATAACCGCTGTCAATATTTTTTTTTTCCAAGCACGTGTTTTTGTTTGCCTCTAAAGAATAGGAACCACACAGGACAAAAAACGATTTGTAGAGGAAAACACTGCGGGACCTTGGTAACGATCTACCAATGGGCTGAAGGGACCTCACCGAGCTCGGGTCCCGGGCCGGGAAGCCGCCTGCATTCTCAGTCGCGCCCTTAAAAAGCACGGAATTCTATCTCTATGGTCGTTCCGGTGCCGGAACAGAGGGTACACTCTCTCCTGTTGCGGAACTCTATGGTCGAGGACGCACTGTGACCCGGAAGCGATCCTGGGACGCCGACGGCAAGATGGCGGCGCGAGCAGCGCTGGGGGCCTGGTGCCGGCGTCTCTGGCAGGCAGGTACCGGGCAGGCTGGGGGGACTAGGCGGGCCCGCAGGGACAGTTGCCCCTCAGTCTGTCTGACAGCCGTCGTTCCGGCCACCAGGAGCCTTCCCCGATTTTATTCCGCATCTCGGCTCGTTTGCAGGATGGTAGCAAGAAAGGGGTTGGTTTTACCTCGAATTCTCGCACGGGATAAAACAGGAGTCAGGGCAAAGGCAGGAACAAAAAGAATGCAGAGCTGGAAAGGATGTTGAACATCATACATTCCAACTTCCTCCGCTTTTATGTTTGCAAAATAAACCGAGGCTCCGAAGACAGGAAACTCTCCTGGAGACAATTCGGGGCTGAGGTCTCGATTCTCCCCGTGGACTGAATGGAGGCGCTCTCCTCCGGCCCGGGGTTCTGAGGTTTAGGGCCGGTCACGCAGGCGGGGGTGGGGCGGGGACATAGGCTCCGCGAGGTTCCCTGGAGAAGCAACAGCTTAAGCAGCGGTCCTCGAGGTTTGGGGCCTCGGCACCCCTTTACACCCTAAAAAAGGTCAGCTCCGGACAACTGGTTTTTGTGGGTCTTGGCTATCGATATGTATTTCGCTTATTCGAAAATAAAACTGAGAATCCGAAGAGTGCTTACGCCTTGAAAAATAACACCAGTACGCTCCTTACATGTTAGCCTCACGGACATATTTGTGACAGTAGTTAAATTTCCCAAAACAGTCAGTGAGGATGAGACGACTGGCCGTTGTTTCATGTTTTCCCAAATCTCTCTAATGTCTGGCTGAACGGGAGACGGCTGGAGTCGCGCGGCTGCCCCTGCGTTCACACCGCCATCACTCGGCCCCTGAACCGTTCCCGGCGAAGGAACGCGGGTGAAAGGCGCCTGGAAGCCGCACTGTTACTGTGGAGTCGCTTCCGCCTTCCGGGCCCGAGGGTGTGCCGGGGTCCGCAGGGCAGGGGTCCCACAGGGCACACTTTGAGAACCACTGTTCTTAAGACCAGACTGGTGGTGTGAGAGGTTGAAATGTTGAACCAAGACACTTACCCAGGTGCCCTTTAACCTCCTCAAAAAGAAAACTGAGAACTTTCGAAGGTTAATTTCGGCCGTAACAGCGCCTAGCCCCCAGCTTTCAGCAGCACGGGTGTTGGCCGTGGCCGGGAGCTCCGTCGGTGGGAGCTGGTCCCAGGGTTTGGGTTCGATCCCAGCGGGGCTCCTACAAGAATCCACCAGTGAATGCGTAAGTAAGTGGGACAGCCAGGTGATGTTACTCTCTCTCCTCCCATCCTCGCTGTCTCTCCAAAAATCAATACGTTTAAAACATAAGTAAGTAAAAGCAGAGGTTGATACCGGGAGAGTGGAAGTGGCAGGTGTACAGCTGAATCAGTGGGGTCCCTGGCAGACAGGTGGGGAGGGAGCTTCCTGTGTGGCTGTGGGTGAAGAATGGCGCTTACCTCCTCCTACCTGCTGTTGTACCTGATTGCCTCCTCGTTTTGTCTTTCCCCCGATCCAAGGGAGAATCTTAAATAACATTCATTTATATTAAATAAAATACTTAATTTGCTTCCATCTTGGGTTAAGAGGGGAAGAAGGACCATAAACTAAGAATAGGTCTTTTAACATATTTAGATGACCTTCAGTTGTCATTAAACTTCACTTGTGCTAAACAGTTATTCTCATCTTAAGAGTAGTTTTTTTTTTCTTTATTGATTAAGGTATTACATATGTGTCCTTATCCCCCCCATTGCCTCCCACCACCCCACCCCCGACCCCCCACTCGTGCCCTCACCCCCCTGTTGTCTGTGTCCATTGGTTGGGCTTATATGCATGCATACAAGTCCTTTGGTTATCTCTCCCCCTTACCCCACCCTCCCCTACCTTCCCTCTGAGGTTTGACGGTCTGATCGATGCTTCTGTCTCTGGATCTGTTTTTGTTCATCAGTTTATGTTGTTCATTATATTCCACAAATGAGTAAGATCATGTGATATTTATCTTTCTTTAGATGACCTTCAGTTGTTACAATAAAACTTCACTTGTGCTAAACAGTTATTCTCATTTCAGAGTAGTTTTAAGGATCCTAGCATGCTTCCAGTTTCTTGGGTTACACTTTTTAAATTAAGTTTATTGGGGTGACATTGGTTAATAGGATCATGTGGGTTTCAGGTGTGGCTTTCTATGTTACAAGATCTGTATTTAAATCTCAGGAAAGCTTAAAGGAAAAACAGATGGCAAATTAAATATATATAGTACCACGTTTCCTTCAACTAGAAGTTTTGATCCACTAGGGGGAGCTGACAATAAAGGAATTGGAAAAGCTGGATTGTTGAGTTATGAGGCACAGTCATGGTGTAAATGGATGTCAGTTTCACTGTATATTTCTGTTTATAAGCTAGTAGTCCCCGCCAAGCCAAGAAATACATATGCTAGAAAAGATGTGTAAAAGCTTCAAAAGAAGTGTACTTCCGAATTCTTATTTCAACTCTATTTAATAAATTATAAAGACATTTTTGTTCAAAAGTATTGAGGCAAATAAGTATTATGTTGAATTACATTTAATCTGTAAAAAAATAATGGGGAAATTAAGCCACATTTTTTCTTTGAAGTCTACAAATTTAATTTATAGCTGTTAATGTGAGAATTACTTGTTTTTAAAATTTTCTTCTAAGCTTTAAAATATGTAGGTTCTCTAGTATTGGAGAGTCCCTTTTGATTATCAATACTACTATTGTCTGTTTTTTTAATAAAATCTAATTTGGCATTTTAGTTATCCAATATCTTCATCAGAAATAATGAGATAGCTCTTTATTTGAAACATCATACATCTTTTGATTTTTTTAGTGGAAACTATGAATGGTTTGGGGATTGACTTTAATTCTTACATGTTCCCTTTTTTTTTTTTAAGGGTTCGAGGGATTTTTCTGTGAGCAGTTCTAAGAGCAGAGCATCTAAAAATGGTGCCTTTCTTCTGTAAGTATGCAGTTGGATGTGCTGCTCTGAACAAGAAAATGGGCGCTTGTGCTGTTTTACTCAGGTTTCTCTTTTCCCTCCACACAGCAGTTCCAGTATGAAGTGGGTTCAGTTTTCAAACCTACATGTTGATGTTCCCAAGGACTTGACCAAGCCTGCGGTATGTGCTCCCTCCATCTTGGCATAGGGAGCCACGTCAGCGATTACTTTTCCTTATTTCCTTTGGGGTTGTTTCCCAAATGCTTTATGACTAAAAATGTTGTTCTGGATTCCTGGCAGTTGCATAGTGTGCCTGAGTAGCGTAGTCTCTGATGTCCCTGGTGCTCATGTTCTCTTTCAGGGTATGCAGGCAAGTTCTAAAAGAATAAATTATTTATCCCACATAACGGTGGGAGTGAGCAGTCTTTTGCTTGTAACTCAGAATAATGTGAAGAATTGTCATAACTAATGATGCAGAATGCGTGATGTGTTCAAGGAAAATTTGTTTCCTGTAGCTGTCAAGTCTTTGTTCTCATTTTAAGACAGTGAGCCAGGCCTTGATGGTGAGAGAGAACAGTAACACTAGTAAAATCAGAAGTAGCATATGACCTTGTTTCATTTAAGTAAAGGCCATGATTCCTTCAATCCATTTTTTTGTGTTTTTTTTTAATGTTTTTATTGATTTTTTTCACAGAGAGGAAGGGAGAGGGATAGAGAGTTAGAAACATCGATGAGAGAGAAACATCGACCAGCTGCCTCCTGCACACTCCCTACTGGGGATGTGCCCACAACCAAGGTACATGCCCTTGACCAGAATCGAACCTGGGACCTTTCAGTCTGCAGGCCGATGCTCTATCCACTGAGCCAAACTGGTCAGGGCTCAATCCAGTTTTTGTGTTATTTGTAATTTTTTGAAATCCTTATAAAGTCCCATTTTTTCCAATTCCACCCCTCAAATAACCCTCTGTAACAGTTTACAGTTTAGTATGAATCTTTTTAGACATTAGTCTATACGCAATCATTCTATCTAGGCACATGCACACCAAAATAGAATTGTGCTATACATAATGTACTCTGTTTCATTTTTTTCACTTATTAGAGACTGGATATATTTCCATGACAATACATACATACACCTCAGGTCTGCAACTCAGATGCCTGCATGGCCCAGGCTGTAAGGAGGGGTGACAGGGTGGTCACAATGACCACTGTGCCCCTGATAGGTGAGACAGCTACTACTTACTCTAGCCACTTGTTGCCGTTCAGAAGTCAGACCTAGTGATGCCAGATTGTCTAAATTTTCCAAGCTAAACTGAAATATAAATTGTTATGTGAAATCTCCTGAATTTTAGTATTTTTAACTGGTTCAAAACCTTGTAGGGAGCCCTAGCCAGATAGCTTGGTTGGTTAGGGTGTTGTCCCAATAAGCCAAGGTGTGTATGGTTCAATCCCCAGTCAGGGCACATGCAGGAATCACCTAATGAATCCATAAATAGGTGGAACAACAAATCAGTGTTTCTCTTTCTCTTTCTCTTTCTCTTTCTCTCTGTCTCACTCACTCTCAAAAAATAAATTAATTACTTAACTTAAAAAAATCTATAGGAACCAATAAGAATACATCTTAGAGCTATATTACCCCTTCCTTTGTCCCCCAACTTTTGCCATAGGATATCAGTATATTCTGTTCTTCCAACAACCTTGTTTGGGGTAATTGAGAGTGAATGTCTAGCTTCCTGATTATGTAAGTAGATCTCCTTTCAGGGGTGAAGTAATTAACCCTGAATCATTGGATTAGAATATAAATTACTGGTTTAATGGATGAATGAAGTGAAGGTAATTCACCTCTTGGAAGAAAGAAACATCGGACCCATTATTTGTAAGATTTTAAGTATTTGGGCAGAAGAGTTAGAAGTTATATGTACAGTCAGTATCATAACATGTTAATTAGAAATGAGTAATTTTTCTATTATGACAGGAAAAACCATGAATAAAGCCTAATAAAGAATATGGTCCTACCCCGGCTGGTGTGGCTCAGAGGTTGAGTGTTGACCTAAGAACCAAAAGGTTGTGGTTCGATTCCGATCAGGACACATGCCCGGGTTGCATCCTCAGTCCCCAGTAGGGGGTGTGCAGGAGGCAGCCAATCAATGATTCTCATCATTGATGTTTCTCTCTCCCTCTCCCTTCCTCTCTGAAATCAGTAAAAATATATTTTTTAAGAAGAATGTGGCCCTGGCCCATGTGGCTCAGTTGGTTGAGCATTGTCCCACGCACAGAGAGGTCGCTGGTTCGATTCCCAGTCAGGGCACATGCCCGGGTTGTGGGCTCAATCCCCAGTAGGGGGCGTGCAGGAGGCAGCTGATCAATGTTTCTCTCATTGACCTTTTCCTCTCCCTTTCTCTATCTCTAAAATTAATAAAAAGACATTTTAAAATAAAGAATATGAATGGGCCCTTGCGGGGTGGCTGAGTTTGTTGAAGTGTCATCCCTTACACTAAAAGATTGCGGTTCAATTCTAGGTCAGGGCATTACCTAGTTTATAGGTTTTGATCCTTGGTTGGCGCATGTCCAGGAGGCAACTGATTGACGTTTCTCTCTCACATCAGTGTTTGTCTTTCTGTTTCTCTTCCCTTCCTCTCTAAAATCAATAAACATATCCGCAGGTGAGGATTAAAAGAAAAAAGAATATGAATAGTAATTACTCACCTTTGTATAACAACTAGCCCAGCCTGCACCCCCTCACAGTCCGGGAGCCCTCAGGGGATGTCCTCCTAAGCCGCAGTCTGGCCTCCCTCTGCGGGAGGTGACCAGGGCAGGCTGATCAGGAGTCAGGTGCCTGCTGGCAAGCAGCTGGCCCTGCCCCCCCCCCACCCCCCATCGCCCCTCCACCGCTGGCCTCCTGCTCCCCAGCCCCACCCCCTGCTGATGGGTCATTATGCCGTTCAGTCAATTTGCATATTATGCTTTTATTATATAGGATGTTTTATCATTTATAAACACTTTAATCTGTTTTCTTATTCTCTAATGAAATGCTGTGAACTGTAGCATCAGTATTCTGTTTTATATATGAGAAAACTAAAGTGCAGTGAGATTATATGACTTGCCCATTGTCATTTAGCTAGAAGTAGCAGAGTTCAATTCTCAATCCAGGTCTTCTGACCAGGCTACTTTTGTTAACAAACTCCAAAATCCTTTCCCATTGTGAATTTGGGGCTCAATAACTCTTAAGTTAGAAGGTTCCATTAGTGATTTTGTTGCCTTGAAAGTCCCTTTGATTCAAACTGCATTTTAACAGATTCTAAGGGTCATTGTGCAGATCTGAATGTGATAGTAATTAGATACTTAAGCTTATAGTGTTAAAATGTTACATAGCATTTTTCTCCCCATTTATTACTAAACTCTGAAGTTGCTCAATTGAGTGAGGATAATATGTTAAATATTTTAGTTGCAAATATTAGAGGAACCACAAATGAACCTTTCCTTTTTTATTTCAAAATTGTAGATAACTATTTCTGATGAACCAGACACATTGTATAAGCGCCTGTCAGTTTTAGTAAAAGGCCACGATAAGGCTGTGTTGGACAGTTACGAATATTTTGCCGTGCTTGCTGCTAAAGAACTTGGTATCTCTATTGAAGTGTAAGTATAATCTTTCCTAATCTGACCTGTCAGTTGTAACATGATCAGCCAGAAAATGGTGCTGATTCCAGCCAAGTGTGAGCCCTTAAAATGGAATAGAACTCATGCTAGGTAGGGTGTAGCTATGTCCTATTATCCTAAGCAGGATCATCCCTCCTGTCTTCTAGAATGTTTAAGTGCTAGAATGAGTGAACCAGGAAAATGAAGGAAATCCTTTCTCTACAAATTTCATAGACAGGAGATCCAAGAAGCCCTCATGTCTGGGATTGCGATGGGGCAGGGAGGCAGTTAGGTGGGCAAGCAGTCCTTTTATAGATCCTTTGATTTGGTGCTCTTTGGCTGATATATTCATTGTTTCAAAACTGCCCTGAGAAACACCATTCACCCAGTAATTTCATGCCTGAGCAAGGTGAGCTTCATATGGCCCTAAAGTCACTGCAGGGTCAAGTGTAACCACCTCCTTTGTCTTGTCACCTGCTCCTGATGTAGAACAAGGCCCATTTGGGGCTTTGCCAGTGTGTCCGCCTCTTTACAAAACACAATGAATCCACGTTTTCCATAACAGACTATAGTTTTATGATTATGGGTTGGGTTATCTATAAATTTTCCCTAAAATAACAGATACAGCAGACATTACCACTGTGTCCATCACACGGGTGTTGCTTTTCACAGTCCGTATATTTGGTCAGTAAGGGACTTCAGGGCTGCAAAAGCTGGAGGGGTGTGTGTGGGTGTATGTGTTTGAGGGTGCGTGCACTTGCATGCCAAGGCTCAATTTTGGGGCTGTGGAAAAAAAATGTTTGTGTTGCTGTCCAAGGTGTTTATTTTGGCCTGCGCTTTATGACATCAGTTGTTAAGCACAGGTGACAGCCCTGACAAGTAGGAGTCTGTAAGTAGTCATTAATGCCTGTAATTGAGCATGAGCCTGACCTACAGCATTGTGGGATCGTGCTTTGATATCACTGACTAAGGTTTTATCATCGCTTAGCTTAAGCTTGTTGTTTTGCCCATTAACTTTCAGACATGAACCTCCAAGGAAAATAGAGCGATTTACTCTTCTCAAATCAGTGCATATTTTCAAGAAGCACAGAGTGCAGTATGAAATGAGAACACTTTACAGATGCTTAGAGGTGAGTTTATTTCAAATATTCAGGTATTTTTGAAATGCCCCATTTCATACTACCATAACTTTACTTTCACATTGGCTGACTTCCTTTTAGTCAGTTCATGCTAATGGTTGCAGAGATGGTAAAAGGACCTTTTGTGTTTATGGGAGCAACAGACAGGAAAATCAAACTCAAATAAAGCCATCCTTTAGAATAGCTCTACTTCAGCTTAATAATGCAGATGATGCTAACTAATTTTTTTTTAATTTTTTAAAAATTTGATTACCCCTAGAACAATTTGTATTTCTCAGAGCAACAGATCCAACCATACAAGCATTACCTTTTGTTTGTTAACCCTTACCCAAGGATATTCTTTCCATTGATTTTTAGAGAGTGGAAAGGAGGCAGAGAGACAGAGAGAAACATCGATTGGTTGCCTCACGCAGACAGGGATCAGCCTGCAACTGAAGTACATAACTTTGACTGGAATCAAACCTGTGACCCTTCAGTCCGTGGGCCAACACTGAGCACTGAGCCAAACCGGCTAGGGAGTTGACTATTTATTTTTTTAAATATATTTTTATTGATTTCAGAGAGGAAGGGAGAAGGAGAGAGAGATAGAAACACCAATGATAAGAGAGAATCATTGATCAGCCACCTCCTGCATGCCCCCCACCGGGGATCAAGCCCACAACCCGGGCATGTGCCCTTGACCAGAAATGAACCTGGGATCCTTCAGTTTGCACAGGCCGACGCTCTCTCTATCCACTTAGCCAAACCAGCTAGGGCAGCTGACTAAGTTTTATAGAATAAGATAGCATTAGAATAATTTTGCTTGCTTTTCAAAAATTCTAGTTAAATTTTCACCCAGGTCTAATAATTCTTCTCACATGCTTCCTGGATTTCCCATGTCTGTGAGGGGCAGCATTACGATTTTTCATTCACCTTATTCATTTGTGCATCCACTAGGGTTGACATAGTCTTGTGGTTAAGGAGTGCATGGGTTCTGGAGTCAGGCAGCCAGGTCCTAGTCCTGGCACTTACTAGCTGTATGCCTTGTGCCTCAATTCTTTACCTACAAAATGGGAATAATAATGGTACCCATCTCCTAGGTTATGTGAGGATTAAATGAGGTATTTATCTAAAACACTGGGAATACTTCGTATTTATCTAAAACACTGGGAATACTTCGTCACGTAGTAAATGATCTATAAATGTTATTAAAACAACTGTGCATCTTTTACATTGGAAGCGCTATACTAGACATTGAGGGTACAAATATTAAGATGTAGTTCCACCTTTAAATGGAAAAAAAAACACCAAAATTGTATGCACCCATGTCCAACAGAAACACTTCAGCATGAAGCATGTAGAACATCTCATGCTAACTCTTACCATCTAGTCCAGTGATGGCGAACGTATGACACGCATGTCAACTCATTTTTTTGGTTGATTTTTCTTTGTTAAATGGCATTTAAATATATAAAATAAATATCAAAAATATACATCTTTATTTTACTATGGTTGCAAATATCAAAAAATTTCTGTATGTGACACGGCTCCAGAGTTAAGTTAGTTTTTCAAAATGCTGACACGCCGAGCTCAAAAGGTTCGCCATCACTGATCTAGTTGTGTCCTTCTGTGCTGTGTGTTAAGTTGTCTTGTGAATATACTGCTCTGATACCTGCTGGCCAGCTGTGTTCCATGCAGCTCTGGTTTCCAGACATCTGGAAGGAGGGTGCTTCAGGGCCGTGCTCCCCATTCAGTTCCACCAGAGGAGGTACGGGGCTTTTAAAGTTGGGATTCTGTGTAGATTCCATAGAGGAAGAAAAGGCTCTACCTCTTTTACCAATAAAACTTTAACATTTCTACTCTAACAGCAGAGTATGAACCAATTTCATGTTTGAAATTTCAGCTAAAACATCTAACTGGAAGTACAGCAGATGTCTACTTGGAATACATTCAGCGAAACTTACCTGAAGGAGTTGCCATGGAAGTTACAAAGGTATGACTTTAATTTCTACCTCTATTGGGGGTAGTGTGTGTGGGGAGCTCCCCAGGTGTAATCTGAAACTACCCCTGGATGCGGAGGCAAGGAGAGAGCACAGAGAGGCAGACCACTCCAAGTGGTAGGTGGCAGGTTTAATAAGCAGGAGAACTTACTCACCAGCTTTGTCATGGGCAGGTGCCAGACAGTTTGCTTTCTGCACACACCTGCCAAATCTTAAAAATTATACAGAGGCCCCAACTTGGGTCATTCACATACCCAGGAGACCTTAACTGGGTCAGTCATGTACCCAGTCCAGATAGTCTCAATACCACATTTCTATTCAAACCTGTATCCTTGGAGCAGGTTCTGGGAGCAGGGAAGGCAGCAGAACACACATTCCAAAACACAGGGGAGGAGGCAAGGAGCCTTTGATTGCCCGGGTTCAGCTCACAGGTCAAACAGACGGTCATGTCTTTTTGATGACCTTCCCCAACAATCTGTATTGTTGTAATCACTAGAAGCCCAGTGCACAACATTCGTTCACTGGCACGGGGGGGTGTCCCTCAGCCCAGCCTGCACCCTTTCGCAGTCCGGGAGCCCTCAGGGGTTGTCCAGCTGATGGCTTAGGCTCCTCACAGAGAGCGGGCCTAAGCCATCAGTCAGACATCCTTAGTGAGCCAGAGGCAGGAGAGGCTCCTGCCACCACCGCTGCATTTGCCAGCCGTCGCCCAACTTGTGGCTGAGCGGTGCTCCCCCTGTGGGAGCACACTGACCACCCGGGAGCAGCTCCTGTGTTGAGCATCTGCCCCGTAGTGGTCAGTGCACATCATAGCGACTGGACGTTCCACCGTTTGGTCGATTTGCATATTACCCTTTTATTATATAGGATTGCAGCCTGGTCCTGGCCCACTGAGTGGAGGGGAAGGCCTGTGGCAGACCTGGAGGCAGGATTGCCACAGTGATTGGGGTCTCCACATCCTCCCCAAGCCACCTCCAAAGTCTCCCTCCCTCCCAGTAGTTGTCCAGACATGGGGACCACATTAGGTGGCAGCCCCTAGAGATCACTGAAGATCAAATAGATTATATGTATCAGAGTTTTATATACCATCAAGTTTTCTTCTGTCTGTTTTCAAAGCCTACAAAAAGGTGAGAGAGGTATGGGGGAAGGGGATTGGTGGCAAGTAGGGGCTGGGAGGTAAAAGAAGTCAAGAGGATTTAAGGGGACAAAACTAATCTATTTTGTGGCCAAAGAGTTCAGTTAAGTCCACATTATATTATAGTTCTATTTTTCTCTTTTTAGACAAAATTAGAACGGTTACCAGAACACATCAAGGAGCCCATCTGGGAAAAGATACCCGAAGAAAAGGAAGAAAGCAAGTCATAAAGGCTCAGGGACTAGTTGTGTGGGCTTTTGAATGCGGGTGGGCAGCCACGTGGGCTCAAGGGGAGAGTGCTGCCAGTTGAGACGGTTCACTGTTGAGTCCACATGTCCTGATCATGGGCAGCAAGGGATGGAGCATTAAGGATACAATGGACTGCAGTGGAAGAGCCACTTTATCTGTCCTTTTATACATGTCGTCATTTCAGTTCTGATTTTACCAAATGTGAGTAAACCGTTCTGACCAGGTACCAAAGGAGTCTATTTATATTTTATTCTGCTATTGTTCAATTATTAGTTTGTACTAATTTTAATTTACATCGTATCATTCATCTGAAAGTGAATATTTGAAATATTGCTCACATACATTTTTTTCTTTAGAAATTCCTAGAACAGTGGTTCTCAACCTTCTGGCCCTTTAAATGCAGTTCCTCATATTGTGACCCAACCATAAAATTATTTTCGTTGCTACTTCATAACTGTAATGTTGCTACTGTTACGAATCGTAATGTAAATATCTGATATGCAGGATGGTCTTGGGCGACCCCTGTAAAAGGGTCGTTCGACCGCCAAAGGGGTCATGACCCACAAGTTGAGAACCGCTGACCTAGAAGGAACCTTTGGTTAATTTGATTAATTTAACACTGAGCAATTGAAGTTTTTGATACTCTAGAACAGGCCAGCATATAGTTGTTTGTTCGGGGGTGATGACCTCCAAATTTGACCTCATTTAAGCTCTCCATTATTGAAAATGAATATACTTTGCAGCAGACCAAGCATACTTGAGGCATACACTGTACCTTCTAGTGGCCCAGACCCTGCAGGGCTGCCTAAAAGGGTCACTGTAATGGAATTTAAGCTCTCAAGACATTACCACTGTATCATTTCACCCATCCTGTGATTCATTCATTCAATGGGCTCTTATTTTATTAACTTACCAAAAATTGAATAGAAATAGCAGCCTTTGAAAATCGTGCAAGGCACAAACTATTTTCCTTATTAAGTTCCTCGCTGATAAGAAGGCCTCTCTCTGGGTAACGGCGGTCTTTTGTTTGGGGATGTCTACTTTCCATGAAATTAGATAGAGGTTAAAGCCCCGAAAGAAGCAGGGCTGCTACGGGCTGAAACTGTTGATGGATCAACCCCAAGGGAGTGATTCGTTTCCTTTTTACAGCAGAGCCAGGGCCTCGTCTTTTGTCGTTTTCTTCACATCTTTGGAGTAGTTATGTCTTCTCAGTTTTTCCCCCCTGCCCTGGAATTCCTCTTCTCTCTTCCTTACCTGCTATCCGGTATCGGTGTTTTGAATGCATACTGCTTATGTATCAGACTTACGTTACTGTCATTAACATGAACAGAATTACAGCCTGTAGCCTCCTTCCCTTCTCAGCTCAGTTGTTGACTGCCATTCACAAATGCCTAAAGCATGCTTATCTCGGGTCTAAGCAGGTATAAGCCTCAGGATTAAGAACTAGTCAATAAAACAAGAGCAATATAATGGTAATTATATCTAGCAAAGCAGCAATTTGTGACCCATTTGAACTTTAATTTAATTCTTTAAAAATAAATACAGCTTTTTTGTATGTGTTTTTAGATAATATTAATCACTGTAGTATGATAGGATGATTTATGCACACTCAGCTCCAGTGACTCACTGTGAGCTAAAGGGGTGCATACGAGTCCGACTGTTTTCATTTTCAATTAACCCATAAACCAGATTACTCAGGTTGGCACTTCAAATTATATATTAAAATCTTTTTTTAAGATAAATATGCAAATTAACTATACACGTGACAAAAAGTAGTGATACTTTTGTGACAAAAGTATTTGAAACCTACTTCTTGATATAAACAAGGTAATTTCTTTATCCTGGTAGGCTGAGATAGTGTTGTTTTTTTAGTTGAATCTCCCACGTAAAATGCATATTCTAAAACTTGGAATTAATGCCCAAGTCTCACTGTCTGTCCACAGCAGGGATGGGAGGTGGTGAGAGAAAATGGGACCTGACGGTAGAATGAACCTGAAGGCAGGTACGAAGTGACATTATTGAGAGGTAGCCCTGAGTTCACTGTTGCTTCCTCTAATCTGAAATATATTTCCTTTTCATATTAAACAAAATAATAATATGGTCTGTTTGAAATTATTGATAGAACTCTACAAATTAGACTTGTTTGGTGCCTAGTTTCAATGCTTTCAAAGAATTACTTATGTGTTCCTTTGGTCACCTTACACAGACCACAGTAACATAGAAAGCAATTGTTTTAAAGAAGGAGTCTAATTTCTTAGCATTTCTGTTTGTCAGCTGCCATGCCTCCTTCCCTACATTCAGTTTTACTGCAGCACTAATGAGTAGCAGAGTAGAGAAAACATGGGCTTTGGAGTCAGACAGGTCTGCGTCAGATAAGAGCTCAAACCCACTAACTGCAATAAACTTGGGCAAGATAGTTAATCCTGTCGGAGCCTCAATTTACTCCTGAGTAAAATGTAGAAAACATTGCCTCCTCATTAAGGTAGGAGTATTAAATTAGGTAACTTATAGAACACCTCACAGTTCCGAGTAAGTAATAGGCATGAGTGAACAGTAGTTATCACTAGATGGAGTGCAAATCTGATGGCACCCCAGACGCTTGTGCGCTGCACGGTGTAGATGCCAGCTGGAAGGGCTGTGAAGGTGAATTTAGCGGAGAAAGCATGCAATGTGCATTGTGATCACCGCCATACGTTATGCCAAGCATTTTACATAGTCACAGATATTCCCACTTCACCTTTATAACAACCCAATAAAGTAGTTGCTGTTACTACCCCCATTTTCCAGGACAGAGAACCAAGTTCTGCCTTCCCCATTCAGTATGCTTTCAGTTTACAGATAAAGCTGAGGCAAAAAGGGTGAAGCGGATTTGTATGAGTTCAGATTCGTGACAGGGACAGCCCCAAACCTATTTTTTAAAGAGTAGGAGGTACTCAGAATATTCAAACCTAAAGTCCAGATTTATTTCCCCTTTCACATTGGCAGAACGTACTTATTTCCCCTAAGTGTTTCCCCTAATGGTCAACTGGGAGTGGGGGAACCTAAGGCATAAAAGATGTAAATGTGATCTGAATAAAGATAAAAAGTATAATGCACAGTGCGATTCTGATCCCTGTGGTCTCAAGGTCCACAGGGTGTGAGGGGCAGCACAAGAGTGTAGGCTGCATCACGGAGGCTCCCACTGGGTCACAAGAGCCGCATGGAGGTTATTTGCAGTAGCTTGGGGCCAGGCCCAGCTAGGGCTCAGCAGACCAGGTCTATGGCTCAAGCATTTCTCATACCTGGAGCCGAGCTTATGGCCGACTGCCTGTGAACCCCCGGGTTCCCTGCAAATCCCCGTCCAATTCCTAGCCCTGCCCTCCTTAAACCCTGACTAGTATTACTCGCTTTAAGCTATCATTTCTCTCTGTGGAGTCCTAATCCTCTTTGAAATGATATATTTATACTTCAACAGCTCAGCGTATTAATGAGGCAGGTCATGGTCAACTGACCCACATGAAAAGCCAATTGAATTTTAGATTCTTTAGCCAGAGTCTAAATCAAGTGATATCTCATTCATACAATTTTTTAATGTCCTTTAATCACTCCTCAATTTTGCTTAAATATCCATAAATACGAAGAGATGGTCAGGGATGACACCATCTTCACACTGAGCCAGTTGAGTCACTGTTGGTTCAGAGCCACAGCCACTGATGGGCACATGCCTCCAGGTGTGATGAGATGGAGAAAGGTGGAAATCACTGAGCAGGATCTTCAAGGCCTCTTCTAGTTCTAAGGGCCCATTATCTTTCACATCGATAAATACCTGCTAACCCAGGCACTCAAAGGAGTCAAGAGGAGTTGTCTTGCAAAATTAAGGACTAATAGCTCCCATTAATTCAACACTAACTGTGTGTCATGCACTTTGCTCAGTTACTCAACAGGTGTCTGAGTTTCTTGTATGTGCCAAGCACTGTCCTAGGCATTGGGAATTGCATGGTGTACGGGGTGAAGTCCCCCCCCTCAAGCATCTTAGACTCTATGGGGAGGACATAATAAGGAAAAAAAATAAGATAGTTTCTGCTGTAGTTAAACACTATGAAGAAAATGAAGTAAGATGATGTCAGAATTCCTTGAGGAGGGGAGAAGGTCAAGGAGGCAGCCACGTGAAGACCTGAGGGGAGAGCAGTCCAAGCAGCAGGACCAGTCAGTGCTAAGACCCAGTGAGCTTGGTGCGTCAGCAGACAGGGACAGAGGAACATGACCACAGCAGACAGGGGCAGATGACATAATGCGTCATGGCCCTGGGAAGCAGTATGGGTTTTATTCTGAGTGCAATGGGAAGCCATTGGAGGGTTTGGAGCAGACGAGTGGTAGGATCAGATTTATGCCTTAGAACACACTATTCTGGCTGCTGGGTAGGGACTGTGAGGAGGGGGTTGTTAGGAGGGGCAGGAAGACTGGTTAGGGCCTTCTGCAGGCCCAGGTGAGAGGATATGGCCTGGACTGGAGTTGTAGTGGAGGTGATGAAAAGTGGTTGATTCAGGGTATAGTTTAGAGGTGGAGCTGATGGAATGACCTACTAATAGATCGAAATGAGACCTAGATGTCAAGAATGACATCTAGGTTTGGGCCATGACTGCAGTTGAGAAGGGATTTGGGAAGAAAATCAGTAGTTTGGCCTTGGCCTTGCTAAGTTTGCCATCTGAGGATAGATGTCCAGTAGGCGGCTAAGTTCATGATTCTGAGTTCTGGAGAGAGTCCAGGCTGGAGATGAAAGTGTGGAAGCTGTCAGCCTACAACTGGTATGTAATGTTGGGGATGGGGAGAATGTGGGTAGATGAGAAGGGCACCAAGAACAAGCCTGGGAAGCCCCAAGCATGTAGAGATTTGGTAAAATGGAGGCGATGAGCCATCAGTGAGGTTGCAGTGAAACCAGACAAGTGTGGGTCCTTGAAACCTGAGTATTTGGAGGAAGAATTCACTTGGCGAACCATGAGGAATCTGCTGGCAAGCTGAGTAACGAAAGCAGGTCATTGGTGACCCCTGTGCAAGCTTTGTCCATGGAGTGATGGGGACAAGCATCCAGTTGGAGTAAGTTGAGGAGAGAATAAGAAAGATGAGGACACAAGACAGGTTTGAGAATGGTCAGTTATTTATTGTTACCCTAGAAAAATACCCAGATTTAGTAGCTTAAAGCGAAGACAACATTTACTTTGCACACAAATCTGCAATTGGTCAGGGCTCTGCGGGGACATTGTCTGCTCCATTTGGTATCAACTGGGGTGTCTGGGAGGCTGGGCCTGGAGCCACTCACTCACCCACAAGTCTGATGGTTGAGCCTGGCTGACAGCCAGAATCCCTGAATGTGCCTGAGCTTCCTGACAACATGGCGTCTGGGTTCTGAGGGCAAGTCTTGAGAGAGCCAGGCCTAGACCGTATCACCTTTGATGACCTAGCCTTGGAAGTCACATGGTGTCCCTCTGCCCATCCTCTTCAATGAGGTAGCCACAAAGTGCCATTGGGTTGAAGAGAAGGAGGAGGAGACTGCCCCTTGGTGGAGGAACACGTGACACCAGATCTGTTGCTGTGCCGTTTTTGGAAAACAAATCTGCCACAAAGGGTTTTGTTGTAAGAGAAGCCAAAATTAGGACAGCGGATGGAGGGGATGGCGGGCAGGGCCAGTGGATCCAGGGATCCAGAGTGCCGAGGGACCACAATATTTTAAATTTCTTTTAAGTGTTGTCATTTCTTTCAAAATCAGAAGGATGAATTTAATCCAGTCTGGGCTGGGCTGGATTATATTCATCTTTATACCAATGAGTGATAAAATATTTTAAATATTTACGTATGTAATACTTATTTATTCCATATTTATCTTGTGACCCATGAAGGTACAGTGCGTAGGCCCATGCAGGTGGCAATGGGACCTGAATGTGGCGTCAGGGCAGGATTTTTGTTGTTTGACTTTGTTTTATTAATGGTGATACTAAAGCTTGTCTTCAGATGGGAATGATCCATTAGAGAAGGAAAAGCAGGAGGCAGAAGAGAAAGGAATCGTGGGGAGGAATGCGGAGAGCTGAGCCTGAAAACAAGTGGAGGACCTGGCAGGCGAGAAGCGGGGAAGGGCCGCTGCTTCCGCTGAACCAGGACGAGGCAGAGCACGCGGTTCGGATGCAGGGAGTGTGTCCGGTGGGAAGATGAGGTGGCTGTCTGATGTGTCTGAGTCTCTGAAATGAAGCTTGACAGGTCACCAGCTGAACGTGGGAGTGGGTGGAGGGTTTGAAGGTGGGAAGCGTGTGGGATAGTCATCCCCGGGAGGGGGGGGGGGAGGTCTGCGAGAGGCGTAAGCAGTTACTTGATGTGTGTGCAGCCAGCGTGACTCTGATTGTTTCTGTGTTCAGCCTCCTGGGTGCAGGCGAGGTGTTAGCACGGTCAGTGGTTAGCTTTAGCCAGGGTCAGGTTTTGCCAAGTGAGCAGTTAGAGGGAGAGAGGGGTGCAAAGGTCAGGGTCATGGCAAGGAAACATCAGGTGCATCAGGCGGAGGGTAAGGACAAGAGGAAAGTGGGATATAAGCGAGGTGACAAGATGTTTTAAAAAAATACAAGATCGCTCTGGCCGGTTTAGCTCAGTGGATAGAGCATCGGCCTGCAGACTGAAGGGTCCCAGGTTCGATTCCGGTCAAGGGCACATGCTGGGTTGCGGGCACATCCCCAGTAGGAGGTGTACAGGAGGCAGCTGATTGATGTTTCTCTCTCATCGATGTTTCTGACTCTCTATCCCTCCCCCTTCCTCTCTGTAAAAAAAATCAATAAAATATATATTTTTTTAAAAATACAAGATCAATAGGTTGCGAGTCTCAATGCGGCTGGTGACTTGTTGGAGTGCAGGCGTTAGGATACGTGAGCTGGAAGGAGCGGTGATGCTGTTCGAATGTCTCAGAGGGGGGACAGAAGTGCCTGATAGCAAGGCCCAGGAATGGCTCCTAAACTGTGCGCATTGGAAGGACCTGGAGGGCTTAAACAGGTGGCTGGGTTCACCCCGAGTTCCTGATTCGGTGGGCCAGGTGGGGCCTGGGCATTTGCATGTCTAACAAGCTCCCAGATGCTGCAGCTGCGGGCCGGACCTCAGCGATGGGAGGCCCGCGTGGGATGGAGGGAGAGCTTCTTGGAACTAAAGAGATGAGGATCTTTGAGGCCAGCGTGTGGGATGGTCAGCTCCCCACCTCAGGCTGTCCCTGAGCGATGCTTTGAGACACACATGAAGTCACTAGTGAATAATGGCAACGAGGAGGAGTACATGGAGGGGTGGAGTCGGACATGGCTTCGAAGGGACTGGCATTTTGAGGGGAAGAAGAGAAAGGGTGGAAGCGATGCTTACGAGGAAGGAGGAGACGCCTTATTCTCCAGACCCTGAGGGGTGGGGGCTGTGGGGGGAAACCCACCAGCACTTGGCAGGATGACAGGAAGTGCAGCTCCTACTTCAGGAATGGGGAGGAAGGTAGAACAACGGAGAGGTTAGGGACGCATGGAGGCAGAAAGCCATGAGAGGTCAGGCTTCTGTACAGACACTTCAGAGGTGAGCACCCAATGGGAGGCAGGCGGTGCTGCCCCGAAGACGGGCCATCACTGGAATCACTCCCCCTAAATTCTAGAAAAATCAGTGCTGCAGGTTTCCTGATTTCTTGGAGGTATCATTTTTTTAAAAATATATTTTATTGATTTTTACAAACAGAAGGGAGAGGGATAGAGAGCTAGAAACATCGTTGAGAGAGAAACATCGATCAGCTGCCGCCTGCACACCCCCTTCTGGGGATGTGCCCGCAACCAAGGTACATGCTCTTGACCGGAATCGATCCCGGGACCCTTCAGTCCACAGGCCAACGCTCTATCCACTGAGCCAAACTGGTTAGGGCAAGGAGGTATCATTTTTTATATTGCATTAAAACAAGCATGAGTATATAATTGACTCAAAAACAAATTTGCATACACCTTTAGTATAAAAGTAAGAGACTTCAGAGATATCTTGAGCCGCGCTCCCAGATCCTCCTCACGCAGAGAGAAAGTAGCAAAGCCTCCAGGTCTTGGGTGAAGGGTGTTGGAGGGAAGCATTTGTACTTTAAACTGGAAAGTGGGGAACTTCCAAGACTCAAGGCGGCGATCTGTATGGTGCCGGGGACTGAGTTAGCTTCGGGCACTGAGTTAGCTTCGGGCACAGCTGCTCACCCTTCAAGTTGTAGGTGCTGCGGCTTCTCACCAGGCAGCATGGAGGGGCTGAGCCCAGGAGCCCATGTCTCCCAGATGGGCCTCTCTGGGGCAGTGTGGTGCCCAAATAAAGGGACAAGGAGCGTGTGGGCCATGGAGGGTCTCAGCCTGTCTTCCCAACTGGTCTTCGCTCTACCCTCCCCTCAGTTCCCTCCCCTTCTCCCCCTTCAGAATCTTCTGGGTGGCTTAGCTGAGTGGTTGACAATATGAAGAGGAGGGGTGCGGCTGGGGGAGCTTAGCAGGCAGAAGGGAATCTTCTAATGATCTTAGGACGCTTAGCTGGCCTGGTTCTGTCCACCTTGTCATCTGCGCCCTATACTGCCCATCATGTTCAGTTGCCCGGGAGATGGTGAAGAGCCTGGCTAAGCTAAGGAAAGGGAGGGAGAGGGCCCTAACCTAAGACTCAACCAGCAGCAGCCCAGAGGAGACAGACCCTCGCTGCCTGCCGTTCCGGGGCCAGGATGGGGCAGCAGTTCAGCTGGGAGGAGGCGGAGGCGGCGGGCGAGATGGACGTGGCGGAGCTCCAGGAGTGGTACAAGAAGTTCGTGGTGGAGTGCCCCAGCGGCACGCTCTTCATGCACGAGTTCAAGCGCTTCTTCAAGGTCACGGGCAATGAGGAGGCCACCCAGTATGTAGAGGGCATGTTTCGAGCCTTCGACAAGAACGGGGTAAGGCACCCTGAAGGGGGGACTGGCGGCCCGTCCACTTGGCCCATTTCTCATCCTGGAGCTCAAGGAACAGCCTCGAGGGGGCTCCCAGTTCCCAGTCCTCCTGCTCTTCCTCTCTCTCCACTCCCCTCACCTTTTCTGTCTCACTCTTTCTCTGAAACTCCTCCTCCCTCTCCCATCATTCTGTGCCTTCCCATCTTCTCTTCCCTCCTCTCCTTCTGCACTTCCATCTGACTGTCCCTCTCTCCACTCCTGGTGCTGAAGGTGGGCTGGGCAGTGGGCACACTGTTTATAGGCAAGGCTTTGCAGCCTGAGGACCTGGTTTCCACCCCCCACCCGAGCCCCTGTCACTCTAAAAATAAGGAGCGAAAGAGCTGCCCAAATGGGACGGGCCATGTTGGCACAGACCCAGAGCTCCTCCTCTGCTTCTGAGTCAGCAGCAAGCCGGTGAGGGCATGAGCGGGTTTGTTACTTCAGATTAAATGATGAGAAAATGGGGGCAAAAGGAAGTGAATTCACCTGCCCACAATCATCTACTCAGGGGTCCAGACTCCCAGACAAGTGTGCCTGCCTGGGAGGCAGTTTGTGTTTTAAAGAGAGAAAATTATTTTTTTAAAAGCAGGTCCTATGTCACAAAACTTACTATCCTAAATGTGTCGATCTTCCTTGTTCATCTAAAAATTCAATATAACAATTCAGGAGCCAAAAGAGATTATTTAGCCGTGGGCGTGATATAGCTGGGCCCCTTATACCCCATCTCATCTTACAAATTAGCATATACATTCATCAATTTCTTTTTCCTTTCTTTATAACTTTCTTTATAACTTTTATTTTGATAGGATTTCAAATTTAAGAGCAGGGACAGTCAAATTCAAGTTGGAGACATTACGCCCTTTATCCCTAAGTATTTCTGTGTTTCTTCTAAAAATGAGGTCATCCTATCTAATAAAAGAGAAACATGGTAATTGGCGTACAACCGCTACCCTTCCCATTGGCTAATCAGGGCGATATGCAAATTAACTGTCAGCCAAGATGGCGGCCGGCAGCCAGGCAGCTTGAAACTAACATGAGGCTTGCTTGCTTCAGTGATGGAGGAAACCAACGTTCCCCACCTGCCACCATAGGCCTCTGAGCTGGCAGTTTGAAACATAGTTACAAAAATAGAAGCTAAACAAAACCCCAGAAACCAGCTTTCAGCTAGCCGGGATCTCAGACCTGGAGTTGATACAGAGTTTCAATTATAGAACCTAAAGAAACCAGATACCTGCTTTCAGGAGCAGAGGCCTAAGAGCTGGAGCCTCAGAGCTAAAGCTGGCTCAGAATAAAAAATAAAAAAAATAAAAAAAGGAGCAGTTGGGAGCTTCAGTCCCAGCCTGAAAACAGCCCTCAGCCCCTCACCCAGACTGGCCAGGCACCCCAGTGGGGACCCCCACCCCAGGCACCCCAGTGGGAACCCCCACCCTGATCCGGGACACCCTTCAGGGCAAACCAGCCAGCCCCCACCCATGCACCAGGCCTCTATTCTATATAGTAAAAGGGTAATATGCCTCCCGGCACTGGGATCAGCATGACAGGGGGCAGCGCCCAAACCCCCTGATCACCCTGTGGCTCTGTGTGTGACAGGGGGCAGGGCCACAACCTCCCTATCCGCCCTGCTCTGTTCGTGACAGGGGAAGGCGCCCCAACCCCCTGATCGGCCCTGCTCTGTGCCTGATAAGGGGGAGCTCCCCAACCTCCTGATCGCCCTGCAGCTCTGTGTGTGACAGGGTGTGGCACCCCAACCCCCCCACCCCATGGGCCCTGCTCTGTGTGTGACGGGGTAGAGCCATAACCTCCCCATCGGTCCTGCCCTGAGTGTGAGAGTGGCGGCGCCCCAACCCCCTGATCGGCACTGCTCTGTGGGTGATAGAGGGCGGTGCCCCAACCCCCCCACCCCACAGGCCCTGCTCTGTGTGTGACGGGGTAGAGCCATAACCTCCCCATTGGCCCTGCCCTGAGTGTGACAGTGGTGGCGCCCCAACCCCCTGATCGGCCCTGCTCTGTGCATGACAGGGACTGGCGCCGCAACCTCCCCATCGACCCTCCCTTGAGTGTGACAGGGGGCGGTGCCCCAACCCCCCAATCGGCCCTACCCTGAGCGTGACTAAGGGTGGCATCGCAACCTCCCAATCTGCCCTGCTCTGTGCATGACAGGGGGCAGCACCCCAATTCCCCAATCGGCCCTGCTCTGAGCCCGACCAGGGGCTGCACCTAGGGATTAGGCCTGCCCTCTGCCACCCGGGAGCAGGCCTAAGCCAACAGGTCATTATCTCCCGAGGGATCCCAGACTGAGAGAGGGCACAGGCCGGGCTGAGGGACCCCCCCTCCCCCTGAGTGCACAAATTTTTCTGAACCGGGCCTCTAGTTCTTTTAAATAAGCTAATACAATTATTAAAATCAGGAAATTTTGCACTGATATAATTCTATTATCTAATTAACAATCCATATTCAAATTTGGTCAATTTGTGCCGATAATGCCCTTCTATGCTTTTTTCCCATTGGTGGTGGGGGGTGATCACTCATTGCATTTACTTGTCCTGTCTCCTTACCCTTTAATTTGGAGCCTTTAATTTCAGCTTTTCTCTGTCTTGTTGGACCCTGGCATTTTAGATTCAGGTTGTGCACTTCCAGCAGAAGTGCTGCAGAAGTGGCCTTTGTCCTCAGTGCCCGCTGTCAGGGGGCAGGTGACGTTGGTCTGTCCCTTTAATGGGGTTGCTGACTTCTCCATTTGGTTATGTGGTGCCTGCTGGGTTTCTCCACGTTACTATTTTCCCTTTATAATCAGTAAGGATCTTATAGGGCAGTGATGGTGAACCTTTTGAGCTCGGCGTGTCAGCATTTTGAAAAACCCTAACTTAACTCTGGTGCCGTGTCACATATAGAAATTTTTTGATATTGCAACCATAGTAAAACAAAGACTTATATTTTTGATATTTATTTTATATATTTAAATGCCACTTAACAAAGAAAATCAACCAAAAAAATGAGTTCGCGTGTCATAGGTTCACCATCACTGTAAATATAGAGGGTGCTTAAGACAAAGCAAATATCCTGTTGCTCACCCAATTTTCACCGACTGGGTTGGGCATCCGCTGTTGGTTTTCTAATTCCACCGTCCCTTCTCGATGGACATTCCGCTGCAAGGAAGAGCTTTCCTAGGAGGTGTGCTAGGTGCCTCTCTCAGGGACTGAGCCTTCTTTCTCTCCTCTTCCCCCTTAGTCTCCAAGCCCACACCCAGCCCCACTCTCAGCTTGGCACAACCTTTATATCAGGGAGTCTCATTTCTGGGCAATTGGTCTGAGATTTCTGGGGCAAATAAAATCAAAAGAGCTCATAGATCTAGGTCACACATCAAAACCTGGGGTGATAGAAATGGGTGTGGTGGAGACCAGCAGGGATGACGCACTGGAATGAAGAAAAGGGTTGAAGCTCAAATGTCACTTGGGACCCTTATGTAACATGCACTGGGGTCAGGGCTGGTGCACAGGTGCAGCCACTTCAGGGAGAAATGGGGCAGATAATCCCAGAGCCGATCACACACCTGTCACTTCTGCTCCTGCCACTTGAGTAGACAGGTGTTTCCATCATCCTGGGCTTCTGGGGTAATTAAGGCTGACGAGGGGAGGGCGGGGCACAGGGGTGAGATTAGTCCCAGCCGGAAGCTTCCCAGAAAGGGCCCTGGGGTTCCGGTAGCCTCATCGGGGAGACCATTTGTCTGGAAGGGGCTCCTCTAGAACATGCCTCTTGTGGGCAAGAGGTTGGGGGAGGAAGGACCTCTACCCTCAAGGTTCTTCTGGCCGGTCTAATCGTCAAATAGACAGGAGACAGATTAGCAAGAGAAAATAAGCAAATTTAATTCCTCCTCCGGGAACCCCACATACAGGGGAGCCAGAGACCCCGCATGCATGGGCACGGGAGGTTCAGAGACAAAGGGGATGCGGGAACAAGACATCCTGAGCTGGGGATGAGCTTAGGTGCCTTGGGGGCTCACAGGGTCACTGCAGGGTAAGAAGAGCAGGTGTTCAGGAAATCGCAATTCGTCCGGCGGTATAGATAGCTCAGAAGAGGTTATCACTGGTGATCAGTTATGGACAAGGCCCCAATTCCAGTTCTTCTAGGTAGTCAAGGGAGGGGCAGACATTTCTTTAGGGCCCACATGCAATGGATACTACTCAGCAATAAAAAGTTGCCTTCAGCCCTAGCCGGGTTGGGTCAGTGGATAGAGCATCAGCCTGCAGGCCAAAGAGCCCCAGGTTCAATTCCAGGCAAGGGCATATACCTTGGTTGCAGTCTTCTCCCTGCCTGGGCCCTGGTTGGGGCTCGCGCAGGAGGCAACCAATCAACGTGTTTCTCTCACATCGATGTTTCTCTCTGTCCTTCCTGCTCTCTTCCACTCTCTAAAAATCAATGGAAAAATATCCTCGGGTGGGGATTAAAAAAATAATAAATAAAATAAAAATAACTGGAATTATAAGGAAAAAAAAAGTGGCCTTCAGCCCAGCTGGTGCAGGTCAGTAGTTGAGCATCCACCTATGAACCAGGAGGTCACAGTTTGATTCCGTTCAGGGCACATGCCTGGGTTGTGGGCTTAATGCCCAGTGTGGGGCGTATAGGAAGCAGCCAATCAATGATTCTCTCTCATCATTGATGTTTCTATCTCTCTCTCCTTCTCCCTTCCTCTCTGAAATCAATTTTTTAAAAATGTATTTTTTAAAAAGCCAATCTTGAAGGATTGCATACTATATGATTCTAACTCTATACCATTCCCAAAGTGATACTGTTATAGTGATGGGGAACAGATCAGTGTTTGCCAGATGTCACGATTGGGAGAAGAACATGACTATTAACAGGTAACAAGTGAGTTTGTGTCGAGAGTTACTCATATCTACGAATGTGATAAAAATTTCATAAAACTATACACCTACAGCCCGGCTGGTGTGGCTCAGCTTGTTGAGTGGCAACCCACGAACCAGGAAGTCACAGCTCAATTCCTGGTCAGGACACATGCTTCAGTGATTCTCTCTCATCATTAATGTTTCTATCTCCCTCTCCCTTTCTCTCTCTGAAATCAATTTTTAAAAATACATATTTTAAAAAATTTTTTTGGAAATTAAAAACCCCAAAAACGAAAAATGATACACCTGCAAACACAGTACACTACAGACGAGTGGGGGTGGGGACAAACAGCCACTGCTAAGGATCTGCCCCAAGAAGCCGCCGGAGATGTTAGAGCAATACGAGTGCACACAGGTGCTCATCGTGTGGTGTAAAGCATTGCACCCACGTTCAGAAAGGGGGGTGTCCGGGGCACCTCAGAAAATGAAAGGTATGGTTTTAAATAATTTTGAAGAATGGGACATCTCTAATAACCAAAGGGTAATATGCTAATTAGACTGGGCCTCCTTCCATATGACCTTCCGGGTGAAACCGGGGTTGCGAGGGAAGCCCGGGTCCCGGGTGCCAGAGGGAAGCTGGTGCCAGTAGCAGGGGGAAGGAAGGCCTACTCTTGCATCAGGCCTCTAGTTTTAAAATAAAAATCCAGGAACTGAAACTATACCTACAGTCTGGTCTCAATCATGTAGCACACAGCGGGGGGAGGGAGGGCCAGAAGAACTACAGAAAAGACGCAGCGTAAGCACTTCAGGTGCTGGGATGGGCTCCTTTTGTTTTCTTCTTGGTTGGTCCAGAGGCTTTTATGCTGTTTCCCCATTTCCTGCCGTGTTCTCCTGTTGCTCACATCTTGCTCACCCAGGCACCCCATCTGGGGCTGGGACTCTGGGTGGCCTGATCCAATGAGGCAGGTGCCCTGGGCCGGCAGCACCATTTCTGATTACACAGTCATGGGAATGAGACACTCCTGGGGAGCTGATGACTCAGGTGTTTGATTTGGAGGTCCCCGCCCTGAAATACGCCCAGAGCTCAGCCTGAGACCCACTGACCCGCTGCAGCCACCACCAGCAGCCCCTCCCCTCACACTCCTGTGGAGTCACAGCAGGTTCCCAGCCTCTTGCTCACTGCTGTTGGAATAATTGTAGCTGTCACATTTCTGCTGGGGGAAAGTTCAGTTTCCTGCTCAGAGTCACCTCGGAAGTGACCTGTGCCCTCCTCCTTCCGCTGGCCCCTTAGCACCTGAGCTCTGTCTCCCCCCTTCCTGGGTGGGGGTGGGGTGCAGGCCTATCCTTCAGTGTCAAGTCCACGTGGACCTAGGTGAGCAGGGCTGCACGGCCTGTCCCCTTTCCCCCGGGCACCAAGTGAATGAAAGTGCAAAAGAAATTTTCAGTGTGAGCACAGCTTTCTAATCTTTCAAAACTACCTTGGTCTCAAATTCAGATTAAGTTGATCATTTGTTCATTGATTCATAAATATATTTTTTAAATATATTTTTATTGATTTCAGAGAGGAAGGGAGAGGAAGAGAGAGAAACATCAATGATGAGAGAGAATCATTGATTGGCTGCCTCCTGCATGCCCCCTACTGAGAACTGAGCCCACAACCCGGTCTTGTGCCCTTAGCCAGAATCGAACCTGGGACCCTTTAATCTGCAGGCCGACTCTCTATCCACTGAGCCAAACCAGGTAGGGCAGTGGTTCTCAACCTTCCTAATGCCACGACCCTTTAATACAGTTCCTCATGTTGTGGTGACCCCCAACCATAAAATTATTTTCGTTGCTACTTCATAACTGTAATTTTGCTACTGTTATGAATCATAATGTAAATATCTGATATGCAGGATGTATTTTCATTGTTATAAATTGAATATAATTAAAGCATAGTGATTAATCACAAAAACAATAGGTAATTATATATGTGTTTTCCGATGGTCTTAGGCGACCCCTGTGACAGGGTCATTTGACCTCTTCAAAGGGGTCGCGACCCATAGGTTGAGAACCACTGAGTTAGGGCATCCTATCTAATAATATGAGGAATATGCTAATTGACCCTCACACTGTCGCAAAGATGGCAGCACCCACAGCCAATAAGGAGGGAATATGCTAATTGATTGTCCCACCCTCAAAGATGGTAGTGCCCACAGCCACAAGATGGCAGCACCCAGTCCCCTCAGCCCCAGGTGGCAGGCATATGGCAAGGCTGGGCCCACTCCCAAGTGGGCCCGGCCGCTCTGCGCGCCTGCCTCTGGAGTCCCCCAGTCCTCTCAGCCCCTCAGCTGCCCAGGGCTGCCCGAGGCTCAGGTAACCAGGGCCGGCTGAGGCTTGCGCTGCCGGCAGTGGCAGCAGCAGAGGTGTGATGGGGGCGTCGCTTTCCCCTGATCGCCGGGTAGCCTTCCGCCCCTGAGGGCTCCCGGACTGTGAGAGGGGGCAGGCTGGGCTGAGGGACGCCCCCCCCCACCGCCCCCCCCCCCCAGTACATGAATTTTCATGCGCTGGGCCTCTAGTTTGTAAATATTTTTGAGATCCTGACTCTGCAGAAATGGCAATGTGCTAGGCATGGAAGAGAAACAAAAGCAATGTAACCCCTCTCTTTTTTCCAGGGCACACATTAGCTAGGGAACGAGGCTTACTTATGAAGCAATTGGTGCCAATGCCAGAGTAAGTCCCAAACTGCACAGAACAGGAGGCAGGTGCTGTGAATGTGAGAGGAGGGAGGGGTCGCTGCCTGAAGTGGTCTGAGAAGGAAGGCTTCCTAGAGGAGGGGACCTTTGAGCTGAGCCTTGAAGAACAGGTAGGACGGGGTGATCATGGAGATGAAAGGTTGCCAGTGGAGAACAGCATGAGCAAAGGTGCAGAGGCCAAACATATTGCAAGGACGAGGCAAAGCCCTGAGCTTGTGGCAGTGGAGGGCCCAGAGTAGGTGCCCACCTGTGCCCTGGAGGTGGGAGTGGACCAGGAAGGCTCACAGCTCCCACTCCCAAAGCAGGACAACACCATCGACTTCCTGGAGTACGTGGCAGCCCTGAACCTGGTGCTGAGGGGCACTCTGGAGCACAAGCTGAAGTGGACCTTCAAGATCTATGACAAGGACCGCAACGGCTGCATCGACCGCCCGGAGCTGCTCGACATTGTAGAGGTCAGTGTCTGCCCCCTGGTGGTCAGTGTGCATCCTAGTGACCGGTCATTCCGCTGTTCGGTCGATTTGCATATTACCCTTTTATCATATAGGATTCTCTTTTCCTCTCTGAATCTCCATTTTCCTCTGTAAAGTAGTGTCGAGATCATCAAGTGCCATCCACATCCCTCATTTTGTTTTTTTAAGACTTGTGTTTTGTGCTTTTGGAGTTTTTTGGTGTTTTGGGGTTTTTTTTAATCCTCATGCTTTTATTGATTTTAGAGAGAGAGGAACAGAGAGAGGCAAGAGAGAGAGAAACGTTGATGTGAAAGTGAAACATGGACGTGCTGCTTCCCGCGCGTGCCCAGACTGGGTATCTAGCCCACAACCTGGGCACGCGCCTGCCCTGTCAGTGGTGGGAGGGAGGGTGCTCCAGCCAGCTGAGCCACACCCGCCAGGGCTCATTAGAGGTTTTGGTTTCATCTTTGGGGCTCACCATGGAACCACAGCGGCATCGGGGTGGGGCGGCATGTGCGGTCAGGATCCCCAGTTGCAAGTAGGCCAGTGGGACCCGGAGGCACATCAGTGTTGGTCTGGACCTGGGTCCTGTGGGTCTCGGACTGGACGGACGCACAGCTGGGGGGCAGCGCTGGGGAAAGAAAGGGTGTGGGCACGTGGAGTGGGGGAGGGGCGGAGTTTGTCGGGCGCCCACCCCCTTATGCCTCTGGCTTCCTCCACAGGCGATTTACAAGCTGAAGAAAGCCTGCAGGGGGGAGCGGGAAGCCGGGCAGCAAGGCCAGCTGCTCACGCCCGAGGAGGTGGTGGACCGGATCTTCCTCCTGGTGGATACAAACGGAGACGGTAGGAGGGGCAGAGGTGGTGGCCCACCCGTAGCGCCCCCACTTCCTGGCCGTGTGACCTGGGCAGACCCCTCCACCTCTCAACTGGTGTCCTCATCTGCGAGCCGGGTGTGCAGAGGACGCCAGGAAACAGCAAAGGGGGTCTCTAGCCCATGACGTTTGTAAGAGCCATTGCAGCCGTGGGCAAACTACGGCCCGCGGGCCGGATCCGGCCCGTTTGAAATGAATAAAACTAAAAAAAAAAAAGACCGTACCCTTTTATGTAATGATGTTTACTTTGAATCTATATTAGTTCACACAAACACTCCATCCATGCTTTTGTTCCGGCCCTCCGGTCCAGTTTAAGAACCCATTGTGGCCCTCGAGTCAAAAAGTTTGCCCACCCCTGCATTAGAGCTATTAAACTCCTACCGAGTGGCTGGTGGAGGCCAGGCCAGCGAGAGGGTGGGAGCATTGGAGACGGGCAGAGGGGCAGATGATGGTACATGATCTCTCAGCCTGGTCTGGAAGCGGGTGATAATGGCTGAGAGGACGAAGTGGGTAATTAAAGCCCAAGGCTGTGCAGGGAGGCAGCTGTTGGGAACACGCCCAGAAGAGCCCTCCAGAGCCTGCCCAGGGCTCCATGGGCAAAAGGAACACTGCAGTTCATTTGCGAAGTCCCTTTAGAAAGCCTGGAAGGCTCCAGGAGAACCTGGAGAATCCCAGGCGCTGGGCTTATGCTCCTGTGTGAGAGCTGCAGGCCCCCTGGGGAGAAGACCTCTCCTCTGCCCCTCCTCTCCTCTGCCCCTCCTCTCCTCTCCCCTCCCCCCTGTCCCCCCCCCCCGCCTCCCCCCCCCCATCTCTCCCCGTCCTCCGCAGGCCCATCTCTCCCGCCCCTCTCTCAGGCCAGCTGTCTCTGAATGAGTTCATCGAAGGTGCCCGCCGGGACCAGTGGGTGATGAAGATGCTGCAGATGGACGTGAACCCCGGCGGCTGGATCTCCCAGCAGAGGCGGAGAAGTGCCATGTTCTGAGTCCACAGGCCCTGCCCAGAATCCAGGCTCAGCAGGTGCCCGGGGCGGGGGGGGGGGGGGGGGCGGTAGGGGGGGAAGGGGGGGCCTGGCTCAGCCCCCTCATGCCCACTCAGCCTACCCCCTTCAGCTGCTCCTGGGCTGGGCAATGATGAGGCTCCCACAACTCCTACAGGTTCTTAGCTGGAAGCAGGGCACATGGAGGGGTGGGGTCCCACAGGCCACACTAACAATGAGAATGCCTAGGAGGTAGGGCCTGAAAGTGTTGAGCCTGAAAAAAGACGCATCTGCTGTGTGTGAGGGGAGCGGGGGGGGGGGGGGGGGTGGTAATTACCTCCCCCCAGATCCTGAGGCGTGTTCACAGAGGGTGCTCACCTCCTCCCCAGTTGCCCCCACCTGGGTGCCAGCGGGGAAACTGGCGAGGCAGGCTGGGCTCTCCCTCCCTCAGCCCCCGCTGCACACCACCCCTCTGCTCCCCTCCCTACCCCTGGTCCCCACGCTTGCCTCTCCACTGCCCTCCCCAGCATGGCCCTCCCACGATTCCCAAGATTCCCAGCCACAAGCCCAGCATGTCTCCTTCCCTGTCTCTGGGGAGAACTGGGAGCCTGACGACCTGGGTTCCAGGTCAGGCTTTGCCTCCACCTGCTATGTGACCCCGACGGCCACTCTCCTCCGACCTCGGTTACCTGGTCTGCCCCGTGAGCAGGGCTGGACTAGACCAGCAGCTTTCAGATGATTATTCTTTAGATTTTGAATTATTTTTGTTATACAAATTCTGTGCACAACCCCGAAGTAGAAACTAGATTAAAAGGGAGGCGCTCTGGTTGAAGGGGGCTGAGCGACTCAGACCCCTCCCCCCGCTGGAGCCAGAGGCACCTCTGAGAACGCGAGGCTGGTCAGTGTTACCCAGCGTTACCCACCTAGAGCGGGACCTGGAGACGCGCTTGCTTTACCGTGAAGAGGCATGTCTTTATGCTGATGCACGAAAAATAAAACCAACCTGCTGAACCTGTGGTTTCGTAGGTCTGCTATTCATATAAAGGCTCCTATAGAAATAAATTTTAGGTGAAAAATGGTTGATTTAAAAAAAGGTAATAATCCAGATGGGACACAGATAGGCCCCAAATCATGAAGGTGGTGTGTGGATGATGATGGGAAACGTCCTTATTCTGTCCAGATACCCTCCCAGCTCTGACCTTCAGGGTTTCCCAACAGGCAGCCACCAGAGAACAGAAGAGCCAGCTCCCTGTGTTTCCAGGCTGCCCGGCATTGACCTTCACCACCCCTCCACGTCCGTGCTCAGGCCCTGGCTGGCTTCCAAGGGATGGACAGGATGGGTGTGAGCAAAATGCACCCTCTCACCCCGCCCAGGGGGGCTCTGCAACCAGGGGCTTCACTCCCCTCTCCCCCTTTTCTCCCTCTCGCTGCATTTTTATTAACTCCATGCACCCCCCCACCCCCCCACCCCCACACACACCCAGCGAAGTGAAGACTCAAAGCCCAGAAGAGAGAGCATCTTGAAAATGGGCACAACTGCTTCAGTCTGTCTCTCCCAGGTCCTCGGACAGGTTTTCCTAAAGTTGGGGTGCACACAGAATGGGCAGGAGGCCCACCCGGAATAGGTTGCCCCACTTCCCAACTGATGCCAGGTGTCCTGCAGCAGGAGAGGCTGACGGGAGGCCAGGGATGGCCCGGCCGCCTCAGTGAGTCACAGAGCTGTGGGGCCCAGGCCGCGGGCACCGCATGGCACCAAGTAGCCAGCAAGGGAGAAGGAGGCTTGCACGGTCACTTCTGAGTGAATACGGATTTCCTCTGGATAATCGAGGATTTTCTATAATACCACCTCACCCTCCTTCACTGCTTCGGCCAACATCCGACTCAAGCATCCCTTCCCACGGGGTGTGAATGCACGCACATGTGGCTGTCATTTGGTCATGATTCGGATCTGCACTCGCATCCAAACACTCCATCCTCATCTCCTTGGTAGCACTGTAACCTCTTGAAGGAGGTGTCCCCTATGCCCCACAACTGGGGCTCTTGGAGGTGCTCCCTAAAAATGGATATGATGACCCCTTATTGTTTCAAATTTGGTAAAATGTAAATCCTAAGAGACACCCCCAATTTACACCTAAGAAAACTCCTCCCCATGTCACACAGCCCCCACATGGGACGCAAACACATCACACAGCATGCACCCTCCAACCTCCGCCACACATCACCTTCTCCACATGCAACCCCAACTCCTCTTTCACGTTCAAAGTCAAGGGCCACCTCTGTGAGGCTGTCTCTGAGTCCAATTCACTCAGTTTCCTATGCCCCTGCAGGAGTCCATTCATAGCTTCCCTTAGCATATCTATACTAACAAAAGGGTAATATGCTAATTAGACCAGGTCAACTGGCCATCTTCTGGATGTCCGACCTCCTTCTGGCCAAAGCCATCTTGGTGGGGACCAAGGCAGAGTCCATTAGGGGCGATCAGGCCAGCAGGGGAGGGCAGTTGGGAGCAGCCAGGCTGGCAGAGGAGGACTGTTTGGGGTGAGATGAGGCCGGCAGGGGAGGGCAGTTAGGCCGATGAGGCAGGCAGAGGCAGTTAGGGTCGATCAGACTGGCAGGGGAGGGCAGTTAGGGGTGAGATCAGGCCGGCAGGGGAGGGCAGTTGGGGGCGAGATCAGGCTGGCAGGGGAGGGCAGTTGGGGGCAATCGGGCCAGCAGGGGAACAGTTAGGCGTTAATCAGGCTGGCAGGGGAGTGGTTAGGGAGTGATCAGGCTGGCAGGCAGGGGAGTGGTTGGGAGCCAGCAGTCCCAGATCAGATCAGGCCTAAACCAGCAGTTGGACATCTCCCAAGGCTCCCCAGATTAGAGAGGGTGCAGGCTGGGCTGAGGGACAACACCTCCCAGTGCACGAATTTCGTGCACCGGGCCTCTAGTCATAATAATAAAAGGCTAATATGCAAATGGTCGTCACATCATGACGTATAACAACCGATCAGCAGGGACCTGAGGCTGTGTGGTGCCTGGCCAGGGCGGGAGACCTGAGGCTGCGCCCCCACCTGGCGGGGCTTGATGGGGGTGGGGCCAGCCAGATCTGGGTCTCCTGTGATTTTGAAGCACATGTGGGTGGGCAGGGCCTTGACTCTGGGCTCCGCGGCTCTGACAGGAGGGAGATTTTCATATACATTTTACTAATTTTCTTTCATCTCTGACACTTCCATTATAGAGAAAGGGCAAATAGAAATATTAAAATATTTCCTCTAATTAATTCCCTTTTAATGTGAATGAATTTCATGCAGCGGGCCACTAGTTTTATTATAATGAACTTAGCCTGTGAGTTCCTTGAAGATGAGGAGGCTCCTCTTCCCTGCACATCTAACATCTAGCCTTAGTACATAGTAGGTGTTCAATAAATGCTTGTTGAGTGGGAGGGGCAAATCCATGCCAAGCACACCGAGGGCTTGATGGTCCTGGGGCTCCTTGCAGCACCAGGATGGAGGCTGCGGCCACAGGCCCTGGAGGGTTCCATCAGATCAGCCTCGCGCTTCCGTGCCTAGAGAGCGGCCTGCAGAAGCTCAGGGGGGAAGCTGGGGCAGGGGTGGGGGGGCAGAGGGGCAGAGGGCTGCCGGGTGCCCCCAGCAGGAAGAGTCACCACCAGCTGAGTCACACAGAGGTTCAGAACTGTGCTTCACCGTCCCCACCTCTGGACCCCCACCCTGGCCCTGTGCTACCACCGTGCAGCCCAGCGCGGGGAGCTGAACCCTGAGTTCGGTAGACTATCTAGGGTAAAGGCGACAATGGCGACACCAGCACCGCCACACACCCCGCCCAACGCAGAAGCATCTGGGGGGGCGGTTCAGCCGGCCGCCTCAGCCGCCCCGCCCCCGGCCCCCTCCTGGTCCTGCTCCCCATTCTGGAGCCTGCGCACAATGCTGGTGAGGTCCAGGCTCCGCGTCAGCGTGTCCAGGAGCATCCGGTCCTTCTGGACGCCCTCCATGAACTCCTCCAGGGACAGCTCCCCTGGCGGCCAGAAAGGGAGTCACGGGGAGGAGGGGTTGTCTCCTTGGCAGCATTGCACCAGGGCCCAGAGCTGGAGTCTTTCGAGGGGCACAAGGCCACTGCTGGGGACGCAGCTGTGAGGGGGGCAGGCAAAGGAGCCAGAGAGCAAGGTCTGGTCCAGGAATCCCTCACACCCCGGTCTGTGGCTGGGACCCTACACCCTAGGGACCCCTCCCCGGGGGACCCCTGCCCCGGCCTCCTCACCGTCCCCGTTGACATCGATCCTGGAGAACACCGTGTCGGTGAACTCCTCGGCACTCATGGTCGAGTCGCTGCAGGGGTTAATGGCTCGGATGGCCTGGGGGGAGGAAGAAGTGAGAGGGCCCCTCCTGACTCAGCCTCGCTGGTGGGGGGGCTGCAGTGGGGAGGGGAGGCAGAGCTGGGACTCAAGAGCGTAGTCAGTCTCTTGGGACACAGGAGGAAACTGAGGCCCAGAGAGGGGAAGGAACGTGAGGGTCAGAGCTGCCACTGGGACCCTCCCTTCCATCCTGTCCCCTGCAGGGATGAGGGCTCTGCCCACTGAAGACCCAAACCCCCTCTAAGCCCCAGGCCGGCCCTCTGCACCTGGAGTTACCCGGATGATGGTGAGCAGCTCGTCACGGTCGATGCATCCGTTGCCATCCACGTCGTAGAGCTTGAAGTACCAGCGCAGCTTCTGTTCCACCTTCCCCTTGAGGACCAGGCTGAGCGCCGCCACGTACTCCATGAAGTCGATGTAGCCGTCCTGGGCGAGGGAGGCCGCCTTGAGCCCTCGCCCACCCCTCCCGAGACCCTCCCCCGTGCTGCCCACCCCATCTGTCCTGGCCGCCCAGAGCCCGCCCGCCTGCCCCAGAGGCTTTGGTCCACTCTGACAAGCTACCCCCGGCTGGGCTGCGAGTGGCACTTGGGTTGTAGCTGTCACTGCTGCTTCCCTGTGCTTCTCAGACTCGAGCCCTTCCAGCGGCTTGTGGGTGGGAGAAGAGACATGAATTCCCAGGGGCAGGTGGGGGCTGGGTGAGCTTTTCCCAGCTCGGTGAGGGCAGGAGGTAGATGTGGAGGCAAAGGTTCAAACCTCGCTTTTTCCTTCTGTGAGAATCCTGAGGGTACCTGCCTCTGTGGGATCGGCGTGGGCTTACAGGAGTACATGTATGGACACACCCGCCTGGCACGGAGTGAGCGCTCAGGGAATGCTAGCTGTCATTATCACCGCTACTATAAAGAGATCGCCGTGCTGTCAGGCGGTGTGTCCGGCAGCAACACGTCCGAGAGGGCGTTGTGGGTCACAGGACAGCAGCACCCACTCTGCTGGGCGCAGGGCAGGGGGTTGGGCGGGGGGGGGCCTTGGGTGGCTTCCTGAGGGAGCCGAGGCCCTCATCGGCTCTTGGAGAGGTTGCCATGGGGGGGGGGGGGGCACAGACATTCCTGCAAGACATTTCTTTAGGGTCCCCCGAGTGTTCACCTGCTGACCATCTGTCGGCCCTCCCAGTCCTACCAAGCTCTCTGCCCACCTCCCCCCAAACCGAGTGAGGCTGTCGAGGGAAGCCTATCTCGCAGGCAGGCTGCGCCCGGGAAGGGCGGGAGCGCTGGGACAGAGCACATGGACTCGGGGTCCAGCCCCCACTCCTCCACGCACAGCCAGGACTCGGGGTCCAGCCCCCACTCCTCCGCGCACAGCCAGGACTCGGGGTCCAGCCCCCACTCCTCCGCGCACAGCCAGGACTCGGGGTCCAGCCCCCACTCCTCCGCGCACAGCCAGGACTCGGGGTCCAGCTCCCACTCCTCCGCGCACAGCCAGGACTCGGGACCAGGCAGTCGCTGAGCAGCATGAGGAACTCTTTCACAGGCAGAGCTGCCTCGCTGGGTGATGAGCTCCCTGCCACTGGCGTGCGCAAGCAGAAGCTAGAGCAGTTACTAGGGATGTGGCAGGAGCTGGGCCGGACGGCCTCTGAGACCCGGCTCCGTGCTGGCCTTTGGCCGCAGGCGAGGCCTCAGCCACGGTGAGCCCGCAGCGAGGACTGTGATCACAGTGAACATCCGAGTGCTGCCCATGTCCCAGGGGATTCGCACACGCCTTACCCCTGGGGTGCTCGCCCACCCGCCTCCCAGGACCGCTGTGGAGCGAGGCCGGAGGCTCAGAAACAGCTGAAGAGGCTTCCTCTGCGGGGCCTCGGGGTGAGGGTGCCTTTGCTTTTCGCTTTTATCTCTCTGTGTTGTTGGACTCTTTACAACGTGCTGTATGACTTGTGCAATTTGTTGTTGTTGTTTAATGGCTACAAAGGATGGATGGAGGATCGACGGAAAGATACGGGCTTTGCTTTCAGAAAGCCCTACCCGCGCGGTGGGAGAGGGGCGACCTCCGACGAGCACAGACGCGGCCGCCTGGAGGCGCAGTGTCCTGGCTCAGAGGTGGCAGCGGCGGTGTGCGCGCCCCAGACGCTGCGGTGGCTGAATCGGAATGACATCCAACAGCCCGCTGCTTCTTAGCGCTTCCTGCGCTGAGCGTTTTACTCGTTTCGCTCGTTCAGCCTCACAACCGCTCCCCGGAGCTGGGAGTTTTGTCCCCATTTTCAGCTGAGAAAGCTGAGGCTGAGAGAGGTTAGGCCGCGCAGCCAGCGGGTGACAAGTGCTTGCCTGGAACCTGGGCCTCCTCAGTCCCACCCGGCGCTCAGAGGCGGGGATGGAAAGTTCACACAGGTGTGGATGCATGGTGTGACTGCCGGGCCCAGCCAAGCCCTCGAAAAGCTTTGAAATAAGCAAAGCCTACGTTTGTCCCCCGGGTCACACTCCCACTCACTCCGCTATACCCCCAACCCTGCTCTCCCAGCACAGCACCCTCCCCTAACTCAGGGGCCGGCAGACACTTTCTGTAAAGGGCCCGACGGCAAATATTTCCGTTTTGACAAAAGGTAACCGCGTGGGTGTGGTGTGTTCATCTGTAAATGTAGGCCCGCGGGCCACGCTTGCACACCCAGCTCGAACTCCCCTCTGTACCAATGTCCTAGCCAAGCTGCTAGCCTGCTCTGTACTTGGGACAATGGGACTCAGACCATTGGGACTCATGATGCACTTGGGATGTTACAAGATGCTCTTCACGTAAATAGCTATGTTTTTAAATGAATGTTAGTGTGAAATATAAAACTAGCCATGAACTCGTGAGTTCGCATACATCCCTTCAGTCAGATAACAAATCCCTACTAAGCACCCACTGCGCCCCAGGCACTGATTTTAAACACTCCCTGCCCTCACGGGGCTCACATTCCAGCTGGGAAACAGACATAAGCAGAGTGGCTAAATGCTGCTCAATATCATGCGTTAGAAGACAAGACGTGCTCTGGGGCGGGACTGGGAAATGCAGGGGTGGGGCTGCTCCCAGTAAAATAGGGTTTGAAGCAGGAGGTCAGGGCAGGAGACATCTGAGCAGAGACTGGTCGCAGGGGAAGGTGTGAGCCAAGCAGCACCAAAGCCCTAAAGTGTGTATGTGTGTGTGTGTGTGTGGGGGGGTGTTGGTGGCATAATCGAGGAGTCAGGTTTGGGGACAGACCAGGTGGTGGTTGCATGTGACAAGAATTAAAGAGAGGGCATATGCATGACTCAGGTTGGCGGGTTGCCCCTGCCTGGTGTCGTACGTGGGATTTTAGAGGGTCCTTGTGGAGACATGTCTTACCCCAAAGGATTTCCTTAGTACGTGGGAAGCTGAGCTATTTTGGGGGCACTGGGTGTGGGTACTGAGGCTCTTCCCCGCCTGCTCAGGAATCACGGCTGCTTCTGGGAGAGTTGGGAGGCCCAGCGTCCTGATGCCACCCCTCAGGTCTCCATGCCCCAGGCTCCCGTACTCTGCTCCCTTGCGCCCCCTTCAGGAAAGCCCTCATGATGCTGCCCTTGAGGCTGGAACTCAAAGCTCATAATCTGCTTTGGCCCCTTGACCCCAAATATTAGCGAGTTTTAAATAGCTCTGAGCCCAGCTTTCCCTAGAAGCCCCGCCTACAATGGTGTTCGTCTCTCTGGGTGGTGAGAGGAGCTGGGAGAGCTCCGGGCAGCCTCTCCCCAGCTGCGGTGGACACACGGCAGGGCATCCTCACATCTCACCTTTCGAGCGAGCGCCAGCCGGGTGGGGACCAGCCAGGGTGGGAAGACCAGCTCTGGGTTCTCCCACCACCACATCCTGACTGAATTGCTCCAAATAAGTGCAAGATTTGCTATTGAAAACTAACAAACATCCTAACTAACGCTCCGACGTCCGTGGCAGATACAGGTGACTAAGCTGAGGCTGAGGGGCAGAGAATGGGTTCAAGGTCACCCAGCTGACGAAAACTAGGGGCCCAAACTCACGGTGCCTCACTCCTTTGTCAGTGTGCCCTCCGGCTTATCCGGAAGGCTTCACCCAATGCGTCCAGGTGGTTCCTTGAGGAGACGTCCAAGTTGACCCACTTGAGAAAGGTGAGCTGAGGTCACTGGGCATTTTGGAGTTGGAGTGGCCTGGATTCCCCAGTGGCCAGCAACCCTAGTGTCCACAGATCATCACAGGTGACCCCAGTAACGTGGGCCTGCCCATCCCAGGCCAGCCGGGGGTTGGAACCGCCTCACCCTGCTCTCCACTCCCCGCCCCTCCTTCTGCACCGCATGCGGCACCAAGCACTTAGGAGGTGCTCAGCGGCTGTCTGGGAAGCGTTCACACTTGTTCTGGAGGAAATCCGAATGTGCGTGTGGGAGGCAAAGGGAGCCATTCAGCGCAGTCTGCGAGGACCCTAACCTGGGACCTCTCTGCCTTCCCCTGGGGACCCCGGGCAGGGGTGGTCCGCGTCCTTCGCACCCAGTGCTGCCTCTCAGTAGGTGCTCCATGAGTGTGAGACCAATGCCCCTAACGTGGGCATTCAACCTCCCAGGTAAACAAAGCCCTGTATCAGTGAAGCCCTCCTCAGCAGACCCTGCTGTTCTCACATCTGCCCCCCGCCCCCCAACGCTGATTGGGGCTGCCTCCATCACCCCTCCCCCAAGCCCCTGCTCACTTTGTTGAAGTCAAAGGTCTCAAACATCTGCTCCACATACTGGCTGGTCGCCGGGCTCAGGTTCTTGAGGCCAAAGAACTGGCGGAACTCGTAGAGGGTGAGCTGGCCCGAGGGGCACTCGGTCATGAACTTCTTGTACCACTGGTGGCACTCGGTGCTGCTCAGCTCTTCCACCGACTTACCCTCCATCACGTTGCCCATCGTCCAGGCCTGCGGAGGTGGACGCCTGAGACGGACCAGCCCTGTGCCCCACTCTCCCTGTGCAGGGCGGCTTGGCTTTTCAGAACTGGGCCCTCCTGGCTCACAGGCTGAGTGCTGCAGATCTGAGCAAGGAAGGAGCTGATGAGCCGGTTCAGGGAAATGTCGGGAAGAGGTGAGCAGGAGAGCGAAGGTAATGGGGCTGAGCAAGCCTACACCAAATCCAGGAGATGCCAGAGAACCGGTTACAAGCCCCCACTAAGGCCTTGCCGGCTGCTCCCCGGGGAGAGGAGTGAAAACAGACAGGCCTTGGAGGAGGGAGGCCCAGGATTACAGCCTTGAGCTGGAGGTGAGAGGATTTCCTTACCCAGTGGGCAGTCTCCTTATCCCTTCTTACAGGGCAGAGGGGTGCCAGCCGGAGCTGTTCTGATCCTGTGACCTCCACCCCCTTCCCGTCCTCTTTTGAGTGGGCTCCTCCCTGGGACACGGAGTGGAGGTACGTTGAAATAGAGCGGCTCCCCTTCCAGAGCTGGGCCCGCTGCGGGCTCTTGACAGGGCTGCTGCGTACAGTTACCAGGCTGTGCACTGCGCTTGGCCCCCACAACTGAGGGGTTCCAGTCCTTTCATTGGTAGCTCACGTGTGAGAGCGCTTGGGTGATGCAGTGCGGCTTCCAAGACGAGTCGGAAGCAGCCAGTGGAGGGAACGCCCTCCTACAAGACCCTGCACAAGCGTTTATGGCCATGCACACACTCACCGCGCCTGTCCTGGCCACACTGTCATGTTCCCGGAGGCTGCATCTTCCCATCCTGGGAGGCTCGAATTCAGCCCTGCATCTGACTCTGCGCCCGACACCCTCACCTCCCCGTGGCCTGGGGAGTGTGTGTGCGTGAGCGAGAGGCGGGCACACACATGCATGGGTGAGCTGCTACCTGCTGGTCCTGGGAAGCTCCCAGGCCAAGCCGCAGGGCCCGTCTGTGCAGCAACAGCTTCTCTGACCCTAGTGGGATGTTCTCTGGCCATAGACTAACAGGGGTTCATTGTGGAGCCAGCACCCAGGTGTGCTTAAGCTGGATGCTACCGGGAAAGTCCGGCTCTGCCCCTCCCCGACTTGCCCCTCCTCTACGCGGGGACCAGGCCTGTCCCCTACCTCAGCCAGAGGGAACCAGCACCCACATTCCTGCTTTCCCAGTGGGCACTTGGATCGTGTCCAGGTTGTGCACTGGTAACTAGCACAGAAGTGTTTTTTACACGTGAGGAAGGGGTGCCTTGTGGGGGTGGTTTGTTACCTCAGCTAATCTACCCTCTCCTGACTGATACAACAGACTGTCATTTTAAATACTGCACAGGCCAGCCAGTGTGGCTCAGTGGTTGAGTGTCAACCTATGAACCAGGAGGTCACAGTTCTATTCCCAGTCAGGGCACATGCCCAGGATGCGGGCTCAATCCCCAGTGTGGAGCGTGCAGGAGGCAGGCGATCAATGTTTCTCTCTCATCATTGATGTTTCTATCTCTCTCTCCCTCTCCCTTCCTCACTGAAATTAATAAAAATATATTTTTAAATAAATAAAGAGCCGAAACTGGTTTGGCTCAGTGGATAGAGCGTTGGCCTTCGGGCTGGAAGGTCCCAGGTTTAATTCCGGTCAAGGGCATGTACCTGGGTTTTGGGCACATCCCCAGTAGGGGGTGTGCAGGAGGCGGCTGATTGATGTTTCTCTCTCATCGATGTTTCTAACTCTCTATCTCTCTCCCTTCCTCTCTGTAAAAAATCAATAAAATATATTTTAAAAAAATAAACAAACAAATAAATAAATAAATACTGCTCAAATGTCACGAGTCTTTCTAGCAGCGCCAGGCCTGCCGAGCTCCTCTCGGGACCCCCAGCTGCGTGCCTGGCCCTCCCACACTGCCAGGCTGCCAGGAGAGGATTCTTTATTCCAGGTGCAAAGCACTGTTTCTTCAGAGTGAAGGAAGGTTTTTATATTCACGTGTATGTATGTAAATGCACTTATATGTACATAAGTGTATAATATAATTATATAATGACATCAGTATACTTGCATGTGAATTAACTTATATAAGTGGTATGCAATCTATGTTACATATAACATATATTATATATCAGAGTACATGCATCATATCTCAGAATTGTCCAGGTGATGCTGTAGTAACAAACCACGCTACAACCTCAGTGGCTGAAAGCATCACAACTTTATTTCTTGCTCACACGACTTGCCGGGTGACCTGGAGCAAATGCCTTAACCGCCCTGGGACTCAGTTTCATTCTTAAAACGGAGATAAGGGTGCCCACCTCACGGGGCTGGTAAGAGGATTGAGTGAATTAAAATTAATAAATGACAAGCATTTAGAACCGGGTCTGGCAAAGAGTAAGGGCCCCATATTGGCAGTCGCTGTATTATTTCGTATCTGTTATGGGGGTGGCGTGCTGTTGACGTAGGATCTAGGTGCAGTGACATTGCATCTTGGGCACAGCAGTGTCCCCGGATGACAGCCAACCTGGTCTCTGTCCCTTTAATCCCATCAACCATGGCCCTGCGCCGTGTGAGGGGGACAGACATCTACCTGCGGTCGGCCTCCAGAGAAGGTAGAGGCCTCATTAAAACCTCATTCGATTCCGCCCCGTTCCCCCCTCCCGCCCCCTCCCTGCCTCTCCCACAAGAAGCTGGAAAAGAGAATTGTTTTCTTAGCCTCTTTGGCAGCTCACGTGGCCACAGGACGTGGTTCAGCCAAAGGAATGTAAGGGAAGGTCTGCCATGGTTTTCTGGGGAAACGTGACTTTCTTGATAAGAAGTGGTAACGAAGCAGCTGGTGCTGCCTGCCCTTTTACTTTTGGCCTGAATGTGAGTGCGATGCCTGGACTGCAGCAGCCTTCTTGGGACCATGAGGCTGTAAGCAGAGGGAAAGGCCACGAAACCCAGAGATATCAACCTTCGCTGGTGAGCGGCTGAGCCCATGGCCATACCACTGCCTCTGCACAGTTCTGGTTGTGTTTGGAAAAGAACCCCCTCTTCATTTAAACAAAAACAAACTCGAACCCTCAGAGGCAGTGTGAGAATGAAAGCACCAGGAAGATGGCAGTTCGCATGCAGTTTTGTGTGAGAATGTCAGGCTGTGGCTCCTGGGAACGGACAGAAGGGAGGGCCTGGGGCCTGCAGGTCAGCTCAGAGGTGCGCCCAGCTCTGTCCACGACGGGCAGTCACCACCTTCCCACCGCAGGACACCCACTGTCGGCATTCACAGGCTGTGCCCTCTGCCAGGGCGAGGAAAGGGGTCCCGAGGGGTGGGGACCTGTGCCCCAGCCCAGCAGCCCTTCCTCAGGTGAACACCCCCTTTCAGCAGCTCAGGACGCGTAGGAACCAGCAGAGCAAGACCCTGGCACCTGGAGGGGGTGGGGGAGAGGAGGGCTCTCCCTTCTCCACCAAGAGGCTTCAGGTGGAATGCACCAAAGCGCTCCTGGCAAACCAGAGACTGGAGGGTTGCTTCGCTGCCCCTGCCTCGTGGGGCATCTGCCAGGTATTACAGCTTCTCCCTCCTCAGTGGCCCCGCTCAGTCCCACTCTCCTTTCCCCCCAAAGACATGGACGCCAAGTCAGGGAGGCCTGGCTCTCATTCACGGGCCCCAGGAGAGGGAGTGCAGGAAGAGAGGCCTCATGGCTTCCCAGGAGGCTTTGTCTGCAGGAATCCCCCGGGACAGAGGCCATACCAGAGGGGCAGGACCCACCTGGCAGAATGGCGCCAAGGAGGGACAGGTGGGCAGTGCCGGAGGGGAAGCCAGGCCGGGAAGAGACTGGAGGGGCCGCAAACCCGGGCCTGACGATCCCCCTCCCAGGCTGCCGGCCCGCCCACTCGCCTCCCACACAGAAACACAGCAGAACCTGGAGCACCAGCTCTGCCTCCTGGGACCATCCACCCTCCAAGACTCACTGGGACCCTGGTCGACTCTTCAAAAGGTTCCTGGAACCTTCGTGGAGGCTGCTCTACCAAGGTGAACCTCCAGGGGGAGACCATTCTTCAGGGGACGGAGGCGGAGTCCGTTAAGGGAGTGAAGATGCTGGCCTCGCCCCCACTGCCCCCACGGCTGTCGGGTCTGGGCGGACAGAGATGGTTCTTGTTCATCTTTGTGGCCCGGGGACCCAGGTGGCACTAGGTGTTCAGCAGGTGGACGATCGAGTGGCTGGAGGCTGAAGACTAACTTGTATTTATCTCTGCTTCTTTTCCAAATCCCACTACAATGGCAATAAATGCATTTTTGCCCGGCCGGCATGGCTCAATGGTTGAGCGTTGACCTATGAACCAGGAGGTCACGGTTCGATTCCTGGTCAGGGCACATGCCCGGTTGCAGGCTCAGTCCCCAGTAAAAATAATAATAAGTGCATTTTTTTAAAGCTACACACCCACGGGGGATGGGGGGAGGAAGACAGCCTGTTAGAGGCTCTAATAAAATTGTGGAAAACAGGAGGCAGATGGACAATCGGTAACTGATCAGAAAGTTGAGACTTAAATGCTCTCAAGGACCAGAGGACGTGGAGGTTGGCACAGTCACAAAGCCCATCCCTGCCTCAGGAGGCTCAGGAGGGGGTGCAGAAGGTGCCCCGAAGGCTGGGGTGCAGGACCTGGGGCGGATATTAGAGGACAGGAGGGAAGTTAGTGGAAGGAGCCATGGCCTCCCCGGGGCCCTCCGCCAGGCGGCAGAGCAGGCACCTGCCCCTCCTGACCCCGGCCAAAGGTTACGCTCAGGAAGAGAGCGGGCTGTTCTGAAAACTGGGGCGTTAAGAGTCAGACACGCCCCCTTCTCCAGCTCCTTCCCATGCTGGCTCCCCAAACACCCACAAGCAGGCAGGAGAGACCTGGTACAGACGCCAAAGGGCCTGCTTGTAGCCCGGACCACCGGACAGCTGAGGAACCCCCTAAGGTGAGAGAGAGCCTGCAGCAAACAGAAGAACCTGGACCCCAGGAGGGCCTCCTGCCTCCTTACCATCTCCTCCTCAGAGAAAGGCACCCGGGAAGCCTGGCCGGCACTGGCTGCTTGTCGGAGTTCCTGGACATCCTGTCCTGCTATCCAACTGCCTGTGCTCTGGAAGTATGCACCACTGAATAGGCCATGCCACCTAGAATGGGACGGGACTCCTAGAAATGAATCCGGTTGGATTCGCTCAGGGGTGTGCTGGTGACTACTTAACAACAGACTCTCTGGGAAAAAGAAACCCCACTTTGCAGGTGTTTGCTGGTTTCAGTGGTGTAAACACTCCCACAGCCGATTTCCAGCTGCCAACAGGAGTCGTTGATTGCGGGGTTGGGAGGAGAGGCCCACAGTTGGCTCTCACAGGCTGGTCAGAGCTGGCCTCAGCCCCCTACCATTCGCCCTCCCTGGCAGTGACCAGGGACTCGCTCAGCCACTGCCATGGTCACATACCCTCTGCCTTCATCGCTTTTCTCCATGATCCACGGCCCACGGGCCTAACCGACCGCGGAGGCAGCTCCCCGGACCAGCCCTTCCTAGAGAGACAGGAAGTCCACCCCCCGCCCCAACAAAGGGGAGTCAGAAGCAGCGGTTTCATACAAAGCGAGGCCCCTGGGGACTGGCTCACTTCCCATCGCGTCCTGTTTTCCACTGGCCGCTGCCCCCTGCGGTGAGAGGCCTCAGGAGGGAGCTGGGCGTGGTCAGCCCCTGCATCTCGTCCTTGTCCTTGGAGAGGCTGCCCAGCTGGGACCCGGGGGCCAGGTGTGACCAACACGGGCTTTGCTTGGGACTTGGGCTCTGAAAGGAGCTGAGGGGTCTTCTCAGGGTGAGGGGATGATGAATCAAGTCCTTCCAAGTCTTCAGACCCCTCTGGACATAACCTTGGCGTGAAGCGCCCCCCTGGCCTCAGCTTACCCAGTCACAGACACGCATTCAGATGCCAGGGAAAGAAGAACAAACTTTAATTGCTGCCAAGAAGAGACCCCCCCCCTTTACCAGTGCTGACAGGGGGCATGGCACAGCTGTCCCAGCCCGGGCACGGACCACCGCCGCTGGGGTGCGCAGCCCTCCCCTCCAGGACCGGGGATCCTGGGCGAGGGGCAGGCGAGGGCCTCTGGCTGCCACGGGGCTAGGAGCGCCACAGGATCGCGTTAACAGGAGGCATGTCTAAGCGCTTGCGGGTATGGTCCGTGTCCCGGCGGTACAGGTAGCCACACGTAGGCTTCTGCATGGTGCGGAAGGGGCTCAGGGAGTTGGGGTACTGGGAGGTGTAGAAATTGAAGGTGAGCTTGTCCTGGTTCTGGCCGCTGAGGTCCACCACCACCGGCATGTAAGCTGCGGCCAGAGCCTGCTCGCGGTCCTTCTTCCATGACCGGGACAGCGGAGGCCACGCCAGGGCCACCTTCCCCTTCTTGCCTAAGGGTGCCGTGGGCCCACAGCTGGGTCCTGAGGGTTTCTGCGAGTCCTGGGAGGAAGGGAAGAAAGCGAGAGTGGGACATCAGACACTGGGACTTGCTGCTGGGGCAGGGACAGGAGGGGAAACAAAGGGGCCATGGTCAGTACCCCAGAGTCCTCCCCTCCCTCCTCCCCACCCCCCAGCACAGCTCTGCAGCTGTGGAGTCAGACACCTCCCGGCAGCATCTTCATGGCTCGGTTCGCTGTCCCACCCACTGCAATGCAGACCTCCACCCGCTTTGCAGAGGCCTCTGCAGGCTCAGAGGCTGGGAGCCACCCTCCAATTCCTCCCACACCCCCCTGCACTGCTGGCCAAGCACCCCCTCCCTCCTGCAGCCTCCTGCAGGGTCTCTCTCCTCCCTCTCCTCTCCTCTCCTTTCTTCTTCTTCTCCTCTTCTTCTTCTTCTTCTTCTTCTTCTTCTTCTTCTTCTTCTTCTTCTTCTTCTTTCTCTCTCTCTCTCTCTCTCTCTCTCTCTCTCTCTCTCTCTCTCTCTCTCTCTCTCTCATCTTCCTGCCTCTGAATCGCCTGCCTCTTCACCCTGTGCTTCGCACTCACGCCGAGTTCATCTTCCTGTGCCAATGGCCAGATCAGGAGGCCCTTCTCCTCAAAACCTCTTTTGGTTTCTCCTGCCTAGGAAACAAGCCCCAGGCCCCAGCTGGAAGGAAGAGCTTTAAACTGGGGCTCCTCGCACCCTATGTTCAGGCCTTGCCATCTCCCTCTCATCCGCTGGCCACACCTTCCCTTCCAGGCCCCAGGCCCCAGGCCCTGGCTCAGGCAGTCTCCCCAGCCCCGCACCCTCCCTCCCTTTCCTCAGGGAAATTCTCTTTCAGCCCAGAGCTCCCTCTCACCCTTATCCTGCAAGATCCCATTCCTTCTCTTAACCAAGCAATGAACATGGGTTCCCGTGAACTGAATTCTGGTGGAGGCCGCTCCCAGCCCGCCAGCCGGCCCATTCTATTTTAGAACATCCCTCATTGTTAAGTGTGTCCTGTTGTCTGGAGACACTTTTGCTGGGTGGTCAGGTCTGGAGTCCACCCCCAGGAGGTCCCCGTGGCCACGTTTACCACGTTTACTGACATTTCTCTCTCTGTCGCCGTCTCCTCAACTGTCCTCTGACTTTGAACCCACACTGTCTCCTGGCCACCGAATGCCCACTTCACTGGGGATCTTTGGAGGCGCCACGGGACTACCCGAGGGCCCGCGCCCGTGCGTCAGGCTGGCTCTGGGCTGCTTCCCAGGATACATCTGGGGGGGGGGAGTAGAATTCCTTTCTGCGGAGAAGCAGCCCCAGGAACTGGGACAGAACCCCTAGCTGCAGAGTTACTGACCCTGAGCCCCACCATTTTACAAAAGAAACCCCTGGTACTCAAGTCGCAGTGCACACTCCTTGGCATTTAATTTACACACTATTTGCACAATTCAAACATGCCCAGGGCTTTCCCAAAGGCAGTCTTTGCTCCTATAGGTTCCTACCCACACGTATATTATATGCGCCTCAGCTTTGCATCTCAAGATTCTCCCTCTCCTTTCAAGCCAGCAGCTCTGGGGACACCTCCTCCAGGAAGGCCCTGGTGCTGCAGCCCCTCTTACCCTCCGTGCTTCAGGCCCTCCTCTTGGGATGTGAGTCTTTGCAGGGCAGGACTAGGGTGAGGCCATGCACCAGTTTGAAGGAGGCGCTCCCTCGGAGTCGTGCGGGGCAGCGAGTGCCTCCTTAGGTCTGGCCCCGGGTGCTGTGCTTGCCTCATCCTAGTCCCAAATCGTGATCCTTCGGCTCCTGCTAAGGTTCCAACAGGCCTGCAAACCACTCCCAATGGTCCAGACCACATCCTGCTCGCTGTGTCCCTGAGGCTTACCCCATGCGCACAGCCGAGCTGGAGAGGGCGCGAGAGTGTTCAGCAGCCTCCCCGACTCTCCCAGGCTCAGCCCTGAGATGCGGGATCACAAGCAGAGGGGCCAGCACGGGAAGTGAGCGGTGATGGTGGTCACCGACGATCGTTTCCACCACAGGCTCTGAGCACAGGAGCACCGAGCTAAGTGGATGATCTCTTCTAATCCTCAGTCATTCGTTAAGGACGGTATTATTGTCAACCCCATTTCAAGTTGAGAAAACAAAGTAAGGAGGTCATGTGGCTGGGAAAAGCCAGGCTGGGATTGGAACCCAGGCCTGGCTGACCCCGAGGTCCACAGCCTATACTCCATGATGTATCCTGTGTCCACTACACTGTGGGGACAAGGCCTACCGAGTCATTTCTGCCCTCGCTCCATCAACTTGTGAGCTCCTGCGGGTGTGCGGGGCTGCCCTCACCCTCCAGGCCCCCGAGAGGGCCAGGCTGCCAGGTGGCCAGGGTGGCTGGAACACTGGGTTTTGAGTGCTGGACTTTGGTTCTGGGTTCTTGGACTCTGCATGGACAGGACAATGCACTGACAACCACACCATGACTGCCACCCCTCTGCAGAGCTGACGATATGATATTGGTTGCTTCATTCATTCATAACTACCCCCCTTATATGCCAGGCCCTGGGTGTGCCGGTAACAAAGACATCGCAGACGGGAACACAAACATGAAGGCTGGGAGGGCAGGGCTTCACACCTCAGCACCTTGCCATCTGGGGCCGGATGATTCTTTGGGGGGGGGGGGGGGCGCCCTGGCCTGTGCATTGCAGGCGTGTTAGCAGCATCCCTGGCCTCTACTCACTCCACCCACTTCCCAGTGGCGACAGACAAAAAGGCCCCTCATCACTGCCAGCGCCACCTGCAGGCAGCGAGAGTCACTGCCGTGGAGTCCACGACAACCTCTGTATCTGGCCTTGAGGGTGAGAGCCTGGCCCCGTAGAGCAGCTCGGGAGTTCCTGCCTGGGAAGCTTGATTCTGAGAATGTGGGGTTCCGGCCCTCCCTACCAACCGGACAGAAGGGCTCAGCCTGTGGCCATGGCGATGAGGGAACTGCAGAGGCCCACCGCTCCTGCTCCCCAGCCCACCCTCTGTCTTAGCCACTTGGACGCCGCCCCTGGGGCTCAAGAGGCTGGTGTCAGGGGTAACAGAAGCAGGTGTGCTCAGGATGGTTGGGGGTCTTACCAGGGACCCCGCAGAAGGAAGGGTGTCACTCTTTGCTAACAGAATTGAGAATCCATCAAGTGCCAGTTCTCTGAGAGCCATTTGCGATGTCACTCCCATTCCTCACATGCAGGAACTAGGCTCAGGGGTGTCTGAGCACTTGTGTGAGTTCACGCAGGTGGTGCGGTGCTGTGTGAGCACCTTGTAGAAGTTCCACGTCTAGGGACTGGTTAGTGGGGGAACCAGGGATTGAACACTGTCCTCCCTCTGCCCAGCTCAGGCCCTGGCTCCGGCTCACCTGCCCTGGGCCTGCCAGTCAGCTATGTCCCAGCTGCTGCTGCTGCTGCTGCAACCCTGGGGACCCTGATGGGGGGGGACCCAGGGCCCCAAGCACATCCAGGGACGAGGCCGTCACAGAACCAGGGACAGAGGGACTGTACAGTCTCCAGGAGGAAGAAGAGGAGAGGGAGGAGGAAGGGAAGATATTTGGCAAGGAGGAGGGGGAGGAGGGGGAAGCCCAGGCAGCCCTAGCCTTGCCCTGCCCCTTCCAGGGGCCTAGCGAGGCCCAGGTGACTAAGCTCAGAGGGCTGAGAACACCCCGCCCCCCACCTCCCAGGGCCCAGCACAGGCAACTCTGGAGGGAGGGTGGGGCCTCACTGCATACTTTCTAGGTTAACATCTGGTTTCATTTAACCATCTCCTCCCCAGTCAGGTCCTCCCTGTCAAGTGCACGTGTGTGTGTGTGTGTGTGTGTGTGTGTGTGTGAGAGAGAGAGAGAGAGAGAGAGAGAGAGAGAGAGAGAGAGAGAGGCTTTTCCCCCAGGGGCCATTGGCAATTCGGGAGACATTTTTGGTTGTCACACGAGGGGGTGGGGTGCTGTTGGCATCGAATGGGGTGAGGCCAGGGGTGCTGCTGAGCGGGCCCAACCACAGACAGCTCCGCAAGGAAGCTCAGCTCCGATGTCAGCAGTGCCGAGGTGGAGAAACCTGGCTTAGAGGTTTCAGGACGCGCCCCTCTCCCCGACCTGCTTCCGGCAGCCCTGGCTTCAGCCTCCCATTCCACAGGGAGCAAGAGACTTGAAGGGCAAGCAGAGGGTCCCATCAGCCCCTTCCCTCCCTATTTTCACTTGGGGTTCGAGCTAGAGCCAAAAAAAGGCATCCGAGTAGAACTGTGCCTCCATGCCCCGCGCCCGCTCAGGCAGAGCCCAGCAAGGCCTTTTAGACAGACGGGGCGTGTGTTGGCCCCTTACACCAGTCATCCTTAGAAGAGGATGACTCAGGAGTGGAGCTCTCTAGGCAGGGCCGGAGGACCTCATACGTGACATGACTACAGGTCTTCCAGGAAGACACCATCCTCTCAAACACTCCAGGCACCTCCACCAGCCTGGCCCACGCCTGGCATTCCACCATCAGCACCTCGCTCTTTGGTGGAAAGGCCTCCTCCCTGGTGAAATGCAAATGGCACGGGGTGAGGCACCCGTTCTGAGGGACGTGCCTGGGTCTTGGAGGCTGAAGACCTGAGCTCCAGGCCGGACTCTGCCCTTACAGGCCAGGCAACCTCGGCCGAGTGGCGGAACCAGTTGCTTCATCTGCAAAATGGGGATAGTAAGGCTGCTATCTACTGCATCGGCTTGCGGTGGGGTGCGACGCGTGTGGGACTGTGCGAGCACAGTGCAAACGGCAATTACCGCCAGCCTGCTTCTGAGCACGCCCTCTGAGCCTCTATGAGAGCACATCTGCCTGCTGGGGGCAGGGGACTCAGAAGGGCATGGGGGGGGGGGGCGCAAACGGGGCCTCGGCTTCCTGAGGCTGCGTGACATGCGGCCCGGAGTTCAAATTCCAGGCCCACCACCCACTAATACCTGACCTTTGGCATTTATAATACTCTGTGCCTCAGTTTCCCCACCTAGGAAGTGGGAATGACGAGGGAATCTGTCTCATTAGGTTACCATGAGCACCTCATGGAGACAGTTCATATAAACTGCTAGAACGTTCAAGCACTCTATAAACTTTAGCTATGAGATGGGGTAATGCAAACTAAGAGTCTTGGGGATGTGAAGGGGCAGAAGAGCCAGAGGGCTTGGATGGTGGCGTATTTCCTGCCCCTGACCAGGCCCTAGAGCAGGGGAACGAGTCGGGCAGTGATACTGGCCCCTAAGCCTTTGGTAAGAGGCCCCCAGAGCCTAGCTACACAGGTGGGCCAGGCTGGGACCTTCCTACTCCATCCTGTCAGGCAAACCTCTTGTGAGCTTGGGCCGCCCTGGTCTAGCCTGTGATGTCATCCCACCTTGGGCATCCTTGACCAGGTTCTTCCTTGCTTGGTGGTGAGATGGGACTTCTGGTAGTCAGGGGCCCCGGGGGCTCCCAGGGGCTCTTGGCGGCTACTGGGCGCGCCTGGAGGGGAGAACTTGTGTGGGCAGTGACATTGTGATGTCTCTTTGACAACACAATTCCTCTGTCTCCCTGAGCAGAGGAAAGGCATCTGAGTAGAACTCTGCCTCCATGCCCCGCACCCGCTCAGGCAGAGCCCAGCAAGGCCTTTCAGACCGGGGGCAGGGCTGGGAGCTGAAGTTTCAAGGCCTAGAAAGGTCTTTCTTTTAACCTTGACAATGACCCTCTCTGCAGTTCCCTCTTCCCACAGTCTCCCAGGACCCCTGAGCTGTGGGTAGTGGACAAGGGGAGAGTTACCTAGGTACCTCCGGAAGTCCCCACTTCCCCAGGCACTCCCTGGTGCGTGCTCACTCTCTCTCTTTCTCTCTGTCTTCGTCCCCTCCTCCTCCTCCTCCTCCTCCTCCTCCTCCTCCTCCTCTTCCTCTTCTTCCTCTTCTTCTTCTTCTTCCTCTTCTCCTTCTCCTTCTCCTTCTCCTCCTTCTCCTTCTCCTTCTCCTTCTTTTCTCAAAACATGGCTTTTATTGCATCTTTAAAATGTCACAAATAAGCCTGAGGAATCAGTCAGCATCTCCCAGTTTCTGTCGCTGGACAACTTAGATCTTGTTCATCAGCCTGCTGAATGGTTCCTTTTTCAGAAACATAGATCCATCCATTTTTTTTTCTGACAGCCTTGTTGTTAAACTGTTGTGGCTTGCTGAATCAGAGCAGGTAAATTTGATACAAGTTCAGTGTCGTTTCCTTCAAGAATCAATTCATCTTTCTGGGCTTGAGACACCAAACCCTGCGGATGTCTTTTTTGTCCAAGAAATTCCTGATTTCAACAACAGAACCATTCTCCTGAACAGCAGTAGATGGGGATGTGAGCGCACACAGACCTCACCCTGTAGCCGCCGCCCAGTGGAACACCTGGCCCTGTTCTGTACGGGACTGCAGAGAGTGCGAATTATGGCCAGTTCCTTCCTACTTCCCCACCATTTGTCAACCCGGAGTCTCTTCTTTTCTTTTCCAAGGAGACTGAGTTCTACATTGATGTGGTTGAAGTCCCTCCGCAGGGCACCTCTGGGGCCCTTTACAGTAACTGTGCAGAGAGTGATGCCAACATTTTCTGGAACGTCGACAGTCTGACTGCTGAGCATGGTCTTCATCCTTCCAGTAAATGCAGCAAAGAGTTCTTTCTCTCTCTTCCTGTGTGCCCTCCAAATTACTGAGATGATGGATGGATGGGTGGAAGGATGGATGGAAGGATGGATGGATGGATGGAAAGAAGGATGAATGAACAGAAGAGTGGGAGAGGGGATGGGCAGAATGTAGGTAGATGGATAGATGGTAGATGGGTGGTCCCTCCTGATTTGAGCCTATGTATCTTTTTAGCCTCAACTCTTGCTATTTTTCCTCTATGCAGTAGCTAAATTCTTAAATGTACCCTATTCTCCTCCCTCTGAGATTTTGCATCTGCTGTTTTCTCTCCTAGACCATTTAAGTAGGGGGTTAGGAGATGCAGGGGTGGATGGATAGATGGGTAGACAGGTGGCTGGGTTGGTTGGCTATGGGTGAGTAGATGGGTAGATGGTCAGTAATTGGGTAGATGATGGGGGTTATGTTATAGAGGATGGGACTGCAGACCCAGGAGTCGGGCTCTTTGAGCTCGAATCCTGGAATTACTATTTTGCTAGTTGTGTAAACTTGGGCAAGTAATTGAGTCTCTGTACTTCTGTTTGTTCATGTGTAAAATGAGTGGACTAAAGGTCCCTATCAAGAGAGTTGGACAAAGCACTTAGGACAGCGTCAGCACAGAATCAGCACACAATAACTAGCAGCCATTAGCATGTGTGAATAATTGAGTTGATGGAGGATTGCTGAATGGGCTGCCCTGTCCCCATCTTCAAACACCAGACCCCCCTTCTCCCTTGAGCACCATCTCCCCAACACCAGACTTGGTGGGCAGCTCCCAGGAATGTGTCAGAAACCCCACATGTAGAAAGGCCTGGGCTTCTTCCTGGGGTCAGGGGGTGGGGTGGGGAGAGGACCGAGGGGAGGGAAACAGAGCAGCTGGTGACTTCCTGCCCGCTGACACCCGGCTTGGGCGGGGTCCAGGACTTGTTTCCTTCCTGGCACTGTGTCAGCCCTGACTATTGGCCAGTGGGTGGACTTTGGGGCCCAGAGGCAGATTGGAAGTTGGGGTGTTGATGGCTTGTGCACTGTGCTCAGATCTCACACCCTGATGGTAATGGCCCCTAATTTCTGAGGAGCTGGGCGGGAGGAGGGAGGAGGAGAAGCAGCAAGCAGGGCTTGCCTCTGATGAGGATCTCCAAGGCTCCGGGGTGGTAATATCTTGTTTGGGAGGGGGAGGGAGGGTAGGAGCATGGCATTCTTGGTGGAGTGGCCAGCAGGTCTGGCTCTGAGGAAAGTGGCTTGGGTCCCAGCCCAGCATCCGTCGGAAAGGAACCCAGGAGGCTGGAGGGGGTGGAGAGGGTTTGGGGGAGCAGGGCACCGTGACTCAGCACACACCCCACTCTGTCTCAGCCCAGGCGGGGTTGAGTGTTGGGTTGGTTGCTAGGAGTCCTAGGTGACCTGAGCTAAGTCCCATCCATCCCTGGGCCTGTTTCCTTATGTGCACAGAGAGGGTGCTGGGTCCCTCCATTTTGGACATTGGAAGAAGGGGAAGTGAACCACTTTCTGAGGACCTCAGACAGGGACCCACCCGACTGTCCATAGGAGTGGGCCCTGCCAGGACTGTCCCCATCCCAGGCCATGTCACCCTTCCCGTGGGAACTTCAACAAGGGGCAGTGGCTTGGGAGACCCCGTTAGGAAGGCCTGGCTAGTCCAGCTCTATCAGTCTTATTTCAATTGTAAGTCACGCTGCCTGGGTTTAAATCCCAGACCTTCCCTTCTGAGTGACTTTCACAAACCAGTAAACTCCCTGTGCCTGAATTCCTAATCTACAAAGTGAAGCTGATAAGAGAATTTACCTGGAATGCTTGTTGTGAGCAGTGCCTGCCTGCTGCAAGCTAAGTGCTACGCGTCATATTGTTGTTATTTCCCAACTTTGAAAGACACGGATTCAGTCCTGCCTCCCGGAAGCCCGTTCCTCTGACTTCTCCGCCACGCTCCTGGCATGGCCTCATTTTACCGACAAAGTTCCGGGAAGGAAGAACTGTGATTTGTACCCACAGCGCTCAGTGGGTGCTTGGGACGGATGAGGAGAGGCTCAGGACTGGCTTGGCTCACAGGAGGATCCACTGACCGCCCCCACACCGTCCCCCGCACACAGCCTCCATCCCTCCTGCCTTTCTGCTGTTGAGGTTCAGGCAGGCGGTTTGAAGTGTCTTGGTCTAAGCAGGCCTGGTTACTTGAATATTCTCTCCACCCCGCCTTACCTGCTGTGTGATTCGGACAAATTACTTAACCTCTCTGATCCTTACTTATTTTCCCTTTGTTGGACCTCGAGCACAGGAGGCCGAGTTACTCACACATCTCGCTTCATGGTGCATTATCATCCCTGGCCGCCTCTCTCATTGTCTCAGTTTCCCTCCTTAATCTCCAGTTTCCAACTACACTCCCCACCCACCCCAGCCAGAGGCAACCATTCTCAGGTGCTTAATGAGTATCTTCTTGTTTATATGTGTTCTTGCAAAGTATGCATGTTGTTCTTTTGTATGCATGTTGTTTTTATTTACATCAGTGCCATGTGAGTTTTAGATCTCATTCTGTTTACTTTGATGGCTCCCTAATGTTTTTAAGATTCATCTGTGTTGCTATATGAACATGTAGTTCCTTGCTTCCAATTACTGTGTAGTTCACCCAGTGTGTTCACCACATTTTGTATCTTCCTCCCCCGGGTGCTTCCAACTCCTCACCCCCACAAACAGCATAGCAATGACATCGCATCCATGGCAGCTATGGGAGAAGGCATGTTCCCGAGAGCCAAACTGATTGGCTATAGAGTATGAGTAAACATCATTTGGGGTCTTCTTTTCTCCATCCATAAAATGGGTGTATTGCCCCCACCCTTGCAGGGCTGACTTGATGGTAGTGGGTTAAGGCGTGCAATCCACTCGGCCTCGTGTCTGACACAGAAAGATGCTCAGTGAATGGTAGATGTGGCTGCTTTTCTTCTCAGGAGAGAGAGAGAGAAATAAGCCAAACCCAGGACAAGTTGCGTAGAAATTGCTCCCAAGGCTTGAAGTCCCGGTTCAAGAGTTGGTCTCCAAAATATGTGAGAAGTGTATGGGGCAGTGCAGGTCCCCCGAGGGTAAGGACTGATCTTATCATTTTATTTTTAAAGAAAATTCGTTATCTTTTTTTAAAAATTTATTTTATTGATTTTTTTTTTTACAGCGAGGAAGGGAGAGGGATAGAGAGAGAGAAACATCGATGAGAGAGATACATCAATCAGCTGCCTCCTGCACACCCCCTACTGGGGATGTGCCCGCAACCAAGGTACACACCCTTGACCAGAATCAAACCTGGGACCCTTCAGTCCGCAGGCCGACGCTCTATCCACTGAGCCAAACCGGCGAGGGCTGATCTTATTTTTTGTTAATCCTCATCTGAGGATATCTTTTCCATTGATTTTTAGAGAGTGAAGGGAGGGGTAGAGAGAGAAACATTAATGTGAGAGAGAGACATCCATTGGTTGCCTCCCACATGCGCCCCAACCAGGGATTGAGCCTGCAACCGAGGTGCGTGCCCATGACTGGAATCGAACCCATGACCCTTCAGTCTTTGGGCTGACACTCTAACCACTGAGCAACCGGCGAGGCCAGGACTGATCTTGAAGTTAAAAGTTCCCACAGCCCGAGTGCAGGGCCTGCTTCAGAGGAGATGGCTGGGCCCAGAAAATGCTTAAAGCATCCCGTCCCTCACTTTACTCAGAGCCGGAAGTAGCCCTCACACAGGAGGTGCAGGCATTTGCTGTTCTGCCCCTGCTCTGCCAGCCAACTAGCTTTTTAGCCAGATGTGAAACCGCAACTGAGTGCTGGATCCCACCGTCCCACTTTACAGATGGGGAGACCGAGGCTCAGGGAGGCTCGGTGGTCTCACAGTGAGTAGTTGAAGTGGCACTAACGTCCGCATCTCCAGGTCCCCCCTCCAGTGCTCTTTAAAAAAAAAGGAAGAAAATCACCCTAGCTGGTTTGGCTCAGTGGATAGAGCATCAGCCTGCGGACTGAAGGGTCCCGGGTTTGATTCCAGTCAAGGGCATCTGCCTGGGTTGCGAGCTCGATCCCCAGGGTGGGGTGTGCAGGAAGCAGCCAATCAATGATTCTCTCTCATCATGGATGTTTCTCTCTCTCTCTCCCTGTCCCTTCCTCTCTGAAATCAATAAAAATATAGTAAAAGAAACACTAGGAAAATGCACTCCAGGTTAAACTGTGCTCTTTGTTATTTGTGGAGGTTAAGTTCAAACAAAGCTCTCCCAACAGAGCAGATCACTCAAAAGGAAAGCCCACAAGGAGTGCTGGCATTCCCAGACTGTTTCCTTCCCATCCCTGGCCACGCACGGATACACTTTAAATATGTACCGTTGCGATCTGCAGAGAATTTGGGGTTTTGTACTTACCAATGCCTCTTTTTTTGTTTTCCAAACACACACATTACTTCAGATGGTAGAATGCGTTTTATAACGGAATGTTTTTGCCTGGCCTTCAAGGTGACCTTGTAGACACACCTGCCGCATCCTGCCTCCTGGGGCCCGGTTGACCTTTCCCTCAACAGCAGTCGCCAACCGGTGGTCCGAGGACAACTGGGGGTCCGTGAGGTCCGAAAGGCTGGCGACCGCTGCCCTGAGGATCTTTGCTGAACGGGCACTGCTCTCTTACGGCCCCTCATGGCCTCTGTTCCGTCTCTGTGGTCTCTGCTCAGCACCTCCGTGCCCAAAGTCAGGGCAGGGAAGGGGGACAGGACACGCAGACGCTGAGTTGGGCTGGGTACTTGAACCCACTATCTCGCTGAGCCTGGTAACCTTACATTAACAGCCCTGTTTTACAGATGAACAAACTGAGGCTCGGAGAGGTGGTAACTCAGCCCAAGTCACTGCCCCGTGAGCAGCCTCCTCAGAACTGAAACCTATTCCCCAGCAGGGACCTTCCCCACCATGTCCTGGGCCAGCGACAGAGTCCATGGTCTCTCCCTAGCACCCCTGAACACACCCTCCCCACCCAGGGCTGGGCCGTGGGTCCCACACTCTCAAGCACCAGGTCATGACCTCTCCGAGCCCCCTCTCAGGTTGTTGGGGTCCACATTAGCCAGACTTCCCCTGAGCCTGCCCAGCTCAGAGGAATGCCCGGCAGGGGGTTGGAGCCCACCGCCTGCAGCCAAAGGAAGCAGTCCCCGTTGCTGGCCTGGCACCAGGTGTCATCGGCCTGGAACAAGGGGCTGGACCAGACGACCTGCAGCTCCGTATGGTCTGGGCGTTAGGATGCCCACAGGTCTGACCTTGGCCCATGGAGAGCTGGCTGCAGGGACCTGGGAGGACGATGAAGGTGACTCTCAGGACTTCTCAGCCTGCCCTGCTCCGAGTCAGAGGGACCCTCCCAGCCAGGAGCACTTGGCTTTGGTGGAGGAAAGACCACAAACTTGACAGAGGCCTGAGTCTCTGGGAAGACTGCAACTTCCGGGCCCCAATCCCACCCCACATTCCAGAACTTGCTACGCAATTGCCCGGCAGAGATTTAATTACAGGACTGGGCTTTGGGCTGTTTCGAGGAGAGCCTATTATTTGGCTGTTTCTTTACTGGGGAGCAGGAGTGAGGTGTTGTTATTAGATGAAGTGGGGACCAAGCAGCAACAGTACAGGGTGCTGAGCTGGACAGACAACTGGGCCCCAGCCAGGTCTCAGGGAACTCGGCCTCGAAAGCTGGCAGGCTGACAGGTGAAACTGCAACTGTGGGCGGCACTGCTCGCTGCGGAACCCGGGCGTCCAGAGACTCCCTGGGCCCCCACCAACAGGGGGATGACACTGGGGTGTGTAAGGGCAGGGAGAGCAACCTCAAGCCCTTCTGGTGTTCACGCATCACCCTGCTTTCCCCTTTTCCTCCAAAAGCAAGGGGACCACAAGTGCGGAGAAATGAACAACCCCTAAGGAGTGCCCTGACCTGGACACTTCACATCCATCATCTCATTTAACCTTCATAACAAGTTTCTAGGGGGGACTGCTACCGCTCCATGCACAGCTGAGAAAACTGCTCAGAACTGGGTTTGTTTGATTGATTGATTTCTTTCCCCTATATGCAAGCTGTTTACCTTCCCTTCTTCCTAAGAAATGTCCCACAAACAACTCTACTCTTTCTGTTTCTGCCACCAGCACACACGTGAGGCCCCATCCCCTCCTGCTTGTATTAATTAACCACCTGATTATCCAGTTCACTAATGAATTAAGCCCCCTCCCTTCGCCCCTGAGCCTACACTTTCGCCTTCCCATCCATCCTCCATCCAGATGTTAGATGAACATCCTTAAAACACAGCTGTTACCAGTCACCCTTGCCTGCATGGTCAGCCGTGCCTGCTCCTGGCAGCCAGGGCTTCTCAAACCTTAACATGCTCCTGAGTCACGTGGGGATCTTGTTCAAACAAAGATGCTCTCCTGGGCCCCATAATCCATCAGCTCACTGAGACTCATAATGACCGTAAATTAATAGCCTGTTTTGCAGGTGAACAGACTGAGGCCCAAGCAGGTTGCTCAGTGTCTGGCACGGGGCCAGCGTGATGCAATGCTGCTGGTTCATGGACTCCATCTCTAGGATAAACTCTTCTGCCAAGTTATTCTTCTTTAATTTTTGAATAGGAAATATTTATATGGTTGGAAATTTAAAAACGTATAAAGGTCTTCAGTGAAAATTCTCCTTTCCACGCCTATTCTCCTCCCGTCCCCCTTGCCCAGTTCTCCCTACCTCCACCTCCCCCCCACCCCCCGCATAAACACTTTTATTCATTTGTTATGGATCTGTCCAAAGTTTCTCTCTGAACAGATCTTATCCTGCCCCAAATGGTAGCATACTACACACACCGTTTTGTCAACAGCCTATCAGTTTATCTTGAAGATAACTGGACACGGTTGGCTGACTCATTCATTTTTAGAGTTGCATTATTATTCCATTGTGTGGATGTACTATAATTTATTTAATCAGTCATCTCCAGGTGGAGTTGTTCCCAGCTGGCTTTTTTAAGCCTTCCACACTCTGGCCAACCTTGCTGTGACCTCCATTCTGTCCCCTAATCCCCAGCCCCACCATCCTGAGCCCTCGCAGAGGCCTTCACACCTCCTCGGCCCTCCGGCCACCCTGGCTGCTCCTCCTCTGACTCACAACCCACTGTGAGTCTCCTCCTCATTTACCACCCCACTCTTCATCTCTCCAAACAGATGAAAGCAACTTGAACTCAGGAACCATGCCTTTGATTTCTCTGGATCCTTCACAGCCCAGAGCTGGGCACACGGCAGTTCTGAAGAATGTAGTTACCTAGTGGACGGTGCATACAAATGGAGCCACTCAATGAGAGCTCTGCTGGGGCTGGTTCTGGGTGCCAGAGCCAGGAGCTACCCAGGTGAGAGGGCCTCGGACCTCATAGGCCTCCAAGAAAGAAGCCCTTATCTTGTACCTGAGGTCTAGAGCACTGGGGTGGGTTGTGAGGATGTCCAGGGCATGATGGGGCATCTGGGGTTCCCTGGGGCCCTTCCTCGGTAGACAGTGGGTGGAACCATGATGTGGAGATAGGAGGGTGGAAGGATGGATGGCATGTGTGTGTGCCCTAGAATGAGCTCCTTCCCTTCTCTATTAACATCCTTGTCATCCTTCACGGGCCAACTCAAGTCTTCATTCTTCCAAGCAGCCTTCCTGGACTTCTCCAGCTCACGTTGACCTCCCCTGCTCTAAAATTCCTGCTGTGTGTATTAGTGACAGCATCTGTATTCAGTCACCGTGGCCTGCCCCCTTGAATCGTGTAGAACCTTACCTACCAGATGAGACCGCAAGATGCTCTACAGTACTTCTCAAATAATACTTCTCAAATTCTCTTATATTCTCATGTACCCCAAACCCTCAGCACAGCACCGGGCCTCCACAGATACTCCTTGAAGGAACAGGAATTGGTTCTAGGAATGCCATGGTGGTGGGTGGGTGGGTGAGCCGGGGTTGACCACAGGCATGTCTCCAACCAAAAACAGTTGGGGAAGACCTCACAGCCACACTCTCTGAAGGTCCAACTCCTCCTGCCCACTGACACTGGAGCAAGTAGAGGGGCTTTTTAAAAATGAAACTGTTGCCCTAGCCAGTTTGGCTCAGAGGATAGGGTATCGGCCTGCAGACCAAAGGGTGCCAGGTTTGATTCTGGTCAAGGGTATGTACCTTGGTTGCAGGCTCCTCCCCGTTCTGGGCCCCAATCAGGGCTCATGCAGGAAGCAACCAATCAATGTGTTTCTCTCACATGGATATTTCTGTCTTTCCCTCTCTCTTTCACTCTTTCTAAAAATCAGTGGAAAAATATCCTCGGGTGAGGATTAAAAAAAAGTCACTGTCATGAAAAATAAAGACATGAGACTGTGCTAGATTAAAAGATTAAAGGATCATGATAAGCAAATGCAGTGTGTGAGTCTTGATTAGACTGTGGATTGAAAAAAAAACGAAAATGACATTTCTGGAGATGATAATAGTGTATTGATGTTAAATTTGAGTGTGATGACTGTATTGTGGTCTCTTAGGAGAATATCCTTATTCTTAGGCACAGGAAACTGAAGTACTGATGGGAGTGGGGAGATATGCCATGATATCCACAACTTTCAACCTTTAGCAAAATGAAAATCAAAAAATAAGTGTATGTGGAGAGAGAGGGAGTGAGTTTGCAATTATGGCAACATGTTAACAATTGGTAAATCCAGGAGGAAGGAATCCAGGTGGTCATTTTACTGGTCTTTCAAATTTCTCAAAATGAAAAGTTGAGGAGGAAATGCCTTTAGTACAAAGAAAGATACAATTCCGACTTCCTGGGAGAACGAGCAGGGGAAGTGCAGCAGTGGGTGCTGTTCCAGCAGCTTCGGGGAAACACTGCCTGAGACAGATCACCACCTCCCCTGCCTTCCACTCCTGCGGCCCAGAAAGCATCAGACTAACCCTGTGGCCTGATTCGCCCCCGCCCCACCCCCATCTTTCCCACCATCCCCTGGGGACCTCATCTGACCCGACCTTCCCCAGTGGACATCCCCCCCCACCCCCTTAGCTAGGGCCTACCCCATGCAGCTTAAAGGTCCACAGCTCTCCCTAGCCGGTTGCTCAGTGGTTAGAGCGTCAACCCTCTGACTGAAGGGTCGCAGGTCGGATTTCAGTGACATACCTGGGCTGCAGGCTGGCACCCCTACCCCCAACTCTCTCCCTCTCCCCTTCCCCATATGCAAGCAGGAGGCAACCAATCGGATTTTGCTTTCTCCGTCTCCCCCTCCCTTCTACTCTCTCTAAAAATCCATGGAAAAAATATCCTCGGGTGAGGATTAACAAAAAAATAAATAAAGGCCCACAGCTCATTTCCGTGGAGAGTGAGCCAGCCCTAAGTGGGCTGGCTCACCTTGAGTTTTTAAAAATTATATTCACTTAACTTGACAGAAAAACAAAATTGAATGTACAAACAACGCCAAGATTCAGCCATCCTGCATTCTCTGGGAGCTCTGTCAATGGAGACATTTCCACCTTTGCGGGCAGATCGGGTGCGGGTTTACTGCTTCCCCGCTCACCCCCTATTTCCTGGGGGGCATTTCGCTCTGCCCATCGAAGGCGGGCTGCTTGCGGCGTCGGCACCGTCCTTCCGGAGGCCCCCGCGCTGACCTGGTCATGACCCTCTTCAGAAGCGAGGGACTGGCCCGCTTCCTCCCTTCCCCGCGCGGGAGGGGTGGAGGGGGCGGGCCGGCGGGGCGCGGGGAGGGGGCGGCCCTCCTTCCCGGCGGGGCGTGGGCCGGCCGGGTCCCCAGCCCTCGGGGCCGTGCCAACAATGGCCTGTTGTGGGAGGAGGCGGGCAGGAATGCGGCCGGGGGAGTCGGGCGGCCGCGGGACGGGGCGGGGCGCTCGCAGCCGCAGCCTCTTACCTGCCCAGGTAGCTCGCATTTCCCGGCGAGCGGCGACGCCCGCACCACCTGCCGCCCGTCCCGTCGCGCGGGCGGGGAGGACCGCGGGGCCATGGCCCGGTAGAGAGCGCGGGGAGACGGTGCGGGGTGCGGTCCGGGCAGCGCGGGGCGGCCGAGGGGGACGGCCCTGGCCCGGGGCGCGCGGGGCCCGCGGCAGCATGAAGAAGAACCAGACGGTGCAGGGCACCTTCAGCAAGATCTTCGGCAAGAAGCACGCCAGCCCCAACGCCTCCTCCCTGTACGCCACCAACCCGCCCTGGATCTTCGCCCAGGAGGCCCCGGACGAGGGCGCCAGGGTCCTGGGTGAGTGCGCCCGGGGGAGAGAGTGCGGCCCCCAAGTCGGCTCAGACCCCCCCCCCCCCCCCCCCCCCCCGGCCGCGGGCTCTCGGCGGGCGCGGGGCGGAGGGGAAGGGACACGTCGGAACCTGCGGACCGGCCGGGAAGGAGCTGCGGGCGAGGGAGGCGGCGCCGAGCGGGCGTCTCTGGGAAAGGGCTGCGGGGGGAAGAGGCGCGGAAGGAGGGGACCCCCCCCCGGAGGGCGGGGACCTGTGCGGACCGCGGCGGATCCTAGTCTCCGTCCCAGGTGTTTACCTGCCCCCCGCGCTGGAAGTTAGGGCTGCTGCCTGCAGGCTTCCTGGGGGCGCAGCGGCCCCTCCTCCCCCAGCGGTACTGTTGAGTCAGAAGTGCCCCCCACAACTGAAGGCGAGGGGTGACCCCTTCAGCCCTCACCCTTTCTGTTTACTCGCTTCCCTCCGGCCCCTCCCTCTCCCATTTCCCCCGCCCGCCCAGGGTCTTAGACAAAGGGAGGGTCTGCTCTCTGGGCGCCCACACCCTCGGCTCTGCACGGGGGAGGCCCAGGAAAAGCCCAGGGCCGCTGCCAGCGGGGTGCCAGCCTGTGCAAGACACCAGCGCACTCCCTCGGGCCTGGGCTGTCTGCGCGCTCAGATGGAGAAGCCGGGGATGGGACCGGGGAGGCCAGGGAAGCCCCTCCTGACCCAGAGCCTGGCGGAGTCAGGGTGGTGGAGGCTGCAGGCATCTGAAAACCCCATGCCGGCCCGGGGCTCCGGCTGTAGGCCACCCTATCACTGCATCTTTCTGCGTTTTATACCCTCTGTAACTGCGAGGAAACCAGGCGGGGAGGGCCAGGAATTCCCTTCTTGCCCATGATCCAAGGCTCTGGGCCCCAGGAGGGTCACCCATCCGTGCTTTAGTTCACCTGCCTTCATTGCCACCCCATTACCTTCACTGACCTTGATGGCCACTGTGCCGGGACCCACAGAGGGTGTTGTAGCCTCAGCCCCTGCTGTTGGATTCAGTTCAGCACCCGGATTGTCACTAGCCACCCGGACGGGAGCAGGGCAAGCAAGCGGTCGCCTCTCCCTGACCCGAGGATCTCACACCAGTGGGTGAACAGTTAACCACATGCCATTTAGCCCTTCCCAAGCCTTTGCTATAAAAGATTAAGGGCAGAAGGAGAGAGAGGAAAGATGACCTCTGATTGCAGCCAGCATGTGAGCTGAAAGGAAAGGGCACCCAGCTTGTTGCAGAGCAAACAGCAGGAGCAAAGGCTAGGAGGGGCAGGCGGTTGGAGGCATGGCTTAGGAATTTACAAATACATGTGTGCCGCCAAGAATAACTCTCTGAGGCCCCGACACCTCCCCTGCCTGTGTAGCAAGCATTTATTGATCCCCTTTGGTGCAAGGTACCATTCTAAAGTCCTCGTGTTGTTGACTTGTGGAATCCTCAGCTATCAGCCAGCCAATGATGTAGGGACTATTATTATTCCTGCTTGACAGGTGAGGAGACTGAACCACAGGGAGGTTAGGTAACATGTCCAAGATCACACAGCTTTAGATGGACAAGCCAGGACTTTCTTAAGTGTACAATTTAATGATCTTTAGTAGACTGACGGAGTTGTGCAACCACGACCACAACTGGGTTTTAGAACATTCCATTACCCCAGCATTTCTCTCAGAGGCAGAGCCAATATTTGAACCCAGGTAGTCAGGCTCCAGAGAACATACTTTTAGCCAGTTTGTTGAATTGACTTCGTGGAAGGTAATTCAAGGGTGAATTTGACTTGACGGGGTATCTGCCTGAGGACACACACAGACACACACTTCTCTACATTTTGTCCTGCACTGAGCCAGCTGCTGGTGGGGATCATTCCCTCCGGTGAGAGAAATGGGGGCATGGTGCATCTCCATGGGGGCATCTCCAACCAGCTGCTGCCTTCACCAGCCTGGGCAGGGGGCAGCTCCTCCCATTACCCAGGGCTGGGCTGGGCTGGGCCGGCTGCCAGCTGACTCAGCCTGGTCGCACCCTGCACATGGAGGGGTGGGAGACACCGTGTGCTGCGCCGGCAGGATGGCTCTCCAGTGTTTGTGGGGTGTTCCACCGGTGCCGGTGGGCGTGGCAGAGGTCCTCTTTTCCTGCTGAATAGGACAAGTACTTGGAACTGGGGATGGAAGGGACCAGGGCTGGAGATTCTATGATGTGATGGAGATTTCAGACCTGCCTTAGGGTCCTGCCTTTGCCAATAATGTGAGGACTAGCCAGTCTCTGCGCCTCAATTTTTCCTTCCGTTAAATGGGGATGGTGTCCAGTCTGCCCTACAGATGACTGCTTGTGGTTTGTATGTTAGTGCTTTGAAGAGCATTAAAAAGAAATGCCCTACAGCAAGGATTGGCAAATTATGGACCTGGCTCAACTCTAGCCCATGGCCTGTTTTTGTAAATAAAGTTTTATTGGAACACAGCCAGCCACACCCACCATTTACATATTGTTTATTGCCAATTTCCTGCTAAAGTGGCAGAATGAAGTAGCTGCAGCAGAGACTCTATGGCCCACAAAGCTGAACATAATCACTAGTTGGCCCTTTATTATTGTCAGGTTTTTCCCAACCCTGAGCTCTCCCTGCATCAGTTCCTCTTCCTAGCATTGCTGTAGACCAGAGGACACGGGCATGGAGGGCTATCCTAAGGTCTCCCGTGGTCCCTGAGTCTGTGATACCCTCTGCGATGCTGGCATCCAGCCCTTGGAGAAGGTGGTGGGGCGTAGGGGGAAATCAGCCTGTGTGTGAGGGAAGTCAGGAGTAGCTACTTGCTCTGTAGCAATCTGTTTGCACAAGGGCAGGCTGGGTGCAGCGGGTAAAATGCAAACAGTCCGTGAAGGTGGTGATGGATACACTGTTCTTTGAAGAATTTCTCTAACATTTATTCCAGAAGCTGACTTCACTTGAGGGCTTCATGTAATGCAGTTGCAGTCCTAACGAAGCCCCCTGCCTTCCCCCAGCCACTCAAGGGTCTTGGCAAATCCCGAGATGGGTGCTGTGGGCTCCTCCCTGGTCTCTTGGGTTCCCTGAGCCCAGCTTCTCTATCTGCCGCCACCCACCCCAGCCCAGCTCGCTGGGGAACTCTGTTTTCCCTCCAAATGTAAATCACCTTTGTCACAACCACCGAGGATACTTATTTAAAAACTAGAGGCCCCGTGCATGAAATTCATGCACAGGTAGGGTCCCTAGGCCTGGCCAGCAATCAGGGCTGGTCGGGGCCTTCCAGCTGCCAGCTGGGGCCTCTCTTCCCCAGCTGCCGGCCGCTGGCAGGGGCCTGCCTTTGCTCCATGCCGCCCCCTGGTGGTCAGTGCACATCATAGCAAGTGATTGAACCCCTTGGTCTCCCTGTTGAACTCCCGAGGGGACACTTTGCATATTAGGCTTTTATATATATAGATGCCGATGTCTGGGGTCCCACGTCAGGGATCCAAGTCAGAATGGCTGGGCTGGGGCCTGGGGTCTGGATTTTTAGCAACTGAAGATTTGAGAATCCTGGGGTTTCCTTTCCCAGGTGGGAGCTGGGCCACTCTCTTCCCCTAAGGCTTCCCGCAGGTTCTAAATAATATGTGGGGACTGTGGCCAGCTCCTAATCAATGCTCCTAGGGTGGCTGCTGGTTCTGTCATCCCTGCACCTAGGGTCCCCTGGCCTGAGTCAGGCCAGGCTAAAGGGTAGAAAGCCATGACCCCCAGAGGCTGAGCACATATTTCCCGCCAGGGCCCGGCTGGCACCTGCCTGCGGAAAGCTGCCCTGTGCGGGGCAGGGCTGAGAAGGAGACTTGTTTACCCCGTCCCCTGGAGGTGTGCTGTGGTTTGCTGGCAGTGAGAACACACACACACACACCCTCTCTGCTGCCCATTATATAAGCTCCTCTTGTCTCCACAGCTCAGTTCAGAAAGACAGGCCCTCCCTCCACCACTGCGGGCCGGCTCAAGGCGCCCCTTCTCTCCCAGGCAATAAATGAGTAACAATAATAATATTGGCATTATCAGTATTTCATGAACCAGGCACTATGCTAAACACTACATACATTTTCTCAGTTGAGGAAAGAGACTCAGAAGGTTCAGGTAGGTTACAGGGCTCTCATTTCAGCTCAGGGCGGCTCATGCAGTAATGTGCTTCCTGGGACCTGGTTAAGCTCAGATTCTGACGGGTCGGTTAGGGATGGAGGGAGACTGCACTTCCCACTGGTTCCCAGGCGCAGGCCTCCCGCAGGTCAGAGCCTGCTTGGAGTAGCAGGTCCCAGCTGGGAAGCTCAGGGCCTGTGTGCTGAGCTCTGCCCCCATCGCTCCCCCACAAGGCTGCTTCCTCTCTGCTCCCCCTCCTCTGCTCTGTGGCTCCTGCCCCACCCCAGCCCAACCTTCAGCGTCCCTTCTGCCCTTGGACAAAGTCCTCTCTCTGGCGCTGGGGTCAGGCCTGCTGGAGCTTGCTGGGACAGACTGGCCTTTTCAGGTTCCTGTCATGTGGGCCTGTTAATTAGCGATGAAGGGCCTCATTAACGCCATTGTGGGTTTCATTCACATGGGGGGAGGGGGGAGACACCTCCCATCCCCCACTGCTTCCCTGAAAAGCTGGGGCTCCCCTGGTGGCCAAGGATTAGATGTTCTACTCAGTGAGCTAGAGGCAGGGGAGGGGGGCTCTGTTTTGGGGTTCTGGGTTACTGTAGGTCAAAGCAACAAGCTCAAGCCCCACCCCTTCTAAGCCCTTGGAATCCAATTAGAGATGTGGCCAGTGCTGCCGGTCATTTGGGGGCTCCTATCAATTTGGGATTGTACATCATCACCCCAGCCTTCATCCTATCCCTGCTGGCTTCTTCCTTCCCATCCTAATTTTGAGAGGCTTTCTGCAAAATAAGAGTAATTTATCCCAATTTGACAGGTGGGGAAGCAGCCTGCAAAAGTGCTCAAAGCCATGGGGGTGGGGGGGAGGTTCTGATTCCTGGGTTCGTTCATGTCCTTCAGGCCGCACCGACCTTTGAGTCTCACTCTGGAAAACCGGTCCAAGGGGAGAGCTGATGGGCCCCTGCACTGTTTCCCTGCGGTGCTGGCTGACACCAGAGGAAACTGGATTCTAGAGTTCGGTGCCAGGGCGTGCGTGCTGGCCACTATTGCTCATCAGCTGTGCCACCTTGGCAGGGGACTTGACCTCTCTGAGCCTCTGTTTTCTCATCTGCAAAATGAAATAACAAGAGTCCCTCCCCCACAGGCTTGTGAAGGGCACTTGGGATCGTGCCTGGCTCATCATACAAGCTTAATACGTGGCAGACATTTGCATTTTTGTTATTAACATTTTTCTAGTGTGGACCTGTCTTGGATTTGGGGAAAGAGCTAAGTAACTGTCCTGGACCTCGGCTTCCCAGGGGACCCAGGGCAGCTTTGGGGCTGGGGAGGGAGAGCACTTGACTGGCTGTCAACCTTGAGCTGCGTGAGAAAAGGAGCCCCCCAACCCTGGTGGGAGGCCCCAGATTCAGGGGGAGAGGGAGGGAAAAGGCCTGGGTGTGAGGCAGCAGCTTGTGCCCAGCTCTCAGCTCCCCCAAAGCTGGCCATTCCCCCCTCCACTTACACACGTGTACACACCTATGCAGCCCCAGGCCGAGAGAACCAGGCTGGCCTGTTTGGGGAGAGGCAGTGAGCATGGGCCGTGCGTAAGGCCCTGCATTATTTGTGCCTGGCGCCCAGCACCACCAGCCAGGGCCCTATATGGGCACCCCTGCTGCTCTGTGACCGTGGGCCAGCCCCACCCACTCTGGGCTTCAGTGTTCTCACCTACAAAGAGGGTAGCCTCAATCTCGAGTCCCCCGCCCCCCGCCACACACACACACACACACACACACACACACACACACACACACACGAGAGCCGTGGGTCACCTGCCTCCCAATTACTGGGCACAAATGATCTACTAGGCGCTGTGCTGGCCTGTGGCACCCTTTATCTTGTTCAGCCTCACACCAAACCCCCAGCAGGGACCATCGCTCACATTGACAGAGAGGAGGAAGCAGCCTCAGATCTAGTAACACTCCCAGGCCACGCAGGTGATAAGGGATGGAGCAGGGACTGGAACCTAAGTTTAGGTGAGCTCTGTACCCCTGGCCTCGACCCCACACCGTCCTGCCTCCCCTCCCCGCCGGGGGTCTCGGCCTGGGGCCCAGCCTGGGCTGTGGGCTTCTCAGAGCCCAGGCACCTTCAGCCACAGGGTCAGGTTCTCCTACGGGAGGAGGGAGTGCCCGGCCCAGGTTGGCGTCTGAGGTGAAGCCTTCCTGCTGAGACAGGCGTGGCACCAGAATTATTCTTGAGCCAGGTGTTTAGAATATTAGGTGGTTTTTATGTGAACTCGAGCCCTTGAGGGAGTGTAAATAAAAGCAAAGCCGCCTTCAGTTCCTGTCCATCTGGGAGGGAGAAACAGAACCACTGGCAGGAGTCCTGTGCCCAATCCCGCAGAAAGCACTTCATTTGGGGGGGCGGGGGGGGGGAGTGGGACAATCCCATGAGAAAGAGGACTTCATTGGGGGGGAAATGGATTGTTTTAATGACCGGGTTTGGGTAAACGGAGGCAGGCCTGGACTTCCTCCTATTTTATCGCTGTGTCATTTTTAGAAGAATTTGCCAGACAGAGAGGCTTGAGTTTGTACCTCGACAGGGCTGTGGCCCACCTGGGGCTCAGGCTCTGTCCAGACCTGCCTCCTGGTCTCCCAAGGCTTCCTGGCTGCTGGGATTGCTCCAGAGTCTCCTGAGGTACCCGCCCCCTTTCTCTGGAAGCTTCTGAATCCACGGTGGCTCCCTTTCCCGCCTTCTGATCCACCGGGACTCCCCTCAGCTGCCTCTCGGCTCCGCGTGACAAGTTCAAAACCTCTGAGACCCCCAAGGTCCCTTCCAGGGGGAAAGGGCGGTGAACAGCAGACACAGGGCATTTCCAAGTTCCAGGGTGGACAAGTCGCTAGGATAGGGCCCCTCTTTTGTTGCTTCTTTTATATTTTAGGGCTTAGGTTATAGATAAATGAGTATTTTACATGGCAACATGCTGTCTTGTGACAAATTACAAAGGAAATCAAACATTCGTAGCATTTGCATGTATGTCAATATACTGAATGTTAACAAGTTGATTATTACAGTCCACAAGTTCTCTCCAAGTATTTATTCAGAGTAAAATTCTGATTTATTTTTTTAATTGAATGTATTGGGGTGACCGGTTAGTAAAATTATTTAGGTTTCCGGTGGACAGTTCTATAACAGCATCTGTACACTGCACTGTGGTTCACCACCCAAGTCTCCTTCCATCACCACTTACGCCCTCTGCCCTCTTCCACCCCTTTACCTCTGGGGATCCCCGTCCTGTCTGTGTCTGTGAGTTGTTTATGGACCCTCTTTTCTGATTGCGCAGCCTCATCGTGTCCTCAGAGAGCAGGTCTCCCGCCGCCTCTCCGTCACCCCCTTCTCCTCCTCTCTGTCCCTTCCTCCCTCAAGAGGTGGCCTGGCCCCCCTTCGCCTCCTCAGTGGAGGAGGGGCTGCCTCCCAGGATGGCCTATCCTCAGCCCATCCTCTGCCCATCCTCGCCCCGACCCTGATCGCTGTGGAGCTGTGTATTTGCATAGGGAAATCCCCAGGGTCGGACTATTGTCTTTCTGTGGACTTTGATTTTGAGGCTCAGAAAACCTTGGCCCTGACCTTGACCCCCGGAGGACCTCGCTTATGGTGGTGGCCACACTTGCCTTGTGCAGTCGTTGGTGGGCCAGCCCAGGCATGAGGGGCCCAGGGAAGGTCTGCCAGGTTTTAGCCTCAGCTCTTTTTTTTTTAATGTATCTTTATAGTTGAAAGTATTACAGATGCCCCTCTTTCTCCCCCCACACCCCCCACATTGAACCCTCCCACCCCGCACCCCCCCCAAACTGGCCACAGCTCTTTATTTGGGAGGGGGGGCGCTTAAAACAACATACATTTATTATCTCATAGTTCTGTGCATTAAAACCAAAGTGTCAGCAAGACTTCATTCCTTCCTGTAGGCTGTGGGGGAGAATCTGTTTTCTCACCTTTTCCGGCTGTTTTCCAAGCCGCCTGTGGTCCTTGGCTCATGGTCTCCTGCCACTTCGAAGGCAGCAGCGGCCAGTCCAGTCTTCCTCACATCACACCCCTCTGGCTCTGCTGCCTCACCCCTTCCCCGACTCCCAGCCACACCTCTGAGAATCTCCAAATGCAACTGGACTCACCAGAGATGCCCCAGTGGGGAGGGAGCCACCGGGCCTTCCACCCGCCTCAGCGCAGCCCCTCCCTTCAGCGGCTTCTCCAGAGCACAGCTGTGTTCTTAGAAAGGATTTCCCTGCTCAAAACAGCCACAAACCAACCGAGACAACAGTACCTGGAAGTCAAAGCTGAGTCATGGAACCTGTAAGGTGTTGAGAGGGCCAGCCTGTGTGTGGGTCAGATCTGGCTGTGCCCTGACCCCTGCATGGGCCCGGGCCGGCGGCTTCACCTCCCGCCCCTCCCCAGCTCTGTGGCCAAGCTGAGCCTCCTTCCCCTGCCCCTGAACCCCCACCTCCCATCCACCTCCTGTGAATGGTGGGATGAGGACCCCCCTTGGGAGCGGTGTGTGTAGTGGTTCAGAGATCAGCCCAGGACCAGAGACCCCAGCTTCACCACTTTGGGGCTTCGGGCAGCAGCGTATTAGACCTCTCAGTGCCTCTGTGTTCTCATCTGTAAAATAGAGGTAATGATCGTGCAAATTGCATGGGGCTGTTTTGAGAATGAAAGGGGTTAATACTGTTTAAGATGCCTGGCCCGTTAAAATTGTCCCGTAAGTTTTACCTATTGTTGTATTATTTCTATGACTATAGTGATCACCTGGCCAGGGTGCTTGCTTCTGAAGTTTCCTAGATGCACAATAACAGTAGCCATCAATCTCATGATAACCCAGCGGTAGAAAAGAGGCTCCCTGGACCCCAACACGGTGCAGAGATTAGCGAGAGGGTCTGCCTAGGAGAGCGCGCCTCTCACCGGGTCCCTGTGTCAGTCCCGCCCCACCCTCACTACTACTAAGGGCCCGAAGCCCTATCAGAGCTAAGACCTTGACACACACACACACACACACACACACACACACACACACACACACACAAGCAGCACTATCTAGAGAATGTCCCAGGAGGGCCTGGCGCCAACACTCAGACCCTTGGGAGCCAGAGAGAATCCTGGGGGCTTGAAGAGTAGCTGCTGGGTGCCTGCAGGTATCTCTACTTTGGTTGGTTCTGCTTTCTCCCCTGGCTTCCCCACCCCTGTGCGCGCCCCCCCCCCCCCCCCCCCCCCCCCCCCCGCTCTTGGTCTCCAGCCTCAGGTTGGAGCCCAGCAGCCAGGACTGGGGAACCCTGACTGTGGGAATGCACACAGAAGGCAGGGAACTGGAGCGCCCCGGGACTGTGGAGCGCACCGAAACCGGGCTTTTTGGCCCTTTTGAGAGAGGTGGAATCTTAAATGTACCGCTGGCTCCCTGCCTGGTAGGGCAGCAGACAGGCCTCTGCACCCTTCCCTGGGTGCTCCCAGGAGTCACTGTCACATTCGAAGCCCAGATGGTCACATAGAGGGCCGTAGCTGTACGCCTTGGAGTTGGGGATGAATACATTCTGATCCCAGGGCCTCTCTGACAAGCCCAGTCTCTTGAATACATTATTTGGCTTTCTCGCACTTCTTTCCTAAAGTCGCGTGCAAGAGGAAACATGACCATCATTCCTGAGATGAATGCCTTAGTAGAATTCCGAACAGTTGGGGTTTTGACCTTTCTTCTCTTTCCCCTCTGGCTGTAGAGAAAGAGGAGCCCCCTCACTCAGGCCTGTGAAGCGTGTGTCAGCCCTCGGTGGCTGTGAGTGACACAGTAGGAGGCCACCGTGCTCCCTGCCTCTCGGGGGTGACAGTGTGGGCCTGAGAGGGGAGGGGAGAGTCTAGCCATGTGTGGAGATTGGTGGAGAAAGTGCGGTGGCTCCTCACGCCCCCCCCCCCACGACTGTAGAAACGGCTTGGAGCACAGCTGTTGCTGGAGGAAGCAGGAGCCTTCCTGTCATCTGCCTGCCGGGAAGGAGACCACGCGTGCTGAGCACTACGATGTGCTGGCCACACTCACTCCTCACAGCGGTCCTAGGTGCTGGCGCTATCATCCCTCCCACTGTGCACATGGGAAAACCGAGGCAAGGTTAAGGGACACAGCCGGCCAGTCAGTGGCAGAGCTGGCATGTGTATGGGGCCACGTAGACCCTGCTGTCCTGCTCCTTCTGCCCTGCCCTCAAGGGCACATCAAACACGGCCACGCACGCAGCCGTTGGTGGCTTGGGGACTGGAGGAGCCCAGAAGGTGGGTGCTGGGTGGCCGGGGCCAACAGGTGTCCTCATCTACTCTGCTTGTTCCAGATTAGAAAGGCAAACACTTGAGAGAGAGGCAGCTTGTTTTCCTCCCTCTCCCTGAGATAAGCCAAGCTCCCAGGGCCCCAGAGGAGAGTCAACTGTGAGAGTGACAGTCTAAGACCTGTAGGGGCTGGATCAGGAGAGAGATGGCTGCTGGGAGCTGAGCGTCCCAGGAAGGCTGCAGAAGACCCCAAGAAACCGGCCCCGGAAGTCCCCCCAATCCTGCCCCATGAGCACACACCGCGTCTGTGGGGTCTGAGCCAACCGGCCCACCACTGGGCAGATTAACCTCAGTGGCCAACGTGCCTTTGATCTCCAGCTCACGGTCTCCCCTCCCCCGTCTCCTCTAGATGGGATCTATTATGGAGACAATCGGTTTGACACGGAGAGCGAGTCAGGAACAGCCACGCTGAAAGCTCGGCCCAGAGTTCGGCCCCTGCTGACCTTCCTTCCGCTGGTGAGTACCGTTCTGCTCTGGGGTGTGAGGGTCTTCTCTGGATGGGTCATCTCGGCGGCCACGGAGGAGGGAGCCCCACCTGCCCTGGGCTAGCGGACATCAGCCTCACCCTCTGTCCATTCCCTTTCTTCCTGATGCCAACCTAGGGTGGCTTCTGGGAGGAGGCATGGCTGAGACTCGTGGCAGAAAGGCTGGGATTAGGGGTGTTAGCCCCTCCATTTGAAACCCAGGGAGAGGTTAAGGGGAATTTGTGTGCAAAAGCAATGCAGTGGTGGGTACCTCCAGCTAAGGAGGATTCATATTTCATAGTCACTGGTGGCTGTCTGCTCTGTGCCAGGCCCTGCATTAGGTGCTGGGATGTGGAGGTGACTGAGCTAACATTGCAGCTCTCAAGGCAGGTCACGAGTGAATAAACAGACTATTAGAACATGGGCAGTTGATCCAGTAATAGGGGTGGTCAAGGAGGGCTTCCTGGAAGATGACACCTGAGCTGTCTTGAAGGACAAAGAGCAGCAACCCTTGGGAGAAGGGCATTTGCTTATAGATCTGAAACTACAAAAAACAAACAAACAAAACAACCCAAAACTCCCTACTGGAGCCTGTGATGGACTTTTGTTCTTTGACAAGGGAGACTGCTCTGTGACTGGTTCTATTTACTGTGATGAGAGTTTCTGGGTTTTCTGGGACAGCCTAGACTAGTGCTGTCCTGTAGAAATATCATGTAAGCCTCATATGTAATTTTAAATTTTCTAGTAGCTACCTTAAAAGAAATAGGTAAAATTAATTTTCATAACATATTTTACTTAACCCAATGTATTCAAAAGATTATCATTTCAGCATTTAGTCAATGTGAAAAATACCAGTGAGAAGTTTTACATTCTTGTTTCACACTAAGTCTTTAAAATCTTGCACTAGCCGGTTTGGCTCAGTGGATGGAGCATGGGCCCACGGACTAAAGGATCCCGGGTTCGATTCCAGTCAAGGGCACGTACCTTGGTTGCAGGTTCCCCAGTCCTGGTTGGGGTGCATGCAGGAGGCAACTAATTGATGTGCCTCTTTCACATCGATGTTTCTCTCTGTCTCTCCCTCTCCCTTCCCACTCTCTCTAAAAATCAATGGAAAAATATCCTCGGGTGAGAATTAACAAAAAATCTGGTGTGCTTGACTTAGAGCACACACACCCCACTTCCAACAGTGACATTGCAGGGGTTCCGCAGCACATGTGGCCAGTGGCTCCTGTTGGACAGCCCAGGCCCCGAGCCTCAACCGTGAGCCCCATCGATTCTAGGTTCACTCCTGTCTGTCAGGTGGGTCCTGGTCGGGACAGTACTGTTTCTGGGCTCCGTGAGGATTTGTACCACCTGGACTGATGAGGCACCAAATCCTAGTGCGAGTTCTCAGGGCGCCCCACACCGTGGTCCTGGGCACAGGCAGGTCCTGCCCAGCACTGCCTGGCACAACCACCTTTCTCCACCATCAATTTTTTTTCCTGGTGTATCCCACCTCACCAACCAGACCCCGAGATTCTAGAAGGAATAGACCGAGCCTTACGTTCTCCTTGCTGTATCCCCACGGCCTCTCTGTGGAGGGCTGAGCACACAGACCTCTGGACATACAACTTTAAATAATTTATTTTCTGTTTATAAAAACAATTCACAGACATTATAGACAAACACAGAACAACAGAAAGGTGTAAAGCAAATGAGTCCGCCCAACCTTTGTTTCCAGGGATGCATAAACCTGTTACCGGGGTCATTGCACCCATAAACACAGATAAACAATTTTTCTATTGCTGGAGGTAATTAGATTCTCTCCCCTCGTGCACACATACTCCGATCACAGACGTGTGGGCCCATGGCTGACACACCATACGTAGTCTGGTTGTAAAATGTTGAAGTAAATGGCTGTTCCCCCTTGAATGGCTCGTGCTGTCCTGGTTTCTCCACCAGATCTGAGTCAACAACGAATGGGTTAATGCTGAGCTTATTCTGACTGGTTGGCACCCTGAATGCCCCACCCACCCACTTTGGGTCCCTTTGGTGACCAGGGCAAGTCCCAGCCTTTCTGCTCTCAGTTCTGGTTTGGGCACTCTGGTTAGATCTGGTTTGGGCCAACCAGGGCCTGACTCAGGGGCCCGGCAGACCCCAGTCAGGCGGCCACTGGAGGGGGCTTGGCCAGCTGGTCAGGCCTGGCGACCTGAGGCTGCTTCCAGGCAAGCCCCAGAGCTCGTCCCAGAACCAGCCCAGCGCACTCACACCCCCTCACTGGGGAGCACCAGAGAATGAACGCATGGAAAACTGCCAACTCAAAGGGGCTCATGAGGTCCACACTGGCCTCATTTTACAGAGGCAGGAACTGAACCCCAAAAGGGAGGTTCGCCCCTGGCCTCTGGAGCCACTGGGTGCCCGCTGCACAGGGAAAGGCAGGTGGAGTGGCACGCGATGTTCCAGGGGTGTGTCAGCCGACAGCCACCCTATCAGGAAAGCGCTGTCATTAATCCCCATTTCACAGAGGGGAAAGTGAAGCACAGAATGTGGCAGTCACTTGTTTAAGGTCACACAGCTCCCAAGTGGCAGAGCTGGGATTTGAACCCCTGCAGCCGGGCTCCAGGGTCCAAGTTCTATTCAAGCCATTCTACTCTCCCTCCACCCACTATCCAGAAGCTCTGAGCGTCCTTCCCAGCACCAGCCTGCAGAGCCACCTGCACCTCCTGTCAGCCTCTCTCCTGCCAGCAGCCGGGCCTGCTGGGCACCGGCTCTCTTGCCTCTGTGGGGACACGGGCCCCTTTGAGACCAGGACGAGGCTCTGGGCCACATACGTGCGATGCTGCTTGTGCAGAGGGCTCTCGGGCCCCTGACAGCCCTCCTCTGGGGCACCTTTACGTTAGGAACCCTTGGCCTGATGACCCATATCCCGGGGCCATCTCTGTGCTCCGACTTAGGTAACAAGATATGCAGCAGCCCCAGAATCTTTCATCACCGGTTCCTGGGTTGAGGGGAAACTGGCTCCTCTCCCTTGGGCCCTGGGCCAGGCCCTTGCTGTCTTCCAGCTGGGGCAGGAGGCTGGAGCATGAGGAGAGGCAAGAAGACAGCTCCTGTGGGTGTGGCCCCCACACAGACACACTCCCAGCCCCTCCGAGTCCGGCTGGGTGGGGAGTGGCACTATCCTAACCAGCTGGGCCTCTCCCCTCCAGGTCCTCCCTCCCCACCCAGGGAGGCAGCCGCCCGAGAAGCCAGGCACAGCCCTGCAGGGCCCCTGCTCTTCCTGCTCTGCCTGGACCTGGGTTGTCTTGTCTTCCAAACGCACCCTCACTGTCCGTGTCTCACACGAGCCTGCAAAAGGACGAGCCTGCAAAGGGGGTGGGGGTGGGGAGAGGGCAGGATGAGGGGCTCTGCCCTCCCGGGAGCTTCCTCCCTCTTTGGAGGTGGGCGATCAGAGGACTAGGAAACACCTCCTCAGCTGCCCGGCAGCCATAGGCCTGTTACAGAAAGGACCTGATTGATTCTCGGGTAACTGACACCAGTCCCTGCTCCTCACCCAGGGGAGGGTCCCCCACTGCTGCGACTGTGTTAACGTAACTCCCCCAGTGTGGTCAGCTCTCCTGAGGCCCCCACCCCACCCCGCCCCCACCGAAGCGGCCCCTCAACACAGGGATCGCTCCCACAGCCCTGCTTCCACCTCCGGAAGGGGAAGGCCACCGCTTCCTGCTCAGAGGGCTCTGAGGAGCTGGGTCACGCTTGCCAAGCTTCAGACCTGGGGGGCCCTCAGTGCTCATCTGGGTGAGAAAACTGGGGCCCCCGAGGGACGGGGCCTGCCCATCACACAGCTCAGTGAGGCGGCGATGGGACCCGAACCGGGTCTCCTCCCGTCCAGTCCTGCCCACACCACCTGGGCCTGGGCGCAGTGGGAGGGATCCTTTCTCCCCACTTGCTTCACCTCCAAGGGGAAGCTGGGCCCAGGGCTCAAGCCAGAGCCTGTCCACTGTTCAGAGCCGAGTCCCTAGGACAGCTGATCGTGGGAGGGTGCTGCTTCCCTCTGGGGTTCCCTCTTCCCCACCCTGGTCTAAATGAAACCATCCCAGGGTGACACATGTGAGGAATTAAAAATTAAATGCCAATGTGGCAAGAACAGGGAAACTGGCCAGACAGGTCCCGGGGTGCCCCGGGCAGTGAGAGCTCCCTGGGTCACCCCACCCTCTGAGTCAGGCAGGCCCGGCGGTGCCCGGGGAGGTGTCAGGCTGGGCTCGGGGCAGGCCCCCACCTGCCCTGGACCCCCGCCCGGAAGCTCAGAGAGGCCCCGTGCCAGCCGGATTGGCTTTTGGCAGATTTATGTGGCTGGCGTTGGCCGGAAGGGCTGTGGGTGAGGGAGCTCTGGGTGTTCATGGGGGGGACACGTCACGGACATGTTCATGAACATGAGCTCCGTGTGCTCCTGTCAGAGACCTGCAGGCCGAGTATAGACGGAGCGCCCACCCCCTGCAGCCCACCCCTCCCTCCCCACCTCGCTCCTGCCCTGGCAGAGAGGGCCTCCGCCTGAGCTCCCAAGCTCCATGCACACCCTCATCCTCACCACCCCAGCCACCCTGCCACCCCTGCCACCCCTGCCACCCCTGGGCCCAGGCGGCCTCGGGGGACTGGCCGGGGAGGAAGCTCAAGTGGGCTCAGGACCATCTGGGCAAGGAATTCGGGGCCCTTGGTGCCTGACAGGGTCAAGAAGAGGGTGATGTAGGTTCGAGGGCACGTCCCCCTGCCCCGCGGACCCCTTGACCTTAGGAACCGGAGCTGGGCCTCCTGTAGCACACAGTCCAGGGCAGGTCTGGGTGGCAGGCAGGCTCAGAGGGGCGGTCTGGCGTTCGGGACTCTCCTCTGGCCCCAGGAGGGGGATGAGCTACGGCAGAGGGTGCGGCTGGGCCAGGGAAGCAGTTGGCTCTTTCACAGAATGTTCACTGGCTGCTCCATGGGGAACACAGACCCCTCCCGTCCCCCCCCGCCCGCACTGTGAGGGCCCCTCCCCTGCTCCTCCAGCCTGCAGTGGTGCCCCCAGCCTTGCCCGGCTCTGACGCTGGCTCAGGGTCGTCTCCCTCACCCCCTGCAGCTCCGCGCCCCACCCTGAGGTGCCCCAGCTGAGCTGGCGAGGAACCTGGTGAGGAGGCTTGCGTTCTGCGATGTGTGGCTAACTCAGAGCTGGCCTGTGGCCCAGGTCAGCCAGGCATTGCCCATTAGCCCAGCCCTGCTGACCCACCTTGGGGTTTGGCTGGCGGTTGAGGAATCCCAGGCATGAGGATGTGTCCCAGGCATGAGGATGTGTCCCAGGAGGCCGAGGGCTGGACCGTCAGCAGGGGGTTCGCAGTGGCTCTGACCCTTTAAACCAGTGGTTCTCAACCTTCTGGCCCTTTATATACAGTTCCTCATGTTGTGACCCAACCATAAAATTATTTTCATTGCTACTTCATACCTGTAATGCTGCTACTGTTATGAATCGTAATGTAAATATCTGATATGCAGGATGGTCTTAGGCAACCCCTGTGAAAGGGTCGTTCGGCCGCCAAAGGGGTCGCGACCCACAGGTTGAGAACCGCTGCCCTAAACCTTAAGGGGGAGACCAACCTCAGCATGGAAGAGTGTCTTCCTCCTTCCTCCTTCCTCCTTCCTGTCCTTCCCCCTTCTCGTCAGCTCTGAGACGTTCGTCGTCAGAAGGGCAGGAGGGGATTCCTGACCCTGACCCTGGACGCGCCCATCTCTTCAGATCCACCGGACAAACACTCCCCGGGCTGTGCCCGGAGCAAGGACTCCCACGGAGCCCCCTTAGGCCCCGGGGGAGGCGAGCCCAGGGCAGGTGGCCTTTCTTGAGCGCTAGCTCCGCAGCATCTTCAGGTGTGTGACAGCACACGAGGAAGATGGGATTGTCCCCACTTTACAGATGAACACACTGAGCCCCAGAAGGCGAGCGAGGGGCACACTCACTGGTCACTGACTGCGAGTCAGACGCTGCCTGCAATTGCTTTGGGACAATGAGTTAAACTGAGATCGCCAATCTGGCCTGCCCGACTCCAAAGTGTGTGTTCTTTCCATTTGATCACAAGAATTTTTTTTATTACTATTGTATTGGTGTTTTGTTTTGTTTTGTTTTAATTACGATGGAAACAGAAGTTCATTGTTAAGCACCTAGAAATAGAGATAAGCATTAAGAAGAAAATAAATGTTAATATTCTTAGAATGGCACCCTTGTCCCCAGCGCCCCCCAGCTAGCCGTTGCTGGGTAACTTTCGAAAGACTCGGCTGTGGTGGCTTTGAAAGGGCTGCTCGACTGAGCTGGGCGCTGGCTGTGTCCCTCTGAGGTGAGTGAGGTGGCCCAGGACCTTAGCTTCTGGGCGTTGTCAGGTGTAGGCACGAGGAAGGGCTGAGGCCCAGTTTCGTGTGAGTGCCCCACCCGGCAGGGCCGGGGCTGGACTCTGCCCCTGCGTTGAGCAAGGCCTGCCGGGGCAGGGAGTGGCGTGGCCATGGCCCGCTGCCCACTGGCCCGAGGAGGGGCCGGCCCCACAGAGGCGTTCAGATGCTCATTTGCATGTTCTCAGGTGTTTCCTGCCCACAGGTGGTGCACCTCCTCTCGATGAAAGGTCACACTCCCCTCTCCCCTGAGTGTGTGCAGGGGCAGGTCTACCCCTGCAGGGAGCAGGGTCTATCAATTGCCCAGGGTGGGGGCGCCCAGGGTGGGGCACAGCCAGCTCTCGGACTGACTGCAGTGCAGCAGGGGGAGTCCTGGGTCTGCAGCCAGCAGTGACCTCAGGCCCCGCCCTGCCCGCTTGGCCTCACCCTGTGGCTTCAGGAATCCTCCTCCCAGCCCTTCTCGACCTTTTCCCCACCTGCCCCTTTCCCTCTCTGGAGGCAAATAACTATCCGGAGACAATGGCAGATCCTGTCCCAACACCCCGTCATCCAGGGGTGGCCCCACGTCCAGGCCACGGCCCACGCGGCCCAGGTGAGCTGAGTCACAGACAGGACACCTATAGGCTCACAGAGCAGGGCGGCTGAAGGGATCCTTCGGTCCTATTTACAGCAGAGGCCAGGCGGCCTGGGGAGAAGTGACTTCGCTCTGGGTTAATATGGGGGGTGGGGGCAGCCTGGCACTGGAACACAGGTTGTCTCCTCTTGGTCCTGTGTTCTTTCCATCATCCATCCACTCATCTGGGAAGTTATTCACTCAACAAACATTTGTTGAACTGCCAGTCTGTGCCAGGCATGTGCAAAGAATCGGCCGTCGCCCACAGGTGGGCCTGGCTGGGGCAGCAAAGGCTACAGTCGTCTGCCATAAGCTCGATTTTTCCTGGAGGAAGAGTGTGGGGCCAGTGCTGCAGTGGCAACGAGGGCAAACTCTAAGGTTCCAATATTGGCCCTGCCACTTCCTAGCTGTGTGACCTTGGGCAGTGTACTTAGCCTCTCTGTGCCTCTTTCTTCATCTAAAAAATAAAAACCATAGCCTGACTCTTAGGGTTACTGTGAAGAATAACTGTGTGCCTATAGGTGAAGTGCTCAGAAAAGTGCCCAGCACATAGTAGGCATCTAATGTCAGCTGTAATAATAATGCACACAGGTGAGGACCACACAGGGAAGAGAAATGAAGTCAGGCTGCCCAGCCCAGGTGGGTGGGCGAGTGACGACCAGGCGCCTGGGAAGACAGTGATATACAACTGGCTCTGGGTCCTTGGGCAAGTCCCTTACCCTCTCTGTGCATCAGTTTCCTCATGTGTAAAGTGGAGGTGGAAATAACAGTACCACCTCCATGGGGTCGTTGTGAAAAGTAAACGAGTTAGGAAATGGGAAATGCAGAATGAGCACCTGGTACCGTGCGTGCTAGGAACACAGCAGCTGTCGTTACTGTTAACATTGGGAGCACCGAGGGTGGGAGGTGCTGATGACAGTGGGTGGATAAGCTCTAAGTCTCGCCCAGCACTTTCTCTTTCGATATTCTTTCATTGTTTTGTTTAACTTTTTAAAATTGTAAGATACAGCCTCGGCCGGTGTTGTTCAGTTGGTTGGGCGTCGTCCCGTGCACCAAAAGGTTGCCAGCTCAGTTCCTGGTCGGGGCGCATGCCTGGGTTTCAGGCTCGATCCCCAGTAGGTAGCGTGCAGGAGGCAGCTGATGGATGTTTCACTCTCACATCGATGTTTCTCCCTCTCCCTTCCTCTTTCTAAAAAGCAATAAAAAATATCTTTTAAAAATTATAAGATACACATAGCGTAATACCATTTTTTTAAGCACTTTTAAATGCACGATTCGGTGGCATCCAGTAACTTTGTCTCTCTGACCAACCCTAAGGTGAGACGAGTTGCAGGAATAGCTCAAGGAACTCCCTAGAGCCTTCACTCAGACTCGCCAGGTTTTGCCATGGTGGCTCCATTCGCTCCCTCCTCGCTGACAGGTACACACTGTTTCTTCCATTGAACCGTTGCAGCGTAAGCTGAGCCCTCGCACCCCTTTCCTCTTAAACACTTCTGTGCGCTGCCGAAGAACAGAGACTTCTCTGCACACGCTCCCATCAGGAGTTTAATGATGATGTGATGCTGTCATCTCACCCACCTTCATATACATTAATTACTGCCCATCGTCCCATTGCTGTCCTTCATGCATTGCCTCTGGGTGTCGCCTCCAAGCCCTCCTCTTTCCTCGGTTCTCTGGGGCTAGGAGGCAGGTCAGGGGACCCAGCACCCAGGGCTCTGCCCGCCGAAGCAGGTCGCCATCGGGCAGCGCGCTCCATGCCAGCTGCCCGCGACCTGTGGCGAGCTGAGGGAGGTCACCTCTGGGTCTGTTTCCTAGGACTGAGTTTATTTTATTATTTTAAATATATTTTACTGATTTTTTACAGAGAGGAAGGGAGAGGGATAGAGAGCTAGAAACATCGATGAGAGAGAAACATCGATCAGCTGCTCCTGCATACCCCCCACCGGGGAAGTGCCCACAGCCAAGGTACATGCCCTTGACTGGAATTGAACCTGGGACCCCTCAGTCCGCAGGCTGACGCTCTATCCACTGAGCCAAACCAGTCAGGGCCCTAGGACTGATTTTAAAATGAGTTTGTGTTTGCCTTCTCTGAATACACAGAGTGGACATAGGAACAGCAAAATGAGCCACCAGAGCCCGTGGGGCGCGAGTGTGACCGGGCAGGGCCTGCGGGGGCTTGGAGATGGAGGGCGGTGTTCAGTTCAGTCCTGGGGCTCCTGGAAGGAGGCGGCTGGACTTCGGGACCTGCCCTGAGGGTGGTGTACAGTGGAGTGCCCGCACCCAGAGCATGGCAGTGGGTGGTGGATACGTCCTGGGACCCCCTGTGTGCGGGCACCTGGCAAGCCTGGGCTCTGCCTGGGCTGCGGCTCCCAGGCCACGTGGGAGACAGACTCCCATCCGGTGCTGTTGGGAGTCTATGCGCTTCCAGAGTCGTTAGGATCAAAGCTGGGTGAGCAGTTACCTCTGGCCCATAAAGCCCCCAGTCCTCCTCCTCCAGACATAATTATACATAAGCACTCAGGTGCCCCGGGTGCCCCCAGGGCTGCAGGCGGTTCGCTTGTTCAGTGTTTTCACCGTGTGGGAAAGGGGTCAGTGACATACCCCTTCACCTAGCACTGATCTCCTGGCTTAGGGACATTATCTCATTTGGTTCTCAGAGTGACCCTGAGAATTTGATGAGTGAGGAGAATGGCTCGGTGATTTGTAGAGAAGGTACGTTGGGAGGCCTAGGTTTGCACGCTGGCACCGTTAAGGGATTTGAGGTAACACAGGTGAAGCGCTGAGGAGAGTGCTGGCACACAGGAGGTGCAGAGTGAGAGTTTAGCATCACCATCTCCACTCCTCCTCACCACTGCTCATCGGACATCACCCTGCGGGCAAAGTTCAAAGCATGAATTTTCTTTTCTTTTTTAATATATTTTATTGATTTTTACAGAGAGGAAGGGAGAGGGATAGAGAGTTAGAAACATCGATGAGAGAGAAACATCGATCAGCTGCCTCCTGCACACTCCCTACTGGGGATGTGCCCGCAACCAAGGTACATGCCCTTGACCGGAATCGAACCTGGGACCCTTCAGTCTGCAGGCCGACCCTCTATCCACTGAGCCAAACCGGTTTGGCATGAATTTTCTTCTTATTGTTGTTAATCCTCACTCGAAGATATTTTCCCATTGATTTTTCAGAGAGAGTGGAAGGGAGGGGGAGAGACAGAGAGAAAGAAACAGCGAAGTGAGAGATCACATCGATTGATTGCCTCCCGCACGCGTCCTTCCTTGCACCAGGGATCGAGCCTGCAACCTCGGTACCTGCCCTTGACCGAAATCGAACCCAGGACCCTCCAGTCCTCAGGCCGACGCTCTAGCCACTGAACCAAACTGTCTAGGGCCAAAGTATGCATTTTGGGGCTAAGTCCCCAAGTCTTTCTACTTTCCAATTACGTTCAAAAGAGCAATCAGAGATCACAGCCTGGCCTTTGAAGGCCTGGTCTCCATCTCATCAAAATGGGAGTGTGCATGTTTGAGGAGGCGATTAGACATCTGCGGTGTGTGTGTGTGTGTGTGTGTGTGTGTGTGTGTGTGCGCGCGCGCACGCGCGCGCAGGCACAGACTGGCTGTCCCTACACCTGCCCCTGTCAGAATCACCGGGGTTGAGAGACGTTGAGAGCAGGTGTGTGGTGGCCGTGGGCATCAAGTGGAGGCAGAAAGAGATGATGCCTTCAGGCCATTCCAGCTGCAGAATTTGTTAAGAATAAGAAGGTGTTTGCCCTACTTGGTTTGTCTCAGTGGATAGAGCATCAGCCTGTGGACTGAAGGGTCCCAGGTTCGATTCCGGGCAAGGGCACATGCCTGGGTTGCGGGCTTGATCCCCAGTAGGGGGCATGCAGGAGGCAGCCAATCAATGATTCTCATCATTGATGTTTCTATCTCTGAAATCAATAAAGATTTTTTTTTAAAGGTGTTTGTTGCCCCCAAAAGACCAGAGTGATTGTGGGATGAACCTCGGTAACCCGAGACCCTGTAGATGTTTCTGAAACACCCTTCTTGTATATTATGCCCAGAGGGTTAGCGCCGTCAGCCCATGAGGGAGTAGCCTGATGTGACTGGGATCCTGTGTGTAGAGCACAGTGCAAGGGGTATTGCTGTTAGACAGGGAGGAGAAGAGGGTCACAGCCGGACCAGCACCAGCGTCAGGGAGGGCGGGAGCTCCATGCCTGGGCTGGGAGGGAGTCGGTCGGGTGGGTGTCAGGTGAGTGGGAAATAAAAGTTGGCCGGGAAGTGTGAGGCCAGGTTGTTGAGGACCCACGAAGCTGCCATAAAATGCTCTCTGCTCTTCAAAGGACAGGTGTGAGGACTTTGTTGACCTATGGAAATGTGGGTTTGGAGAAAAAAATGGAATGCAAAATAGTATGTACAAACCCGACAGCTGTGCAAACACATCGCCTGCGAAGCTGAGGGATGAGAAGGGCGTCGCAGGGGGTCAGAGCGCCCGCGCGCCTCTTTCCGCTCATTTGTTTTTCTGTCGCTCCCTGATGAAAACTGAGAGCGAGCAGCAGGCTGGGCCTTGGGGCTCGGCTTTGGACTATCGGACATCCCCCGGATGCTCTCTTTTGTTTCGCTTTAATCGATATAATCCATACACAGCTGATTCTCATCGTTTGTGGACTTTATATTTGGAAACTCGCTACCCACTAAAAGGTACCTGCTGCCCGAGTCAGTGTCTGAGCTGCTTCGGTCACGTGTAGCGAGAAGAGTAACACTGTCAGTCACCTGACGCACAGTCCCAGCCGCGGCGCCAGAAGAGGGCACTTTGCTTCTTGCTTAGGCCTCGTGTGGTTAAAAGGGTCCTTTTCTGTTGCGTGCCCTGCTTTTTGTATTTCTGTGCTTTTTGTGGGTGATCTCACTGTTTCCCATGGCCCCGAGCGTAGTGCTGAAATGCTAAGGCCCCTTAGGGCAGGGAGGCTGTGATGCACCCGGGAGAGAAAATACAGGTGTGGGATCAGCTTTGTTCAATCGTGAGTTATAGTATCGGCCATGAGGTCAATGTTAATGAATCAACCATGTATAGTAAACAAGGTGTCTTTAAACAGAAACACGCATAAAACAAAGTTATGTATTTAATATATGTGTATGTATATATATACATATATATATATTTCAGAGAGGGAGAGGGAGAGTTAGAAACATCAATGATGAGAATTATTGATCCACTGCCTCCTGTACGCCCCCTACTGGGGATCGAGCCAACAACCTGGGCATGTGCCCTTAATCGGAATCGAACCCAGGACCCTTCAGTCTGCAGGCCGAAGCTCTATCCACTAAGCCAAACCAGCCAGGGCGAGGTTATGTATTGATCCATTGATGAAAACTCTGTAGCCAAGGTTTGCAGGAACCTAACCTTGCATTTTGCTTGAGGCAACTTTACAGACCATAATTGGTGTGAATAACAAAACTCGACTGTATCATAACATTCACCTTTTGAAATGAGCCCTTTCATACGTTAGTATACCCGGCGGCTGTGCCCCCGTCACCCTCACAGTGGTATGTGCGTGCCCTCACCCAGCAGCGCGGTAAGAATGGCCCCTCCGTTTCTCCCCGTTCCTGATCTCCCCACTCTCTTTCAGAATGCCCAGGAGAACCATGGCCTGGCTGTGCCCACCCCCTCTGTCCCGGAAGACTTTGCAGACAAGGAAGTGACAGGTAAGAGAACCCTGGGCTTGGGGCTTGTCCATCTTTCTTTCCTCTTCAAGCCCAGGTATCTGGCCCACCTCCCCAGCTGGCGATAAAACCGGAGTCCCCAGGCCTCTTGGCTACTGGCTGCAGAGGGTGGGGGCTGAGGAGGCCAGGGGTGGGTAAGGCCTACAGGGGGAGGATGGCCAGAACAGCACCACGGGCAGCACAAAGTGGGAGAAAGAACCATGGAGTCAGACAGACCTGGCTCTGAGTCCTGGGACCCTGCACATTCGCTTTGCTCCCTTGGGCAAATCCCTTATCCCCTGACACCTGTCCATCGCATGCGCGCTGAGAAGGACAGTCCCAGCGCTGTGGCGTAGGAACTCCTGGGTGGGATGTAAGTCACTTGTTGTCATACCTCTTGCTCAAAACCTCCAGCGACTTTCCATGCCACTCAGAGGGAAGGTTCTTGCCAGGACTGGCAGAATCTGGCCTCTCCAGGCCTCACGGCCTGCTTCCGCTCCTGGCTCACCCTCCTCCAGCCAGCTGCTCTCCTTGCTGCTCCTGCAATGCCCAGGCAGGTCTCCGCCCCAGAGTCTTCACACTGCACTTCCTCTGCCTAGACTGCTCCCCTCCTGGACCTCCGGGCAGCTCTCTCCCCAGGCCTGCCCTCTGTGCTCGAATGTCATCTTCTCAGGGAGGCCTTCTCTGATCACCCTATTCACACCGCAGTCCAGCTCCCTCCTGGGTTTCCCCCTCATGTTACCCCTCCCAAAGTGGTAATAATGTACTGCTGGTCTGTCCCATTGAAACACAAGGCCCAGCAGCCGAGGTACATGCCCTTGACTGGAATCGAACCCAGGACCCTTCGGTCCACAGGCCGATGCTCTATCCGCTGAGCCAAATCAGTCAGGGCTATGCCCATTTTAGGGAGGCTAAAACTGAGGCTTGGCAAGGTTAATTAGTGTGTCCAAGGTCACACATCTGGTAAGTGGTAGGACTGGGATCTGAACCCTGGTCTTCCTGGTTTTGTAAGAAATAGATGGTGCCCTGAGAGTGGGTAACTGAAGAGAGTTCAGTAAAGGGGTGAGACACCAGAGTGTGAGCAGGGCAGGGAAGGGCGGGATATGACTCTCCAGAGCAAACGGGGAATATGCAGCACAGTCTCTAGAGGCCGGGCCAGGACCGCAGGCGTCCTTCCCTCCAGAGGACAAGGTCACTCCCAGGACAGCTCCGGAGACATTGCTCCTCCCTCACTTGGTGCCCAAGAGAGAAGGCATGGTCCCGGCCAGTTACTACCTAGGTTGCCACCTGTGCCCTGGGCACACAGAGATGGCCAGAGCTGGTCGGCCTCATGCCTCCTCATCTTTGTCTCTCCCTCCTTCCAGGTACCAGCTCACTAGCCAATGGCAACCTCCGGCTGTACAGCTCTGTGGGCGACCTCAGGCCTGGGCACTATGGCCAGGACCCATTCATCCCTCCACCTCCCCCAGGCCCCGCCCCAGGGCCACCTCCAGGACCTCCCCCAGACACTTCGCCACCTCCAGGGGAGTCCCCGCCACCACCTCCACCTTCCATGGCTTCCTTGCCACCTGCCCTGCTGCTGGAACCCCCACCGCCACCCAACATGGCCCCTCCTCCACCCCCAGTATCAGGGACCCTGTCCCCCCCAACCACACCCACCCCTCCTGATTTCATTCCCCCTGCCCCGCCCTTGGCCTTTGTAGCCCCACCCCCACCCCCTATGCCAGCCCCAGCACCCCCAGCTCCAGTGTCTCCTCACTCTTCGAGGACTCACCTCTTTCCCCCTGCGGGTGTCACCAAATGGAAATCAGAGGTAACACTGAATGGCAAGCAGCCAGAGGCCCCCAGAGCCAGCCCCCCCAGGAGCCCTGCTGAGCCAAAGGGGAGCCCCCTGGGACCTAAACCAGAGTCCCACCTCACCTTCCCCCGTTCATTCAAGGTGCCTCCCCCAACCCCAGTCAGGACCTCGTCCATCCCAGTGCAGGAAGCACCCGGGCCTCCTGCAGAGGGAGAAGGGACCACCCAGAAGGCCCCCAGCCGACTCCCACTGCCCCCCAGCTTCCACATCCGCCCCGCATCCCAGGTCTACCCGGATAGGGCCCCCGAACCAGATGGCCCCGGGGAGCTCCGCACGGAGGCACCTGCCAGCCCCAGGCTGAGCCAGCCCCAGACCAGGACAAGGGAACAAGCTGAGACTCCACCCCCAGCCTCTCCCCTGCCCCGCCCCACACCCCAGCCCCCTCCCCCAGCACCCCCACTCCCTCCCCCGGCACCCCCTCTCCCCCCAGCTGCCCCTCCTTTGCCCTCTGCTGAGAAGGCAACCCCTCCACCTGCTAGGTTTATGAAAAGCCCCAAATCCAGCTCTCCTGCTCCCAAACCCAAACCCAGCTCCCCCAGCCCAGAGGACACAGGCTCTTCAGAGAACACAGCCTCTTCAGAGCCCGTGGACTGGCGGGACCCCAGCCAGATGGCACAGCTCCGGAGCGAGCTGGCAGCCTACCTCTTTGGCTCCAAGAGAGAGGACCGAGGCACCAGTCACAGGCCAGGCCCAACGGCGGCCTCTCCAGGAAAGGAGGGCAGGAAGGGCCCCGGCCTGCCGGAGAAGGAGATCCCCCCAAGTGATCCTGAGAAGAGTCCCCGCCCAGACAGAGAGGCCACCGCCAGCCTGCCCCTGCCCCTGCCCCCTGCGGACTACGCCCCCCAGGACTCTCCGATGCTCAGTGTCCAGCAGATCCGGAGTGAGCTGGAGGCGCGGCTTTCGGCATCCGCGGAGAAGGACCCCAAGCCCAGCATCGGGTCTCTGCCCCCCAAGCCTAAGCTAGAAGCGGGAAGAGTCTTTGAAAACAGAGCTGCTAATGGCCAGTGCTCCAAGCCCGTGGCCAAGAACACGCCACCACTCTCCACCGCCGCCCAGCCAACCACACCGCACCAGTCCAAGGCCATGCCTGGGCCAGCCACACCACCCAAATCCACGCCTGCTGCAGCCGCGCGAGGGCCAGCCACACCACCCACAGCCACCACCCTGCCCGCCGCGTCATTCCCAATGACAGAGAAGAAACTGGCCCCAGCCGAGAAGAGGAAGAAACCAGAACCCCAAGAATTCGCAGCGCCTTCCCAGCCAGAGGCAGAAGGGCGCCCCTCAGAGGCCAGGAAGCCTCCTACACAGGGAGCCCTGTCCCCTCCAGCCCTCCCACCAAAGATGTCCCCTGGGAGAGAAGAGGTGACCTGTCTCTACAAACCCCATCGCAGCCAGAACAGCAGCCAGAACAGCCCCAGCCGGGAGGTTGCCGTGGTGATGCCCACCATGGCCAGAGGAGCGGCTGAGGGGTCAGGGGAGGCTGTGGAGGTGGGGGAGCCCCAAGGGCTGCCAGCCAAAGCCCCAGCCCCTGCCCAGCCTGCAGACGAACTCCTCAGGCACCCAGTGACCGGGGAGGTGGTGGAGCGGGGCTCCCCCATGGCCCTGCTCCTGGCAGCCAGGCAGAGGGCACAGAAGGGGCGGTCTCGAGGGGCCAGCCTGGCTCTGTCCTCCCTGCCCGGGAGTCTCCGAGGGCAGCCCCAGGCAGGCTCCGACAGCATCTTCCTTAGGAATGGCCAGCCCAACTCCTTCACAGTGGTCCCCAAGCCACCCACAGAGCCTGAGAAGGACCCCCAGCCCCCCGCCTCTGCACAGCCCCGTCCGTGGAAGGCCCAGCTGGGCAGAGACCCGGAGGACACAGAGCCCAGCCGAGGGCACAGCTGGACCAAGGCGGAGCCCCAGGCCCCTGTGGCCTGGGACCGGTCCGCCTCCTCCAACCTCCCCCAGGGCCGCGCGCTGCCCAAGTCCTTCTCGTCCCCTTCCTCTCCCTCCTGCAAGAGGGAGGAGGAGGAGTTCAGCTTCGAGGTCATCCCGCCCCCGCCCGAGTTCAGCAATGACCCTGAGCCTCGAGCCCTCCAGTACCTGGGCCGCCGGGCCTCCCCTCCCCGGAACAGGTTCTCGGACTTGGGGCAGGCCCTGGACGCGCGCCTCCTGGCGGGCGAGCTCTACTCGGGGGCCAGGGGCCTGCAGCGCTTCTCGGGCGGGGGGCGCTCGCTCATCAAGAAGCGCCTGTACGTCGGGGAGCCCCACCGCAGCCCCGCGCCGTCCCGCGGCGGCTCAGGCCGCAGCCTGAGCACCCCCAACTGCTTCGGCCCGCAGCCCGGGGGGCCCTTCGGAGCGCCCGGAGGCCCGGAGATGCGGCGCGTCAACTCGGCGGGCCGCGCGCCCCCCGGCGGCCTGCGCGCACGGAGGATGTCCCTGGAGGGCTCCACCCGCGGAGACGCCAAGTACAAAGCGCCCGGCCAAGCGCCGGGTGGCGGCGACCACGTTCTCGCCTCTGCTACGGGCAGGTGAGCTGGGGGCTGGGGCGATGGAGGGCGATGGAGGGAGCGCCGGTGGGCAGCCAGGGGCGGTGGAGGCCCCCGTGGACCGGGCCTTGGGACGCATCTGGCGTTCTACCCTCTGGCTTTCAGGGCCCAGAGAAAGGGGAGGGAGGCTCACTTTACCTGCAGGGGGCGCTCCCCTCACCTGCTTCCTCATCTCCCTTGATCTGCTTCCCCCACTTCTCTCGCCCTCTTCCCCCTTCCTCCCTCCCCGGCCCCCCTGACCCGAGTCCCAGGGCTCCAGGCCGAGTGTGGGCCGGAGGGAGGTCTGAGTGGTCCTTGGGGGCGATTTCCCCACCACGCAGAAGATCCAGAGCCGGGCTGGGCGCCACGGGTTCTGAGGGGAAGGGATTAGGTAGTGTTGTGTGGCCACAGGGCCTGGCCTGGAGGGGGAGGCCTGGGCTGATGAAGCCCAGGGCTCGTGGGGCAGAAACCGTATCGATCGCTGAGCGGCATCTTTTCCTTTATGCCCTGGGGACAAAGGGGGCTGTTGGCTAACCAGCTGCAAAGACCACCTCATTTCTCTTCCGCGCCCACCAGGTCTCCCCGCAGCACCCCCCACTATGGAAGCCCCATCAACACGTTCACCGTGAGGCCTGGAACCCGCCATCCCATCTCCTACGCCTACCCAGGGGCCCATCCAGGGGCCCATCGGAATGCCCTGTCCTGAGCCCCCAAGGGCGGGAGGGGCCTGGCAGCTCTCCTCCGAGGGGTCGATCTGGGCACTGGTTTTCGTGGGGGTGGGAGGGGCACAGCCGGACTCAGACACAGCGGAGCCTCTGTTCCCGGAAGACAGAGAGACGGACAGCCAGCAAGAAGCAGTGGCCAGAGGAAGATCCGAGTGGGCCTCTGTTTCCCAGGGAGCTGTGGACGGCCTGCGGATGGGGGGAGGGGAAGGAGGGAGGAGAGGAGGGCCTGGAGCATGGCTTTCTGCTATCTGGTACTATCTGCCTGAGTAAGGCTCGTTTAAAGCAGTTTTGCAAGCACGGCCTACTGAGCAGGTTCTAAAAACAAGGGGCGGGGCATTAAACCTGAAGGGGAACTGGTCTTGGGGTGGCTGTGATTGCTGTCAGGCCCCCAGGAAGGGCTTGGCGGGTGGGGGTGAGGGCACCACAGGTTGCTCTCTCCAGCCTCCATCAGTTGCCACCCCCAGAGCTGATTCCTGGGGCTCCTAGCATAGGAGGTGGGACCGGGAATGTGCCTACACAGCATGTGGAGAAGGTGCCAGGCAGTGCTTTGCACTGACTGGCCGAGGGAAGGGTCCCGGGGAATTGATGGTTCATTTTTCTCTGGCCCTGGCCTTCAGCTCTAGAGGAAGAAGCCTTGGCAAGTGCAGGTTGGGAGACAGAGAATGAAGGCTGACTTTTCTACTTGGACCCGGGCGCCGTGATTTGGAGATGGGGCTCCAGGAGCCAGAAGGCCGGGGGCTCAACACCAAAAGCCTTACCTAGCCGAGTCCTTCCAGGGGTTTGGAGGGGGCATCGTTCCCAGCTCCTCCTGCCAACCCCGGTGCTACAGGTCCCCGATATTAGTGAGGCCTTAAAATGTGTCACCACAATGCTGTGAGGTGTTGGAGAGTGGGAGGTGGCAGAGAGGGGAGATGTGATCTGAGAGATCTGTGCCAACAGGCATGTTTCGGAAAGTCAAGAGCGGTGGGGCTGGGCCGGTCCAGAGCAGGGACCCCTCGGTAGGGCGGCCATGCATCCTTCACCTGAGCAGTCCTGGTGTGTGCCTGGTTTCCAGTGAATCAGACCCCCTTCCGCTCTCATTAAAGTCCTGGTGTGGATGATACGTGGTCGCCAAACACGTCAGGAAGCAGCAATCCTCGGTCTGTCCTCCCTGCCTTGGTGGGCCGGATTCTTGGGACCAGGCCGAGGCAGGCTGCCTGGTGAGGAGGGAGGGCAGGAAGTGGCCCACCGCAGAGGTGCAAGCCTGGCGTGGGCAGCAAGGAATCGGTTCCTTTTGGGGAAGGATGGTGGACCTCTGTGATTTGTGGTGACCTTCGAGGTGCCAGCTTATGGGGACAGCAGGTGAGCCACTCCAGGGGGAGAGGGCAGGAGAGGGCAGGCACCCTAATGGGCAGGACCTTGTGTTCAAGAAGCGAACGCCGCCCGGCACTGTCACTGGCTCTGTATGTATGTGTCTTCCCTGTACATGTTTTATAAGAGTCCCCTAATTTATCTGCTGTGTGAGGGCTGAGGGGTGGGGCGTGGGCTCCCAGCTGTAGCTTGCTCCGGGTGGGTGGGAAGGACAGGTTCTCGCGTGGCTTGAGAAATGCACAGGCCAGTGGGGCCTGGCCTCCTGCAGGTTGGTGACTCGGAGCTCACAGGGCGAGAGGAGAGGTTGGGAGAGCTGGGAGGGAAGGCTGAGCACAGGGTGGCGGCTGCACTGACGGGTGAGCCATTCCACTGGACCCAAACGTTCTCTCTGACCCTTCGGCTCTCTTGTTCTCCAAATCCATCAGGGGGAGGAGCCAAGCTGAAGCCTGGCGATAACCAGCTGTCCTCCAGCAAGTCTCTGGCTCTCTCCACCGTGGTTCCTTCTGTGCACCAGGCATGACCATGATAGCTACCTCATAAGGCTGTTGTGAAGACGGGAGACAGTCCTGAGTTCATTTAACAAGTATTGGAGTGACCACCAGGGGCTGGCACTGTGCTTAGCATGGAGGGACAGCAGTCAGTACACTGACGTGACTCCTGCCCATGGCAAGATTGTAGCGGAGTGGAGGAGAGGGGATGAAAGGACCACACAGGAAGGAACAGGGAACGTGAGGATAACCGGAAGGTGAGGGAGAGCAGTGGATTTAGTCTAACCAGGCAGTCAGGCCTCCTGAAGGGGTGACATTTATGCCGATGTCGGCAAAGCATCCAGCACATGCCTGGCTCTTGGTAGCTGCTCAATAAATTGCATCTTTGGGTGGTGACTACTTCACGCCTGTGTGTGGCCTTTCCGTTCCCATGAAGCTTCGACGTGGCATCTTCAGCTTTTCCAAAAGTGGCAACGGGAGCCAGAGAATCCCCTCGAGATGGCGTCGGGGCCCGGGTTTGTCTCCTCCTCGGAGCCCTTTCTGGGAAGGGGGGTTTGTTGGGAAAGGGAAACTGGGAAGATGCCTCATTGACTCAACTTCCAGGAAGCGTTTCCTAGGCCTGGCCCCCCCCAGGGTCCCCCAAATCCTAGGGCTTCCTTGTTTTCCTGTCCCACTGTCCCCCACCCGCCGCTGTGATGTCCTTATCCTGGTATCCTGGTAACAGCGTGAGGACTTGGGGCTCCCCCTCTGGCTGCTCTCCCCTCCCTAATCTCAAACTCTCCCTTCCCCTCACCTGACCTGGAGGAGCAGCAGGGAGGAGTGGAGAATGGGGGACCAGGGTCCCAGGTCTGGCTCTGCCTCTGACAAACCATAGAAGCTTGGGTCTCAGCTAACTCACCTCAAAAGACCCTGTGTGTGGGTCCAGACCTCTCTAAGAGCTATGGCTCCCACCCAGAAAGATGCCCTCACAGGCATTTTACATGTAATTCAGGCACACACGTAATTCAGGCACTCGACAGAGCCTCCCCAAACTGGGATCCAGGGCCTCACGTTGAAACTGATGCAACGGTGGCTGTGGTAACCCCCAGTACATACCTCCACAGCTTGGAAAGGTCACTCATTCTCGCGTTTGTTCGTGACAATCCTCTAAAACGTGCTGGGCCTGTGGCGCCCCTCATTCCATGTTGCTGGTGAGAAAATTAAGGCTCCGAGGCGAGACGTGAATTGTGCAGAGGAGTCCGCCTGACTCCACTGCATCCTTCGCCACAGCCGCCTCCCTTGAAGCTGGTCCTTTCTCTGCCATTCACCCCTCTCCCCACCAGCCCTCCCCCCACATTTCATACCTTCCTGTCACAGTGGAGGTGGGGGAGGATGCAGCTCAGAGGAGGAGGAGGGTAAAGCCAATAGAAAAGGTGAATGAGGGTGGTAGGTGCAGGATGTGCCACCTGGATCAGGTTGCCTACACCTTGGTTTCTGGGGCCTCCTCACTGCTCCCTGGGCGTGGCCCAGCCCAGCCCAAAGCAGGGGTAGGGGTGGGTGCGGGCAGGCTGTGCGGGAAGCCGGGGCCTGCAGTCAGCAATGCGCGAAGGGCCCTGTCCTCAGGACAGGAGCACAGCTTTCCCCGGCCCCACTTATTTAAGCAGAGGCTTCCTCTCACTGCCGGTGAGCCTCCAGCTCCTGTGGGAAGGAGGCCTGCAGGCTCCAGCAGGCCTGCCCCTGCCTGCCCACCCCGCCCCCAGCCGCCTGTGGCCGCTTTCATCTCTGCAGCTCAAAAGCGAATCTAGCTGATCTGGCGTCCCATCATTAGGCAGCCGATGGCAGCCGCCCGGGATGGGTGGCCACTGACACCAGGCTGAGAGCCCCAGGGAAGGCCGGCTGCTGCAGACCCGCTGCTGGGCCGCGGGCCAGGAAGGGAGAGAAGGTGCCGTTCTGAGGAAGGGGTGGACCAAAGGCCCTGCATTCTGAAAGCTCCCACATGTACAGGCTCCTCAGGGCCCCTGCCCAGGTCTCTGGCCATGCCTCCTGCCGCTCCTGGAGAATTGTTCTCTGACCCCCTCTGCCTTCCAGGCCGCTCCCCTCTCCACCCAGGGGTCTGGGCACCTGTCCTCGGTCTCCGGTCTCTGTCTTCCTTCTCTATAGTTTCTTCTTCTGAAGACTGAGTCCCACCCGCTCCGCACCTGCACCCCAGCAGCACAGCCCTACCTTGGGAGTGCCCCCTGGACATTCCCGTGATGCCTGGCCAGCCACTCAAATCCAGCCTCTCCGAGACATTGTCCTTCCCCTGGCTCCTTCTCACACAATTGTGAGGCCCCACTACCCCCAAAGACTCATCCCGCAAAACACTTCTGCCTCCTCAAGGCCCAGCTTAGATCAAAGATCCGGCAGGAAGGCCCCCACCCCACCCCCGCCCCCACACCTCTGCACCACTGCCCCTCCGCTCCCCCTCCTCCCCCCCAGTCTTCAGGTTCAGACCTTCCTCCCCGCCTCCGCCACATCAGCTCCTGTCAAAGGCTCCCACACCCCCCAGGTCCTTTCCACTTGGGGTACTTGCTCCCCTTCTCCCTCCCCCAGCTTGTAAATTCCACAGCACAGGGACTGCCTGTCTTATTCATCGCAGTATCCCCAGCATCTAGCGCTGCCCCTAGCACAGGAGGTACTGAACGTGTGTTTGTTGAATGAATACATGTTAGTATTTATTCAAAGATTGTTGAGCATTATTTAAGTTCCTTGAGGGCAAAGGTCACGTCTGCCGTGTGTAACTTGTCCTGGGTCCCTGCGTCCCTGCGTCCCTGCCTGAGCCTTGCGCGTGCCTGCGCGGTGGGGCTATAACCAGCAGGTGGCGCTCTGCTCGCAGGTGCCTGACCTCCAGCTCAGCAGGTGGACTTCGGGTTCAGGGTCCCATTCCCATCCAGCGGAGGTTGACGCTGCCCCTCCTGTGGTCCAGACACGGAGCCAAGCGCTGTCCGGTACACCAGTGATTCTCAACGCTGAGCTCTGGAGGACCTGTCAAACACGATGCCTGGGACTTGGCCCGAGCCCCGGAGTCAGTGGGTTTGGGGCGGGCCCAAGAACCCAGGTTTCTAACCAGTCCCCAGGCGGGGCTGCCAGTCCTGATGGCCCAGGGACCACACTGTGAGAAGTGCTGCGCGCAGCATCCCGTTTGGCCCCACCCTGCCCCACCCTGCCCCACCCGCTCCCAGCTTACCCGGGAAGAAACGAAAGTGGGACGGGCCGAGTGATCTGGCGGAGGCCTCAGCTGGAGCGGGGCGAGGAGCCCGACTGCGCGACTGCGCGGCTGCCCTGCCCTCTGCCTCCGGGGCAGCGTGTCTGGCGGGGTGGGGGTGGCAGCGCCTCTCGCTCTGCCTGCCCGTCCTGGTTCCAGGGAGGGCGGTAAGGAGAGGGCGGGCGTGGCCTGTGCGGGTCTGGGACAGGGGCCTGGGCACGGGGAGGCCGGGAGCATTCCCGGGTGTCTACGGTGTTTCAAAAGCACTGTCACTGCTACTTAGCCCTGGCCTCGCAATGCCGGCCAACAAGCATCCTGCTCCGATGCTGTGCGCGGCCATGACCGCCTCCCTCTCCAGGACTGACGCTCTCTCTCGCTCCCCCAGCAGCCAGCGGGAGAGGACTGTCCTTTCCACCTGAGAGCCTCCCCACGCAAGGCCATGCCCACTCCCTGGGGCAGCGTATTCTCAGACAGGTCCTTCCACCCTCAGCACCACTCTGAAGGGTCACCTTAGCCCCAGGGCTACCCGCGGCCTCTGTTGCCAGTGCAGGCAGCCCCGCGGGCCTCCCCCTGCCCCACCCCCAGGAAGGGGGCTTCCCTTCCCCCACGGTGTGCATCCTGACCGCATCCCCCATGAATGTCCCGCACACAGATCTCCGTCTCCTGGGGAATCCGTCCCGCAGCGGCTTGTCTGTCCCGCACCGTGCTAAGCGCTTACGCACGTTATTCCATGTAATGCTGCCACAGCCCAGGAGGCAGGCATGTTGTTACCCTGTTTATGGATGAGCATGGAGGAACGGAAGGGCTGCATAACTTGCCCAAGGTCACAGAGCTGGCAGGTGTCAGAGCCAGGACTCCCATCAGACTCCGGAGCTCTGAAGTAAGCATTACGCATTATACAATACCCTTCCGGAACATTCCTGTGGTCGAGCCACAGGAGGGATTAAACAAAGGAAACAGCTTAAGATATAGTCTGATTCAAGGAGGAAAACTGTGCTGCCCTCAGTCTTTCCCATCAGCCTCTCGCGGTGCCTGCACCCGGAGCCCTGCTGCTCAAGTTCAGTTCAGTGGTTCTTACCTGGAAGAATTTGGCTCCTCAGTGGATTTTTGGCAATGTCTGGAGGCTTTTGGTTGTCAGGCCTGGGGGGATCCTAAGAGTGTATAGGAGATGGGGATCAGGGATGCTACGAAGTGTCCTACAGTGCACTAGGCAGCCACGCACACAAATCCAGCCCAAAGTGTCAGGCTCAGACGCCCTGAGATCTAGGTTGAGGCCTGGTGTCCAACGGAGCAGGTGACCACATGGGACGCTGTTGGCCTCGTGCTGTCCCGATGCAGTGACCCCTGGGAGTAGGCTTTGGTGAAGGTGGTCAGAGATACTGGAGCATGGGGGTGGGGAGCGGGTTCGGAAGGCAACCCTCCAACTTCACAAACCTTGAAGAACGAGTGTTACCCCATTTAACAGGTGAGGGACTGGAGGACCAAGAAGTTACACGAGTTGTGAGAAGAGAGAAACCTGATGGCCCTGGAGGCTCCCTCTTTCCCTCTTTCACAACCTCAGCAGCCCTTCAGTCACTTGCAGTCAGTCAAGTGCAGGGCAGGGCAGGGGATGCCTACAGACTGTCTCCCCCCCCCCCCCCCCCCCACACACACACCTATCACAGCCCTCAGCATCTAGAGCGGGACGGGGCCTACGAATCTCTCTCGCAGGAGTGAAAAGCAAACCTGGGAAAAGTAACCAAAAAACCTGAAGATGCAGAACATGGCGTTTTGTATGCCGCCGCCTGGGTAACAGCGATGAAAGGACACATACCTGAGTGCTGTGTATTTATTCACTGGATCGCTTGGGGGACACGCAGGAGCCAGTAGGAGTGGAAGCTTCTGGGTGGCCATGGGTGGCCGAAGACACGGCATGAGGAGGAAGACTGCACTTTTTGAATTTCGTATTGTGTCCATTTATAATGAATTAATATAAGTAAAACATTTATAATCGTACCTGGCACATAGTAAGTATACATATACACTAGTGTTGTTTTTATTAATCATATAAATTATTTGGAGGGGCCGAGGCCTGGGAGGGGAGAGCAGAGCTGGGTGGTGGGTGGGAGCGGGTCTGACCCGCCAGCTGGGTGGCCTGGTGGTGGCCGGGAGAGTCGACTGGGGACAGGGCTCCTGGGAGCTCCCAGGAAGCAGGGGGGACGTAGGTCTCCCTGTAAAGCTGGGGACACGCTCCCTGACAAGACCCCAGGTTTCCCAGAGCATCTGTGATGCAGAGGGCGACTCCAGGAGAGGCCGCGGGATCTGGCGCATTCAGGCTGTGCAGTGAGGCCTCACCAGCAGGGACAGTGTTTCAGAGGGCACGCAGGGCCTGTCCTCTGGGTTGGCTGAATGACCTTCCAGGGGTTTGCAGCTGGCCCTGTCTCATGGGCCATCAGGACAGGGCCGGGACCGGGTTCCCCGTCTCCAACACGAGTGGGGACAGCGCCCTGCAGCAACAGGGCTCGGAAGGCCTACAAGACCCGGGTGCGCTTACATGTCTGTCTCTTCTGACTTCTGTTCTACTGGAGCCTGGCCGCCTGGGGAGCACTTGGGAGCTAGGACACAGCCTATCAACTCCCCAGGATGTATCTGGACTGAGGACACATCCTCGGGGAGGCAGGGAGGAGAACTGCTCTGCTGATTCTTGGGGTTTTCAAAGGAAGATGATCCTGGCACTGCAGGGGGGTAACGCGGGTGGGGGAGCAGCTTTCCGCAGCCAGTCCGCCCCTGGAGAAGGCAGTGTCAGGAGGAGTGGCCACTTCGCACCTGTTCGCACACACCAGCTGATTCCTGAACTGCAAGGGTGGGCGGTGCCCCCGGCACCTTGGGGACAGGGAGGAAGCCGCCTTCCAGGTGCGGGGCGGGGGATGCTGGGTCCTCAGCCACGCCACGGAGCGCTCACCTCCGTCATAATCACAGGAGCACAGACGCGCGCTCTGCTCTTCTAAAATGCCACTTTCCACCCATCAGATTGGCACTGTGTGCCCGGGGCACAGGCCCTTTCCCTGGAGGGAAGCTGACCCGGCGCGGCCCCCGGGGGCATTTGGCAATAGCTAGCAAATGCAAACTGTATGCCGTGGGCTAGGAATTCCATTTCAAGAAAGCTGGCCTACAGATATACCAGCAAAATGGCATCATGTCATGGTAGCACTGTGTGTTGGAAATTCTCCAAATAGAGAAGTGGTGATAAATGAGAACAGACACAGCGGGGAACACGCGGCGGCCACAAAAACAGATGAGGAAGCTCTTCATGGACCAACATGGATGAGCCCCTGGAGATATTAAGTGGGGGAAAGAAATGCATCGCAGGCATGCAGCATATGTTGTCTGTCTCTGCTCGGTGTGCAGAGATCTCTGGAAGACACCTCAGAAACCGGTATCGCAGGCTGCGGGCTGGAAGGGGCCTTGGCGACCTGTGAAGGCTGGGTCCGTGGGTCCCACCCATCCGAGAATGAGCACACCTGCGCCCTCTGGCGGCAGGGGCTCCGCACTGCACGGGAGAGGGCGGGGCTGGGAGCCCAGCTGGTCACCCGTTAGTAGATTGGGGACCTCACGCAAATCCCTAACCCCTCTGTTTCTGTTTCCTCTCTGTCAAGCCGTAAAAATACCAGTGCTATTAATAAATGAGATGGTACTCGTGTAAGTGGGGATAAGTGCGCCACCTCATCAGGTTCCTGTGAGGATTAGCAATATGTGAAGCTCTTGGGCCTGCAGCAACGCTCGGTAAATGATTTTGTTCCCGAATACGTCTTGGACATCAAGCAAAGCAGACCACTTGGCTTCTCAACGGCACCTTGACCCTGATAGGATCAAAACGCACACTCCTCAGGGCCCGTCGTCAGCCTGCGTTCCGTCGCTTGGCCTGTGCTCCCTCGTGCTGTGGTCTGCTCTCTGCCTGGAATGTCCCTCCCTCCTCTGCCTGACTTGCTCAGCCTCCGGGGCCAGCTCAAAGGTCACCAGCTCCAGGCTCCTCCCGAAGTCCCGGCCTGGAAGGAGCTGTGCCCCTCCCTCTGTGATGGCACCGGCACGCAGGTGCCCTTCTGCGGGGCATCCTCACACCAGTGGTGGTTACGTCCCCAACGCCAGCCGATACACACACACACACACACACACACACACACACACACACACACACACTCACTCGTTACAAAGGTCACCATGTTTTGTGACCCTGCGGTGGAAACAGGCACTGAGGTGAGAGTGCAAACCGATGGTCTTGTGAGGAGAACTGGGCGGCGTCTGTCTGCGCTCAGCAGGCACGTGCAGCCAAGGACGCACGCACAAGCTGCTCCTCCCATCAGCTGGGAGCTGGGTGAGCAAGTGAAGGGAGACCAGACAATGGGACACTGTGCAGCCGAGAAACAGAACCGAGATGTTTTATTATTGACATGGAACCATCGCCGAAAGTTACACTGGAAAGTGGTGTAAAAAGGGGAGAACGTATATACAAGCATTTGCATTTGATGTATAGACTATTTCAAGAAGAATACAAAAACCATACCGATACCAGCACCCCGGGAGCCTCTGGGGCGAGAACTGGGAGTCTGGGAAGCAGGAGGAGGGAGATGCTGCTATCACATACCTTTTCCTCCTTTAAACTTTATACTGTGTACATGTATTATCTATTCAAAATAAAATAACTTTTTAGTAAAGAGGAAAAGGAAAGCCTGTTATAAGATGGAGACGATGGGTAAGCCACCGCTCCAGGAGGAAAAGACCTTGAATTTGTTTCCAGGAGTGAGAGTGTCCTCAGGGCAGCTGCCCCCACTTGCACCGGGCACTGTCACTCGACCTTCAGAGAATTAAACAGGTGTTTCAGTGTCAGCCTGAGTAAAACAGAAGGATAAACCCATCATCAGTGGTCGAAGAAAATTCATAATGAGCGCATAACCAAGTCCAAAAGAAACAGGAGTGGAATGTGGCTTTTTTTTTTTTTTTTTTTTTTTTTTAGTTAATCCTCACCCGAGGATATTTTTCCATTGATTTTTAGAGAGGGTGGAAGGGAGAAGGAGAGACAGAGAGAAACATCAATATGAGAGAGACACATCGATTAGTTGCCTCCTGCACACACCCCGACCAGGGCCGGGAAACCTGCAACCAGGGTACATGCCCTTGACCGGAATCGAACCCGGGACCCTCCAGTCCGTAGGCTGACGCTCTAGCCACTGAACCAAACCGGCTAGGACTGGAATTTGGCTCTTTCATGATAGCAAACACTGATGACCTTGGGTCATGCCTCTTGTACCCACCACACAGAGTGCCTCTCAGTGCCTCAGAACCCCGGCTCTTCTGGTTAAAAGCTGCTCAGACCATCGGGAACTCACCTGGGTAAAGCAGCTGGAGCAGAGCCCCTCCAACCCTGGCCCCCAGGGGCCTTGCTGGGAAGGCCCCCCAGTTCAGATGACCCCTTTCCCAGGGAAATCCACGCTCTGAAACCTAACTGCCCAGCCAGGGTAAGGTCTGAGGGCCAAGGCCACGGAGGGGACCTCGGCCAGCTTTACCAGGGAGAAGGCTGGTTATGGTGGGCAGCAAACTAGCCTCAAAGGGAAGACATCACAGGAGGGCACAGGAGCCTCAGGAGCTCTGTGGGGCAGGTGGGGCCTGGGGCAGGCAGGCACCTGAGTCCTCTCAGGCTGGTCACCTGCTCTCCTGCCTTCCCCCAGGCCGTCTCGGCACTCCCCATCCCTTACTCACTTTTTCCAGACCCCTCCTTGTTTGGATCTCAGCACAGGCTTCTGCCCGCAAGTCCTCAAGTCCAACCACAGTTGTTCCAGTCTTGGTACGTGGTGTTGGACAGGTTCCTGTGTTTACCTGTCTCCCTGACGACAAGGCCACGCCCCAGGGAAGGGTTTATCAGGAACCATGTTTCCTCCCTTGGGACGGAGCTCAGTCTGTGGGGAGCAGTCACTACCTGGCTCTCTTGGGGCCAGGACTAACTTCTCCCTAGTTCTGGGGTGGCTGGCTGTCCCCCCAGTTTAATCATGCTTGCTAAATGCCAAGTTATGTGAAACTAACTGAAGAGAAATAGTCTCCCATGGCCCCTCCAGCCAGGATACTACCCAGCAGCCAAAATGATTTTCTTTTCCTCTCATTTCCCCAAGGAGATGTTTTTATTGATTTTTAAAGAGAGAGAGAAACATCGATCAGTTGCTTCCCATATGCGCCCCGACTGGGAATCGAACCCACAACCTTTGGCTGTACCAAATGATACTCTAACAGAGCCACCTGGCCAGGGCCAGAATGACCTTTTGGCAAGCTAAGTCAACTCCTGTCACCTCGCTGCTGCCCACTTCACTCTGAATAACACCCCATCGCCTTACTCAGACCCAGGAGGCTTCGCACAATGTGCCCCCGCTCCTATCTGGCCCCCTCTCCCACCTCTCTCCAGGCACTCGGCCCCTCGCTGTCAAGGGGCACACACGCTTCTGCTTCAGAGCTTGTGCACATGCTGTTCCCTCTCCCTGGAATGCTTTTCCATGCACCTGGTCAATGCATTCAGGGCCCGGCTCAAAGACAGCTTTCCCTCCCTACCCTTTCTAAAACAGCAACGCCTTTGGCACTTAGCTCTGTGGACGAAAGGGGCCACATGCTAACCCAAGCTCAGGGAAGGCCTGCATGGCAGTCTTGCAAACTCAGAGACCTGAAGTAACCACAAAGGATGGTCTGAGATTAAACTTTAACTAAAAGCAGTTATGGTGGGTAGTTACATCCTAGGCTGGTATCTTCACTGACAAGGTCAACCTTTACCTTAACTGAGCCTGTCTGTCTTTTTGCATCTATAATAACACACCCTTGAAATGTCTGGGTAACTTCTAACTTCCCCTTTTCTGGACCCATTGGGGCACAACCTAATGTGCTGGGCGCCAGGACAGATACCACAAATTCCTTCATTGTCATGTTAATTGTTTCTTCACCCACCTAAGTATGTGTCTATCATTTTACTGTTTATCCAATCCCAAGGGGTCCCCCCCACCTTTGCTTTCTCCCGCCTCTCTAGTCTATCACCAATGCATTTCATGTAACCCACCTACATCTCTTTTCCTTTGATTGCAACGTATAAATACAGATGTAACCCGCCATTCTCTGGAGCATTATCTCAATTCATTGAGGTTCTGCTTCCTGACATATGTCGACAGTTTGGCTCAAATAAACTCACAAAAATTCTTTACAGGTTCCAGTGGTTTTTTACATTAACAGCTCCTTCCAGCATCTGCCCCTCCAGATCCACACACTCTCTGCCTCCTCTACCCTACTGCTACCCAGGGAGGCTGGCCAGGTACTGCAGGCCTGTGCCCTCTGACTTCTAGCCTGTGCCCTCTGGCTTCCAGCAGAGAGCAGCCAGGATACCAGAAGATGGGAGGGAGGTGAGGTCAGAGTATTAATTCCTGGGCTGGCTCCCTCTCTGCAGGGTTGCTGTGTGCTATCGGGCCCCTCCAGGACCCAAGGCCTCAGGTCCTGGCAGGCTGTCACTGTGGCCTCTCTCCAGGTTCTGGTATCTGCTCCCGCCCCTCCCTGTCACTCACCCAGGTACGACACCACCCCTTGCGTTCCCCTGGCCTATACCTTGCCCACTTCTTCGGAGGTAATTGCTTTACTAAACCTTTCTCAATTACCCAAAGCATACTACCCACTTTCTTTCAGGACCCCAATGCAGCACCTGCCATCACACACCTGTTGTTTGAAACTGTCTCCCCCTGGACCATAGGTCAGAGAAGCTGGTGACTTTATTACAACATCTGGCTCAGCGCCTGCACAAAGTAGCTCAGTGCTTGTTTGCTGAATGCGTGAATGAGGAAGGGAAGGAGCGCTGTAATCTGAGGAGGATACGGCGGCTGGGAGGAGGCCAAGGTTTTAGGTGAAGGGCACAGGGGAAGGCACAGGTGCAGCAGTGGTGAGAGCACCCCTCAAGGCAAAAGACCCATTTCTGTCCTTCTTAGCACTTCTCCACCATCTGCAAGGCTTTGGGCTTTGTTTTCATTGTATGTCTCCCCACTGGAATGAACCCCCTGGGGGCAGGGGCCACGTCCCCGCCTTGTTCCCTGTGGTATCCTTAGCGCCTAGCACAGTACCTGGCATGCACAGAAGGCGCTAGATCCGTGATTGTTGAACAGATGGGAGGAATATGAGTTATCCAAAAGAAACAATGAATTGGCAGAGGATCTCGAAAGCCAGGTTGGGCGGTTTGGACCTGGAATGAAGAGCAATAGGGTAGAACGGCACGCAAGCCCTGCTGCAGAAAGGGAAATGACCAAGCCGGGCTGGCAGGTTGGGCCGGCAGGGGACACAGGCTGCAGCATCAGACCAGCATGGAGAGGTGGCAGAATGTGGTGCAGAAGCAGAATGAAGCCTCCAGTGTTCAACCCCGAGACCGGATGAGAAAGGCTGTACAACCTGAGTCCTGGCCCACAAGGAGTACCTCCCCCAGGGCCACTGCAACTGGCCTCACTGTTTCCAGCTTCCGGCTGCAGTGGGAAAGCTGGGAGCGGAAGTGGTTTGGGGGAAGCATGAATCAAATCCACTCTGACCATGATGCATAGAAAATATAACCAGCTGGCTCAGGGGACAGCAAGTGACAGACAGATGGACACTGAGGACTCCCGAGGGGGGAAGGGTCGGGGGAACAGCTGAAAGTGGAGGAGCGATGAACCATCGCCTTGGATAGCAGAGGAGTGTCTGGGACCAAACACAGCGGGGTAGATTGGGGAAGACAAGCCAGCAAAGAAAAGGAAGGCCAAGAGGCAGAATAACAAAGACAGGAGGGCAATGTCAAGCAAGCCCAAGGAACAACTTCACAGAAGGAAGGTGGCAGCCAACAGCCCAGGCCGAAGGTGAGAGTCGGCTGGACTCCAGAGGCCCCATCCCAGAAGCGCGCTGACTGCCGGCCTCCAGGGCCCTTGGAGAGCCAGGTTAGGTGGGTCCGTGTTAGAGAAGGCTTGCTCCTGGCCCACCTGGCATTCCTGGGCATATGTCCTAATCCTCATTGTGACAAGGATTGCCAGTTGTCCTCCAAATCCAGTCTTTCCTTCCTTCCGTGGCGACAAGGCTCCCAATTTTTACCTGGACTCAGAACCACCGCAGATCCCACATTCCCTTGCCTTGCAGCCTGGTGGGGCCATGCGGTCTTCAGGTCTCCTTTGTGCACCTCTCTCCCCCTCTTCCCCGCTGGGATGTGGACCCAGGAGACGGACATAAGCATTACCCAAGGTCCTGGAGGAACCAGAGGCAGAGGCCACCAAGCCAGCCTGGACCACCGACCTAGACTTTCATAGAAAGCATATGTTCCTGTCTTAAGCCACTATATCTTGAGGACTTTTTGTTAGAACAGCCTAACTCAGTGGTCGGCAAACTCATTAGTCAACAGAGCCAAATATCAACAGTACAACGATTGAAATTTCTTTTGAGAGCCAAATTTTTTAAACTTAAACTATATAGGTAGGTACATTGTTATTAACTTAATTAGGGTACTCCTAAGCTGGCCTTTGCTAAAAACGTCCTCAATCTGATAGAGGTACGTTCGCTGAGATCGACATCGACCCCTTCCAACTCTCCCATCCACACTCGTCTTGTATACTTGTTTCGTCTATCTCCTTTCGTTCATCCTCTCTATATGTCCAAACCATCTCAACATACCTTTCTCAATCCTCGACACTACATCTTCTTTCACTCCACAACGTTCCCTAAAATTAACTTAATAAACTTTACTTGAAGTTTTAAGTCAACTTCGCACTGTTCGTGTGCGCCCACACGTGGTATTTTGTGGAAGAGCCACACTCAAGGTGCCAAAGAGCCGCATGTGGCTCACGAGCCACGGTTTGCCGACCACTGGCCTAACTCATATAGGAACCGACCACTTAATCCGGTAGAAATACCTCAGATCAGATCAAAAGTTGTTCCAGCCCAACTCTGCCAGGGGTCCCAGGGTGAGAGAGACCACTGGCATTTCCCTTGACAAGATCCTCACTCTATGCACAGGGAAATCCCAGGCTCTTTAATAATCGGTTACAGATCCATTATTCATCAACTGATCAAAAGTCTTCATAAAAATGTTGGTCCCCTATCTACCTAATCAAGGAATGAGTAAGAGCAGCGATTACCAGCTTCCCCATCAAGCTCCCTAAGTAGTTTCATTTCTATCTAATTCCCTTCTCCTCACACCCGCAGGCCAAGGGGGGTGTGGGTGTGCGGTGGGGTCACCTGGGTGGAGTGCTCAATGCTCCAGAGCAGGGGTCCTCAAACTACGGCCCGCGGGCCCCATGCAAATACAAATATTGGATTTGTTCCTGTTTCGTTTTTTTACTTCAAAATAAGATATGTGCAGTGTGCATAGGAATTTGTTCATAGTTTTTTTTTAAACTATAGTCCGGCCCTCCAACGGTCTGAGGGACAGTGAACTGGCCCCCTGTTTAAAAAGTTTGAGGACCCCTGCTCCAGAGGAACAGCAGCGCGCACGGCCATGAGGTCACAGTGTGGAAGGTGGGCAGCATGGCTGCGGAGCAGGATGCCAGGGGGGTGGACTGCAGCCGCTACTCAGCAGCTGAGCAAACTGAGGTCAGTCACTGACCTCCTGGGGCCTCCGTGTCTTCAGCTACGACGGGGACAGTAAGAACATCTACTTGTGAGGTAACTGTGAGGAATAAATCAGTCAATAAGTGTAAGACACTTAGACCCGTGGCTGGCAACAGGTCTCAATTAGTATTAGTCTTTATATATAACTAGAGGCCCGGTGCACAAAAATTTGTGCACTCGGGAGGGTCCCTCAGCCTGGCCTGTGCCCTCTCGCAGTCTGGGACCCTCGGGGAATGACCACCTGCTGGCTTAGGCCCACTCCCCGGGGGATTGGGCCTAGCTGGCAGTCAGATATTCCTCTGGCAGCCCAGGAGCCCTCGGGGGATGTCCACTTGTCAGCGGGGACCAGGCCTAGCTGCAGTCAGACATCCTTAGCGCTGCTGAGGAGGCGGGAGAGGCTCCCACTACCACGGCTGTACTGGCAGCCATCAGCCTGGCTTATGGCTGAGCAGAGCTCCCCCTGTGGGAGCGCACTGACCACCAGGGGGCAGCTACTACATTGAGCATCTGCCCCCTGGTGGTCAGTGTGTGTCATAGTGACCAGTCATTTCCAGTTGTTCTGCTGTTGCATATTACCCTTTTATTATATAGGATTATTATATAGGATAGAGGCCTGGTGCATGGGTGGGGGTTGGCTGGTTTGCCCTGAAGGGTGTCTCAGATCAGGGTGGGGGTCCTGCTGGGGTGCCTGGCCAGCCTGGGTGAGTGGCTGATGGCTGTTTGCATGCTGGCCACAGCCCCTTCAGGGTGGGGGTCCCCGCTGGGGTGCCTGGCCAGCCTGGGTGAGGGGCTGATGGCTGTTTGCAGGCTGGCTACAGCCCCTTCAGGGGGGGTCACCCTTGGGGTGCCTGGCCAGCCTGGGTGAGGGGCTGATGGCTGGTTGCAGGCTGGCTACAGCCCCTTCAGGGTGAGGGTCCCCCCTGGGGTGCCTGGCCAGCCTGGATGAGGGGCTGAGGGCCGTTTTCAGGCTGGCCACACCCCCTTCAGGGTTGGGGGTCCTGCTGGGGTGCCTGGCCAGTCTGGGTGAGGGGCTGATGGCTGTTTGCAGGCTGGCCACGGCCCCCAGCCATCCAAGCTCCCAGTAGAGGCTGGCTGGAATCAGGTATCTGGGATTTATTTAGCTTCTATAATTAAAACTTTGCTGCCTTTTGCGGAGGCCACAGCTGGCCAGAGCAGGCAGGAAGCTTTGCTTCCTCCATCGCCGGGGCAACCAAGCCTCCTCCTCGCTCCAGCTCCGTGACTGCTGGCTGCCATCTTGGTTGGGTTAATTTGCATATAGTCGCTCTGATTGGCTGGTGGGCAGCTTGGGCATAACGAAGGTATGGTCAATTAGCATCTTTGTCTTTTATTAGTGTAGATAGCCCCCAACTATAACAGCCTCGACCCTCAATGTGTGACTGGTTAAACGGACTGTGGGACATCCATACCATGGAATACTACTCAGCAACGAAAAGGAGCTACTGACATACACAACAACCCGGAAGGCTCCCACTCCTGTGGAGTAAAAACAGCCAACCTCGCCTGTCTGGGCATCTCAGTGGTTGAGCATCAACCTATGAACCAGGAGGTCAGAGATCAATTCCCGATGAGGGCACATGCCCAGGTTGCGGGTCCAATCCCCAGTGGGGCTGCATGTTGGAGGCAGATTATCAATGATTCTCTCTCATCACTGATGTTTCTCCTTCTCTCCCTCCTTCTCTGAAATTAATAAAAATTGAACAAATAAAAAAGCCAACTTTAAAAGATTACAAACTTTATTATTCCATTTACATAACATTTAAAAATAAAATTATAGAGGTGGAGAACAGAGCAGTGGTTGCCAGGCATAGGGTGGGGAAGGAGGTGGATGTGATTTTCTAAAGAGAGAGCCTGAGGGAGCCGTGTGGTGATGGACATGTGTACCTTGACTGGGGGGGGTTGGGGGGGGGTGCCTGAATCTACACATGACAAACTGCACAGAACCATGCAGAGGAAATGGTAAAATCTGAATAAACTCTGTGGGTTGTACCAATGTCGATTTCCTGGTTTTAATATTGCATTTATATAAGATTCTACCACTGGGGGAACTGGGTGAAGGGTATATATGACCTCCCTGAAATTTCCCCCCCCACAGCATCCTGTGTTTCTTATAATTATTTCAAAAATTTAAAAAGTCTATCAGAGATGCATAAGGACATATTTACAGTTTAAATGATATAGGTCTTGGATGAGTTTTTAAAAATACTCTGGGCAGGAAAAAGTAAAGGGAAAAAAAGTGAGAGAAATAGATGAAACCAAATAGAAAAAAAATGGTAAGTGTTAAAGCTGGATGAAGAATTAAACAGAGAAAATATGTAAACTTTCCTCTCTAATTTTGGGTTTGAAAATTTTCAAAATCAAGTTTTAGACAGTTCCCAGCGGTACCTAGTCAACAGAAGGGCTAAGCCTCACTTGTCTGTTTACAGCCTTACTCAGTGCTATAACTTTTGAATACAAATTAAGTTCAAAGCTTATAAAATTGTTTCATTATGAAGGTTTCCTCATGACCTTTTATTAAGACCTCACAAATCACACTCTTCATCTGGCTCTCTCTACTACTTATTCCCTCCAAGAATTCCCCCCAAATTATAAAAAATAGAAGTTTGTAAGTATACATTGAGAACATGCACAATTCTTACACAATAACTCAGCTTGTCCAATCTCCCAGCATCTCATCCAGAACAGAATCACAGCAGCGCAGCCTCGAACAGCCCCGCAGCAGAAATGGCGACTCCTTTCCAAATCCCACCTTAGGCGCTAGTTTTGCATGGTAACAAGAGAGGAACTGCAGGAACACTGACTGGGACGAATGCTCCCAAGAGCCGTGAAGACAGCACACTGGGAGGTTCCTCCTGCCTCGGCCATGATGCACACTCAGAACTGGAGTCAAAATCAACAGGCCAAGGATCGCCAACAGCCGATCACAAACTCCCAGGGTCCGCACAGGCCCACCCAACTGCCTTCTCCTGGAAGAACGTCAGTTCCCCACAAACCTGAAAAACCTTACTTGGCCCAGAGCTGGGAGTCCACTTCTCACTGGGATCCCCCTTCAGTTCCTCACAGGCAGCTTTCCTTCCGGGCGACAGGACAGGGTGCCCTGGGGAACAGTGAGGCCGGACGCACGGGGAGCCTGCTGCCAAGTCACCAGGTTTTTGAATTGGACTCATGGAGGTTAAGAGATGACTGTGGGCCTGCCCAGTTGAGAGTTGACCCATGCACCAAGAGGTCGCTGGTTCGATTCTAGGTCAGGGTACATGCTGGGATTGCAGGATCAGTTCCCCAGTAGGGGGCATACAGGAGGCAGCCAATTAATGTCTCTCCTCAATGTTTCCATATCTACCTCTCCCTAAAAAAAGAAAATCAATACAAAAATTTTAAATAAAAAAATAATTAAAAAAAGAAGACAAAAAAAAGAGAGAGATGACTGTGGAAGCCAAGTATGAGAAGAGTTCAATACAATTCCAGGGACACCTCACTGCTGCTGTGTAAACTTCCAGGTTCACTGGCACTTTTCTTCTTAGACTCGGTTTTTCAATCTCTGCTGTCAGAGACCAGCCAAAGGTGTCAGCTTGCCCACCATCTTCCTTAAACACCTGTGTTTTGATCTGTAGGGTTCAGGAAGGATGAAATCTTTCCCCAGGATGCAAAGAGGTTGAAGAGATTCAGATCTGCTTCTGGAAGAACTCCTTGGCCTGGCCCGCCGGCTTCCGCCACATGGCTTCCTTCTGTGCTGGCTTCCAGCAGACCCAAGAGGCTCTCCGCTCTCAGCAAACAAGGCCAACCCGTCCCCCCCCCCCCCCCATCCCTTTCCTGTTGTTTAAGGCCGGATTCCTCCAGCAAGTCACAGCATAATACATCAAGCAGAGGCTCTTGTCAGAGAAAACATTCCCTGGATGGGGCAGGACTCAGTCGTCCCAAAGCACACATGCCACAGAGCGACAACAAACACCAACCTCTCACGAGCGGGCGCTGCCTTGTAGGAAGAGTCCACCAGATGTGGAGAGAGTCGGTGCGCTGTTACGCATCACCCTCCTCCACCTGACACACCGGCTCACTCCTCCTGACTCCTGCGGCCCAGGTCAAGGAGTGACACGTGGGAAGGCAAAGTCACCTTCGTCATCTCAGCAGGGCGCTTGGAGCCCAGGTGAGAAGAGAAATAAGACTGAGGTTCAAGGGTGAGAAACTGGTGCTACAGGTTGTCTGTGAGTCAATAAAGGGACCCGCACGGCCTGAAACGGAAGCCAGGCAAACAGTCCTCTGGAGGAAGCAGAGAAGGTGCAGCCCCTTCTTCCTGCGGCCTTCCCTGGTCTCACGGGTTCCAAGGAGTCAGGTCCTGTGATAATGAATGAAGTCGCCAGCTGCTCCTACGCCCAGAGTCCAGCCTGGCCAATTAAGAAAGCCTCGTTATTACCACCACATCATATCTTCCTCAACCCAGACATCGGTGAAAATGGGAAATATTAACACAGTTTGCTGTTAAAAGCATGCCCAGTCACCCCAGCCGCCTCGCTGGACCACGGGAGGCCACCCTTTCTGCTTCCCTCCAGCGGCTTTAACTCCCCCCAGGAGCGTGGAGTCCGCATCTCTGTACAAGGCAGGCTTTCTTCTCAGCTCACGAGAGGGACCTGGAAAGAAGAGGAATCCATGGAGCCTGCCTGGTGGGCCCCCCTGCTCTCCTTCTAGGAGGCAATAACTCCAGGGCTGTGAGGGTTAGTCCCGGGGCTGCAGGAAGCTCAACCTCTTTGCCCAAGAGGTACATGTGGCAGACGAGGAAGGAGAGGGAAAGGGACGGTATTTCCTCTCACTCGAGTAGCTTTCCCCGAGGTTCAGGCCCACTTTTCTGAAAACGAAGAGTGGCCTCTCCCTTGTGCCGCGGTTGGCCAGAGCGCCTCTCGGCACCCAGCTCCCAACTCACTTCTTCCTGCGGATCTTGGGTTTCTTCACGGGGCGCAGGTAGGGGTTATCGATGAGGCTCTCCTCCCCGTTCCGGCTCCCCGTCAAGGAGGAGTTCTGCTGCAGGACAGAGGTGTTCTCCTTCTCGGCTCCAGAGTCATCCTTTGAGCAAAAGCCGAAATAAAGCACAACACCAACGGCATAAGGAAAGCGATCAGCCCATGGCAGGGACCACTGTCAGCGCCCCTTTCCGGGGGAGACTGGAAGCTCAGGGGCCACTTCTTTCTAAAGGGCCTCCGATGAAGCGAGGCCCAGGCAGCACTGGCCAGCAGAGGAAGGTGAGGCCAACGGCTCTGACGCGGAGCACAGAACACAGAACCCTGAGCTCTTGACAAGACAGGGACGAGTTAGAAAGAACAGCGACCTGGGAGGGGCAGAGGTCTGGGGCTAAAATTCAGGTGCTCAAGAAGGAAGCCCCTCCTGTGGGGAGGTGAAGAGAAAGGGAAGTGGGCTTCCACCCTTGGCAGGACTGAGACGGGGTGGGAACAATCACATGCAGAGGCCTCCCCTGAACCAAAGCTGAAGTAAAGCGTCAGAGACGGCCCCCCAGATCCTCAAGTTTTCTGGTTCTTGCAACGTGGTACCAATGACCACATTACAGCAGAGCAGAGCGTGCTGGCACCAATGCGGGAACGTCATCCATACCCCCACTGCCACCTGGGGATCAGGTCTCTCAGGTCTGGTTTTTGAAGACAGTGATTATGCAGAAAAGTTCATAAATTTACATATATTCCGTAGGACCCCAATTTAAATTTTAAAAAAATCACAATTGTGTGTAAACTGGAAAAAAGTAGTATGTTGAAGTTTAAAAAACTGGTTCTAAGAATATGGGTGATTGATTCTCCTTTCCTTACTTATACTCTCTTCTAAGTTCTGTAAAATGAGCATAGCAGAGGAAGGGGGACAAAATCACAGGAAGAACTTGACCTACAAGTTCATTCCTAAGGTACTGTAAGTGACCAGAGGCGCTGGTGGGGCTGCGCCCCCTGGTGATAGGCCAAGGTTCTGTCACTGAGATTCCTGTTCTGTGGAGGCTCTGACTTCAACCAGAGCAGAGGACACTACGATCAGATGGCAGGAAATGAACGGCAGGCTCTCCCCGGAGACCGCTGGCCCAGCAGGCAGGCGACAGTTGGGCTCCAGGAACCGCAGGAGATGGGTCACTTCTGGGTTCCGCTGCACGTGCTCACACTATCCATCCACTGTGTCCTCCCAGAGACCCTGTGCTTCCCTCTCCAACACCTGACCCGGTGGGACCACGAGGTGACTCAGAGCCACCGTGGAGCTTCCGGAGGCTCTTCCGAAAGCGAGTGCCCAAGATCACCCTCGCTCACGCCAGACACAAGGTCTGACCACCCTGCCTGGGACATTTGGCTCCTACACTTTCTAAAGTTCTTTACGGCTTAATTTAGTAACCACCCCTACCCACCTCTTATCATTTCTCCATGGTCAACACCTTATCTTAGAGTTATTGGACGTTCACTTCAGCTGTGCCTTAAGTGTTTCCTGAAATAAGGATGGAGGTGACAAGGGTGCTGAAAAGCCAGCCTCGACCTGCTGGAGGCCCTGAGGCTGCCTCCACCGGCTCACTGTCTCACAGGCTCCTGCCCTCACCTGCCTGCCGACCCCCAGGCTCACACAGCCACGGCCACTCAACATCTCCACTGGGGTGTCAGGTAGGCACCTCCAACTCTGTGTGCCTAACACTGAGCCCCGGACCGCCCCCTGTGCCTAAACAGCCCTCCCTGCAGCCCTCCTGGCCTTCCTGTTGTTCAAGCCGAACACTCCAGTCATTCTTAATTGTTTTCTTTCTCTGACAGCTCACCTCAATCTGTAAGGAAAACTTCCTGGCCTTACCTCACATTACAGGCAGAATCTGACCACTTCCAGTGGCCCTATGTGACCATCCAGCGAGGACCCACCACTGTCCCTGGCCTAGACTACCTCAAACGCTTCCTAACTGACCTCCCTCCACAGCCCACAGTCCACGCGGCTGCAGTCCCTTCTCCTCACCGCCGTCGGCGATCCTGGAAAAAGTTAGCTCAGACACGTCCCTTCTCTGCACCATGCCCCCCCCACTCCCATTTCACCTAGTCGAAACCCGGTCTTAAAGCTGCTTACAGGTCCTGGTGTGACTCTCCTCTCCCCTTCCTCAGCCACAGCCACACTCGCCTCCGTGCTGCTCCTCAGGGCCTCTGCACAGGCTGGTCCCTTTCCAGAACATTCTTCCAGAGAGCCTGGCTCACTCCCTCACCTCCTCCAAGTCTCTGCTCACACGTCAGTTCTCCGGGATGTCTACCCTGAGCACTCTAAAACTGAAACCTCCACCCTTCGCCCTGGACCTTCCCTCCCCGTCCCCAGTAGCACTTTAATAAACCACGTAACGATGTACTTATATATTCCAGCCACTGTCACCCTCCCACTGCCAACTCACAGGCTCCTAAAAGGCGGGTGTGCTCTTTGTTCTGTTCACTGAAGGGTCCCAAGCTCTCAGAACAGCGTCTGGCACATGCCAGCAGGCACTAAATAAATAAATGACGGGTACAGTGCTCATGGGAGAGCAAAAGTTTCGACCCTGGGATTAGCTGCTAGTTCAAATGGGAGAGAAAAATAATTCTATTACACACTAATTTAAAATGAACAGTTCCTTTATGTCCAAGTAGATGGAGAAACCAGGACTGGTTAAGTAAAAACTATGCAGCAAGAGAACTTGAGAGAGAGATGCTGCCACTGACAGATGAAAGAACGATCTGAAATACCAGTTATCTAATGAACTGTAGCAACGTGTGTGAATGCTAACGACAGAAAACCACCACTGTCCGCGGGGCCTGGTTAAACCCACTTGTGCCTCCCTGGAACATGAGGAGGCTGAGCAGGGGGTGAAGGCGCTCCTTTACACGGACATGGAATGATCGCCAAGCTGCATGGATGAGGGCATACAGCGAGGGGCAAACCACCTGTGACCTGCTGTTTGTGTCCGTGTCTCTAGATTCGTAAGAAAGAGGCCAAAAAAAAAGAGGCTGGTGACTGGTTGCTCTGTAGGCGGGAAGGTGGGTAACGGGGCACCAGGACGAGAGAAAGAACTGCCACCACACATCTTTTTGTCCATTCTGAATTTTGAAACCCATATCATACCAGTATTTGCCAGTCCAATAGAATAATAAATCCAACCGATTGGATATAACTCTGTTGCTAGAATCCTTTTCTTAAAGTCTTTCCACTTATTTTTTCACAGGACAGCATGTGGTGGAACAGCCCAGAACAGCAGGGAGGGGCAGTGGGGGCGGGAGCTGCCCTGGGCCAGGCACCTGTGGGTGAGCTCATTTTATCTCGGGCTCCCGCTTCCCCCAGAGCAGTGGTTCTCAACCTTGGCTGCACATTACAATCACCTGGGAATCTTCCTGGGCCTCATCCTCTGGAAATTATTTCTTTGTTACTAATGTTGTGGCCTCACCCCATAACAAAGAAACAATTTCCGGAGGATGGGGCCCAGGAATCAGGATTTTAAAAAAAGATTCCCAGGTGACTGTAATGTGCAGCCAAGGTTGAGAACCACTGGCCTAGAGGGAGGTGCTCCTGCTCCTGTCTGTACTTGTGAAGCAGACTCAGACGTTGGGTGATGTGCCGGGGGAGCAGCACGGTCTGGATTTAAAGCCAGACCGGTGCGTGGGTTTGGATTGATGGCAGGCCTGTCCCCTGGGTCTCTCAGAGTGCCCCAGGCCAGAGCAAGCTGCGCTTGAACCACTGCCCGGCCTGTGCCTGTAGGCTGCAGGCACTGAAGCAGGTTGCACAGTGAAAAAAAGAAAAAGAAAAAAAGAAAAGGAATAAAGCCAGACCAGTCTGACTCCAAGGGTCAGGTCTGTCTACTCTGCCATACGGCTTGGCGTCTCCGTGTCCAGGAGAGTGCAGGCAGCTCCTGGCATGATTTCAGCCTCAACTCACTCACCGCCGCGACCTCACCTATGTCACTACCTAGAGCAGTGATGGCGAACCTATGACACCCGTGTCAGAGGTGACACGCAAACTCATTTTTTTGGTTGACTTTTCTTTGTTAAATGGCATTTAAATATATAAAATAAATATAAGTCTTTGTTTTACTATGGTTGCAAATATCAAAAAATTTCTCTATGTGACACAGCACCAGAGTTAAGTTAGGGTTTTTCAAAATGCTGACGCGCCGAGCTCAAAAGGTTCGCCATCACTGGCCTAGAGTGTCAGATAACCTTCCGCAGGCCCTTTAAGTACTTTGTACTTACAAAGGGAAGTGATGTTTGCTAGAAGACCCCTCTTTCATGAGGTGAACCTCATCTCACTGTAAATGTGGGGAAGCCCACGTTTAACATAGCTTAAGATCTGACCTCCGCACCCCACCCCATGAGCTCTCTGAGCGCATCCCTTCCTACTCTCCTCCCTGTTCGTGCCACTCGGCCACCCTGATGGCCTTGCTGTTCTTCAACACAACAGCTCCCACCTCAGGGCCTTCGCACCTGCTGTTCCCCGTGAGGAATGCTCTACTCCCAGATGTGTAAGCTTTGTTCCCTTCAGGTCTTTACTCATATGCCACCCTCTCAGTCATCCTAAAACCACACTCCCCTGCGCCCATACCTACTTCCCATCTCTTAATTTATTACTTCATACCTTAGCTCCATGAGGGTAGGAAATTTTGTCGGTTTTGTCTCCTACTAATTCCCCAGCACCTGGAACTGTGCCAGCCTCTGGCAGGCGCTCATTCAGTATTTATTGAATGAATGAATGAATGAATGAATGAAGCCCCAGGACAGGACTTGCCTCACAAGCTAGAGATCCCATCACACTCGGACCATCATGAGCCCATCTTGCAAGTCCCTAACATGAAGGCAGAGAGACCTGGGGTAGGTCACGTCCAGGTCCCAGGGTGACAGGCTGTGGGCAGTGGGGCTAGTTTGGGGGCTACTCTGAGCAGGCAGAAGGCAGGACCCACCGTGCTGATATGAAGAGGGAGGTTCTCTGTGTCTGTCTGCTCATCCTGCTCCGAGGAATCCGTCTCTTCCATCTGCTGCATCTCCAGTTCGGATGGGAGAAGAGCCGTCAGGTAGGGGATGGTGAAAGGTCTGGCAGCAATCACTGTGGGATTGGAAGAGAGCAAATCCACTGTCATGGAGTCCTTGCAGCTGGCTCAGGGCCTCACAGCAGAGCAGCGAGCAGCACCCAATGACAATAATGGCTGACTCACTCAAGCACTCACTGTGTCCTACAGGCCTCACACGTACCATCTGAATCCACTGTAATGGCTAAGTGCCATTACCAACCCCGTTTTACAGAGAAGGAACCTGAGACGCTGAGAGGTTAAGTGGCTTCCTCCAGCACACAGAAAGTGGCAGAGTGGGATTTGAACTTGAGCAGTGTAACTTTAGAGCCCACTTTTCCCGAGTCCTGCAGGACTAAAATCAGACAGAACTGGGGCTGCATCCTAGTAAAGCATCAGCTTAGTGATCTCACCTCGTTAACCCCTCTACGCCTCATTTCCAGAGCAGAGATTTTGAGCCCATCAGTCTGAAGGATTTGAGAACTCCCTGCAGGTCAGTGTATCCACTGAGCTAGAGGGCACTTCCAAAAAGCACTGAGGAGGAGAAGAAATCGCTGATGAAATAAATAATAGAAGGTCTCTATGTGTGGTAGAATGTGATTATCGGGTGAGCCTAGGTTTGAAAGTTACTAGCTGTGTGACCCTGGGCAAGTTACTTCCTTTCTCCTCTTTAAGCCTCGGCTCCCTGTAACGGTGATAACAGCTCCTGGGCTCCCGAGAGGATTTAATGAGATGACTTATGGCAGCGGTCCGAGGGGTCCGGAAGGTTGGCGACTGCTGATTTACAGGAAATGATTGGCACCTCATCTGGTACTTAATAACTTAGCTGCTATTCTTTCAGGGCCAGGCACACAGCGAGCACTTGCTGAATGAATGAATCACCCTTGTTCATCTTTGGAAAACCTGAGGCCTATGGAAATGAAGCGACTTGATCACATGGCGAAATGGTAGCGCTGAGATGGGAAATTAAGTGAGACAGTACCTGTGTGAGGACACGGTGAAGGGCAAAGCCCAGCAGGTGTTCTGTAACTGCTCTGCCCCCCTGATGCCTCTGTCCCTTCTACAACCAGGGCTGCCACTTCTGCTCCATGAGTGCCTCTGAGGCCCAGGGCTCAGTTACTCTTGAGGTAACTCAAACTCAACAGACCTCAAGCGGCCAAACCCAACAGAGGCCATTACTATTCTGAGTCATCTGTTAGGGACAGGCCTTAAGAACTGGGAAAAAGAGCCAGAAATCTGAAGAACGAGAGGCACCCAAGATAAGAACAAAGCTTATCATTTGTTTCTTCCTACCATGCTGGAGTAAGGGAAGATGCTATTATCTCAAATGACAAGACAGGGTCCACAGAGGGGTTAGACCAACCGTGGGCAAACTACGGCCCGTGGGCTGGATCCGGCCCATTTGAAATGAATAAAACTAAAAAAAAAAAGACCGTACCCTTTTATGTAATGATGTTTACTTTGAATTTATATTAGTTCATACAAACACTCCATCCATGCTTTTGTTCCGGCCCTCCGGTCCAGTTTAAGAACCCATTGTGGCCCTCGAGTCAAAAAGTTTGCCCACCCCTGGGCTAGACTCTTACATGGAAACGTGCTGACGTCATCTTTGAAAAGACTCTGGGTCTCGCCTGTCTTGGCCATAAAACGGGTGAGTGCCCGCTCCACGTCCCGTCTTTGGGATGCAGCCTTCTCCCGCAGGACCTGGTAGTCAGACACAGGCTCGCGGTACGTCTGAAAAGAACAGCAAAGACACTATAGAGTAATCCCAACGGGTCATTCTGTCCTCCCTGAGGCCCAGCTTAGCTGTTTCTATATCCTTTTACTTATTTTTATTTTTTTAATATATTTTTATTGATTTCAGAGAGGGACAGAGAGATAGAAACATCAATGATGAGAGAGAATCAATGACCGGCTGCCTCCTGCACGCCCCTACTGGGGATCGAGTCCGCAACCTGGGCATGTGCCCTTGACCGGAATCGAACCTGGGATCCTTCAGTCAGCAGGCTAACGCTCTATTCACTGAGCCAAACCAGCTAGGGCCAAAACATTTTAAATTGTGATGGTATAGGTGACATTGTAGCAATGACCAAAAAAGTAATTAACTACTCTTTGTGGCACAGAGATGGGATTTTTGAAGGCGGTGCTTAAACACGTTTCCACTGTTGTCAATGTTAATTCAAGGGTATGTCCTGCATGGTTTCCATATCCACACTTAAACATAGAAACAAGATTTTCTGATGTTTAAAATCATCCCAAAATGAAGAATTTGACTGGATTTTGAACATACTTGTTACAAACATTAAAAATGTAAGACCTTCCCATCATTTTTAAGAGAACTATTTGAGCCAGGCTGGCGTGGCTCGGTGGTTGAGCATCAACCTATGAACCTGGAGGTCATGGTTCAATTCCCAGTCACATGCCTGGGTTGCGGGCTTGGTCCCCAGTGAGGCCATGCAGGAGGCAACCGATCAATGATTCTCTCTCTCTCATCATTTATTTTTTTTTATCTCTCTCTCTCCCTCGCCCTTCCTCTCTGAAATCAATAAAAATATATTTAAATAAAAAAGAGAGAGAGCACTGTTTGAGATTCAAAAAGTTGGAAATTGAATAGAAAATTTTAAACAAAATTCTTCCAATAATTAGAAGATGCAAATTCATTTGTGATTAAGTGGAGCCGACAAGGCTACATACCTTTGTAATGTATCTTTTTCAACTATGAGAGCTGCTGAAGTTTTAAAATAAGCTGATCTTAGAATAAGACCTCTAACCTACTATTCCACCAAGTATTCCACCAAGACTTCAAAACCTAAAAGGCAGAGGCCATCAGGTGCTGCCATTAAAAAGGAGCACAAAGGTTTCCTGACCCTTTAATAAGGGTCAGATTGTCTATAATGCCCATTATTTTGGTGGAGTCATCTATAATAATAAAAGCATAATATGCAAATCAACTGAACGACAGAACAGCAGAATGCTCTGGGAGCCCTGGCCAGGTGGGCGGGGCCTCCCTCTGCGGAGCCATTGATCATGAAGCCCCACTATCAATCGCCCCACAGAGGGAGACCCAGGCCACCAGCCAGCGATGTTGTGGCAGGTGTGCGGGGCTAGCCAGCGATCGCCCCGCAGAAGGAGGCCCAGGCCAGCCAAGTGCTCGCACCCCATGCCTGTCGCCCACAGAAGGAGGCACCTGGTGGAAGGGGGGTGGCGAGGGAGGGGGGGGGGCAGCGCTGCAGATGATAAGCAGTGGCAGCAGTGGGGGTGGGGCCAGCTGCTGGCAGCCAGGGGAAGAAAAGCCCCAATAGGCCCTGCTCACCGGCCAGGCCTAAGGACCCTACCCGCTGGGTCCCGATTGTGAGAGGGCGCAGGCCGGGCTGAGGGGGACACACCCCTCCCATGCACGAATTTCATGCACTGGCCTCTAGTACATTATAATATTCATGTAAGTCAGCATGAATGTTTATTGAAGTATGTACTTAATATTTTTACTGTCAGAAATACACTATAAAAGAGTTAGAGACTGATGGGTTGAAGTGTATGGCCATACCACCCTGAGATTGGGCCCAACCTCTTCTGAATTGTGTCCCCTAAAAAAAAATATGTATGTTGAAGTCCTAACCCCCAGTATCTCAGCATATGACCTCATTTGGAAAGAGGGTCATTGCAGAGGTGATGAGTTAAAAAGAGGTCATACAAGAGAAGAGTGGGACTCTGTTCCAACACAACTAGTGCCCTTGCAAGAAAACGGCCACGTGCAGACACACAGAGGTAACAGAGGACTGCAGTCCTGCGTCTACAAGCCAGGAGTGCCCACAAACCACCAGAAGCTAGGGAAGGCAAGAAGGCTTCTCCTACAGGTTTCAGAGAGAGCATGGCCCTGGCAACATCTTGAATCCGGCCACGTGCCCTCTAGACTGTAAGGCAGTGATGGCGAACCTTTTGAGCTCGGCGTGTCAGCATTTTGAAAAACCCTAACTTAACTCTGGTGCCGTGTCACATATAGAAATTTTTTACATTTGCAACCATAGTAAAAAAAGACTTATATTTTTGATATTTATTTTATATATTTAAATGCCATTTAACAAAGAAAAATCAACCAAAAAAATGAGTTTGCGTGTCACCTCTGACACGCACGTCATAGGTTCGCCATCACTGCTGTAAGGCAATACATTTCTGTTGTTCTAAGCCCCCTAGTATATGGCATTTTGTTACGGCAGCTCTGGGACACTAACACAGAGATCGCAGGTCAAGGCCAGCAGCTGTAGTGCAAGGGTGGCTGACTACCTATTCCTTCCCCCAGTACCCTGAGGTGTGGAGGAATGTCTGGAGGACACGCCCCACCCGCCCACTTGCCCGCATGATGCCATATTTGCACCAGCACGTGCTGTGGAGGCGGGGACAAAGGAAGCGTGTGGGAGGGCCTCCGGGACTCCTCTGCACACGCACCCTTTCCCGGGCGGGCGAAACTGCTCCTCTGGCGAAGGAGAACACATCTAAACCATGGAAGACACCTCAATCTGTGCTCATGCAGACCCAGGACTCAAGTTACGCTGACTTTCATTTCATGTTATCACCAAGTATGGTTTAAATAATCGTTTCCCCCTGGTTTCAAAAAGAACTCTTTTCTATGAAAAGTTTGGAAAACTCAGAAAAGCACACACGAAGCAACAAGAGTTACTGTGAATACTTTCTGGAGTGCCCGTCCCGCCTCCTCTCTAGGTGGTAGGGCCTTTCGCGTTTTGGCGGGACAGGTTTCAATTTCTTGTTAACTATGTTTTTGTGAGCCAACTGGAGGACATAATTCCCCTGTGCCAAATTGTTTATTAATAAGAAAAGACATTCTGAGTTCTGAGTCCACCTTTCATCAATAAGCTTTTGACCCAACAATCAGTAGAAACTGAATATTTTGCAGCAGTCATAGCCCCCGTCATCTCCTCGACACTCACCGGGGTTTTGATGTAGGTGTGGGGGTCGGGGAACTCGGGAAAATGGCTGGGGATGTGCGGCGGGTGGGGTCGGTTCTGCCCCGCAGTGAGAGCTTTGGGGGTCACTGGCTGATTGGTCACTGGAGCTGCAACAGAGTCACAACTGGTTACTCTTCCACCCAAGGACTTGGGTCTCTACCCAAACCCTCCTTTCCTCAAAGTAAATGCTGTATCTCAATTTTCTGAACAACGGATACTTTGTACTTCTATTTTAAAAAGGCCTTGACGGACTTAAGGACCTCAGGGCACCCCCACATGCCCAGCCCTGCTGAATGACCTTGGGTGACATTCCCATCCACAACAGTCTGTCTGCAAGCTTCTTAGGTAGGTGAGTGGTTGCCGTGACAACGTTCACATCACAAAAGAGCACACTGAGGCTGCTGAGTGGCCAAGGAGTCACATGAGCTGTTAACTCTCTTTTCACAGAGCCCAGATAACAAAGTCATGCAGTTCGCCAAGGACAGCATGGGACTAAAAACGGCACCTTCACTGCTACTTGACAGGGAAGGTCTTCAAAAGATGTCAGCTAGAAAAAAAGTGGTGGGAAAAAATCAAGTGAAGTCTCCCCAGGTCCTACCAGCCCACACTGGTTACTCCCAGCTCAGTTTATAGAAGTCAGCTTCCATCTAAGGCACAGGTCGTCTAACTGTGCCTTCGATAGAAACGAAGAGACAGAGTAAATGTTTTAGGTTTTCCAAGCCATACAGTCTGCCACAACTGCTCAACTCTGCCATGATAGCACAAGGCAATCAAAGGTAAGCACACATGGCTGTGTTCCAATAAAGCTTTATTTACAAAAACAGGTGGTGGGCCACATTAGGCCCACAGACCTTAGTTTACTGACTCTTGATCTAAGGAAGAACTAGAGCACTAGCATTTCTCAAGCAGCATCAATCGCCCTTCTAGGGCTAAAGCACAAGAATCACAGCAACATCTCAGATGGTTTTCCTTTCTGGTGACAGAACGTCACATCCCAGTCCCATTAGCCCAAACAAAGGTGATGTTACAGGTAGCCCAAATGATGGAAGGAAGCCTGCAATAAGAAGCAGCTGAACAAACGGATCCCTGCCCTATTTAATTAATTCATTCCACAAGCATCAACTGAGAACGTACTGAGGACCTCAGTTCAAAGGCACTTACGGGCAGTAATGACCATCCTCTGGGACCGTTTTGCATAAGCAGGGAGAGTGTCCACGTTGAACCCTAAGAAACAGGAAAACAAAAGTCACTGCTGCCCAGACCAACAGATACTGAACTTGGGAGAGGAACATTGTGCTGAAATAGCTTAAACTCCCCACTCAAGCATTTTGCTGCCACTGAAAAGCTCCAGCAGATGCCCACCAGGGAGTTAGGAGGTCTCTTAAACGGGTTCAGAGGAACCCTCAGTTGGTAACCCCCTCGAGCTAAAAACCGACCAGAAGAATCATAAGGGAATTAAAAACACTCAGCAGATGTAGCTCACTCCTCACTCTCTCTCCCATAACTCCAACTCAGCTGCACTGAAGAGTTGGAAACGTGCACTCACCCATCTCAACAAGAGTGACCACAATATCTGACAGCGTGGGCTGGGTCCTGGCTGTGTGCTCACAGTAAGACTTGGCACTTCTCCCAATTTCCGAAATGTCTGGGAAAGAATCAAAGGCATAAAGTCTTATTCTCAGTTCCCTAAAAGGTAAGCAAAGGATTAACATATGAGCCAGCAACTTGACTCCTGGGTATATTCCCAAGCAAATTGTAAGCAGGAACATAAATAGATACTTATGTCCATAGTGGCATTATTCACAATAGCCTTAAGGTGGAAACAACCCAAGTGTCATCAAAAGATGAATGGATGAAAGTTAAAAATAATAATAAACCTTATTTAAAAAAAAAAAATGAATGGATGAACAAAATGTGGTCGATCCATACAAAGATTAGTATTTAGCCATAAGAAAGGAATGAAGTAGCCCTGGCTGGTGTGGCTCAGTTGGTAGAGTGTTGTTCTGTGACCAAAAGGTCACCAGTTCGATTTCCTGTCAGGGCACATGCCTATGTTGCATAACGGAGGCGGCCGATAGATGTTTCTCTCTCTCTCTCTCTCTCTCTCTCTCTCTCTCTCTCTCTTTCAAATCAACAAAACCTTAAATAAATTTAAAAAGAAAGGAAGTACTGATCCATGCTACAAAGATGAACCTTGAAAACATTATGCTAAGTGAACTGAACCAGACACAAAAAGGCAAATGTTTTAAGATTCTACTTATATGACAGAAAAAAAAATCCATAGAGCCAAAAAGTAGCTTAGAAGTTACCAGGGGCAGGGGGAAGAGGTGATTAAGGAGTTATCACTTATAGGTTTAGAGTTTCTGTTTGGAATAATGAAAAAGTTCTGGAAATGAATAGTGTTGATGGTTGTACAACATTGTGAATATATTTACTGTCACTGAATTGTACACTTAAAAATGGTTAAAATAATAAATTTTTATGTATATTGTGCAACCAAAAAAAGGGTCTTGTTGTCTGTGTTGTCTGTCTAAAGCTGAACCTCTGTTTAACAGTCATGCTTTAGTCCTTCTGAGAAAGGGGAAGGTATGAAGCGGACTCCATGAACGGGCTTCAAAGGGATGGGAGGTTCCATGAAACCTGAAATTGTGCTCAATTTTACACACACACACACACACACACACACACACACACACACACACACATTTCCGGGAATGGTCCACAGAATTCATCAGATGTAAGGGATCCAAAAAGGTTCAGAAGATAAAAGCAAGTTGGGAATGGTGTCTAACTGAAAACCTATCACCAACTTGCCATGCTACCCTGAGCAAGCCACTAATACCAGCCTTTACACAGGAAAATGGTGGGCAGCATCTGTTTACTGGGGGGGAATCTAATGGGAACTACTATTAGTCCATTCCTTTCGGACAAAAGTTCTCAAAGCGTGGTCTGGGAATCCCTAGGCGACCCTATAAACCTTTCCAAAGTCCACAGGTCCAAAGTGTTTTCATATTCAATTTTTTAAAAAATATATTTTTATTGATTTCAGAGAGGAAGGGAGAGGGAGAGAGAGCTAGAAACATCAATGCCGAGAGGGAATCGTTGATTGGCTGCCTCCTGCACGCCCCCTACTGGGGATTGAGCCCACAACCCCGGCATGTGCCCTTGACTGGAATCAAACCCAGGACCCTTCAGTCTGCAGGGCAATGCTCTATCCATTGAGCCAAACCAGCTAGGGCTCATAATCGAATTAAGACATTGTTTTATTTTTCTACTCATTCTCTCAGGCAGTTTTCCAGAGGCTATCTGACCTGGGATGACATCATGGCTCTGATGGATAATGGATCATATGCTTGTTCACTCTCATGTTTTAAAATTTTCTGTTTTACTTTCTAATGTGGCAAAATATATACACATATATATTTATATTTATATCTCCATCCCACTTATACACACCTCCACAGGGTCCTCAATATTTAAGAGTCCACAGAGGTTGTAAGATTAAAAAAAGTCCAAGATCACTGCTTTAGGAAAACATTTGGTATGTAAAAGTTCCAAATGTCAGAGAGCCATCTCACCTCGAACTTGCCCTTCCTGGGGCAGTCCACATCTAGTGACTGATCAAGACCAAAATATAAAGGCAGGGCCCTTTTCCGCCGGATGTGGAATACCTGATGGGCAATTATCATCCTAGAGCTCACCGCTGCAGTGGCCAAATTTTTGTTTGGCCTGCACTGCAGTTCAATTTATTCTATTTCTCCCTCTGCCTAAACCATTCTCTCACTGTCATCCATAGGTGTTGGTACCCCCATCCCTCATCCCATCCTAGTCCCCAAAAAGGCCCAAATAGGGAAATACATTGTATATGCAGAAAAGGCAGTATGAGACCATTCTAAATCTTCAGGCATTTACTTTTTAAAAAAATATATTTTTATTGATTTCAGAGAGGAAGGGAGAGGGAGAGAAAATCATTGATCTGCTGCCTCTTGTATGCCCCCCACTAGGGATGGAGCCCACAATTCTGGCATGTGTCCTTGATCAGAACTGAACTCGGGACCTTTCAATCAGCAGGCTGACTCTCTATCTACTGAGCCAAACCAGCCAGGACTCAAGGCATTTCCTTTTAAAAGTGTTTTTTTTTCCCCATTCTATAAAACGTATTCACCCTTACCCTTTGTATCTTTGTATATAATACAGCATTTTATTATATTAGGTGGTGGCATCTATTTTGTAGAAATTAATCCTAACTCTCCAATAAAATTATAAGTTGAGTACAGAACAGAAACAGCAATAGTAGCACCTGCAAGTCATCAAGAGCTTACAATGTTCCCAGCATCGAATGATTTACATATGTGTCTCACTTATACTCACAATTCCATGAGGTGCAAATTATTATTCCACTTCACAAATAAGGAAATTAAGAGTCAGGAGGCCTAGCAACTTGCCCCAACTATTAAGTGGTAGAGTGATGACTTACACCCAGGTCTACCTGATTCTAAAACCTGTAAGTCACTTGACTATGTTCTTTTTCTTAAATTCTCTCTAACACGATCACAGTGCAGGACACGGCACTGATGTGTGGTTGACCTGAAGAAGGCCTGTTGTTCCTGATACTTACAGCTCTGTAGCATCTCTGTCAATGTTTCCACGGACGCTTTCTCAGCACTCTCAAACCCTGCCTCCGTCAGCAAGGAGCTCACCACCACTTGCAGGGTTCGCCTCCGGGCCAGATGGTAATTGTCAGCAGGGTTAGTGGACTGTTTACCTCCCGATCTCTGTGAATCAGCAGCCCAGAAAGAGAGAAGATTTTCATCCACGAAACAAGGATGCAATCGCATAGTTCACACATCGTCATGGCGAGCACACATTCATTTGCTAAATACTTACTTACCAGTGCTTAACAAAATGTGATAGCCAAGTAAGTAATAACTGAGCAGCCAAGGGGCTCTAAATACGGAGACAGCCTTTCTGCTTCCCTAAAACGTAAACTTCTATTAACACAAGTGGCTGTTTCTTACTTTCTGTTTTAGCAGATTATGAGGCTCTACAGCTGAAGAAACACGTATGATGAGACTGAATTTATTTCTAACGCTCAGAAAAAAAAAAACCCATCTCTCTTGTTCCTCCCATCTGCACACCACTTCACTAACAAGGGAAATTAAAATAATAACACATGGTGCTGAGGAGAGGAGGGCAAAGGATAACAGCACCGGAAAGTAGGAAAGATAATATTTTGAAACAGGAATCCCTCCCAACTTTGGCTAGCCAATAAGAAGGCGGAAACGGCCTCTTCGGACCAATTAGGAGGTATTCCGGGTTCCCAACCCCGAAACGAGCCAATCAGCACACGGGTCCACCAACTCCGGAGGCCGCCGCCAAGTCCCAAAGAGGGAGGGCAGGTATGGCCTGAAAAACCCTCCTCCATACGGAGCTCTTGATGGGTCTGGATGTCTGGGAATGAGCCTGTTGCCCCGGACAGGGGAAAGCTGCAGAATGCCCCGACTCTCCCAGCTTCAACCCCGCGCCTCCCGCCCTTACCGTTCCGGAGCTGCCAGCCCCCGCAGTGGCCATCGTGTCGGCCATCTTGCTCTGGCGTAACGTGCGCGCGCGCAGGGCAGGATGGGATTTGTAGTCGTCCGGCGGGGAGGGGCGGGGCGGTGCTCCCACCTCTGGGTTTTCCAAAGCCCAACCAAAGTTGGGGAGGGGGAGGGGGAGGGCGGGGAGAGAAGGTTTCTGATGACCCGGCTCACGTGACCTACACTGAGCGATGGGTTGCTGTGAGCCTCGAAATTGGCCCGGAAAATGCGCCCTCGCTTGCACACCTCTTTCCCCATGAAATCGTTTCTCATAAAGAGCACACCCCTGGAACGCCCCATACGTGGCTGTTAGCAACACCTGGCTAGGTCCCGCCCAGTGCCAGTGACTCACTGTCTGCGGGAGGGGCCCGAGACTACGTGTTGTTAACCTCTCCAGGTGATTCTTCTGCAGCGGGAAATTTGGGGAAATTTAATGCTGTGCTGCGGGTCTACGGCCCGCCAATGGCCCACTTGCAGCCTAGTCCAGGTCTTCCATTGCACTCTGCTGTCCTCAATCCGCCGGTAGTTGCCGGGCCAGCCGGGAGGCGCAGAAAGCAGGGGGCTCTGTCCCTTGCCCGCCTCACTCCCAGGGTCGGCGGTGCCTGTGGGTTTTCTGTGCGCTTGCTCCCCAGCCCCTCCGGATGGGGGTTCTTGCGGGGCCCGCATCGCGCCTTATTCTTCTCCGTTTGCAGGTGCCTGGCAGGACGCAGACGCTGGGTTTGAATTCTAATGTCGCTAGCTGTGGGACCACGGGCACATGCCCGAACCTCACTGTGCCTCAGTTTCCTCTTTTCCTCTTTTGTGAAACGGGTGTGATTGATAGCGGGGGGAGGGGAGGGAACAAGGGAATGCAAACAGGGTCTATCGCGGTGCTAGACGTAGAGTCAGAGGTCAAGGAACCTCGCCTACCGTTGTTGTTTATTCCCAGGGTAGCACGTGATTGAGTGGCGAATGCCCTGAAGGCAGAAGTCTGGAAACGCACCTTCCCGACCACACGCACCTGAGCCTGGGGGTCGCCGCCACCCCCTCACCCCGGGCACACGGACGAGGTCTCAGGCCCTAACCTTAGCTGCGCAGAGCACCCAGCCCCCTTGATCTCCCCCGCCCCCTCTCCCCCACTTCCTGCCCAGCTTTCAACTCGCGATCAGCGGCTCTGCTAGGACTTTGTAAACACGCCGCGCCTGCGGGGGCGGAGACTCATTTTATTTGGGCTCCGGAGCGAGTGGTTCTCGCCCCTCCCCGCGGCTGAAGGCTGCGACCCCATCCCTCAACTCCCCGAGACTGAAGCCGGAGGCTGCGGGAGAGTGTCTTCGTCCACAACAGATGCTCCGGGGGGCTCACCTGCCAAGGAGGTAGGCTTGAAGGCTGGAGAAGCCAAGATAATGGGGGTTCAGCACCCCCCGTTGCTGGGATCTCCAAGCTCAGGCTGGACTCCCGGAGCCGGGGGTGGGAGGTGGGTGGGTTGAGGAGGTCACCGTGCTATTGTCACCTCCTGGTTGTCCCCCAGAGTTCGGCTCACTTTCTTAGTGGAAGGCAGAGAAGCCCCGCCCCCCCTCCAGTGCCCTGTCTGTCCACACAGCCCCCTTCCACGCTGATCTGGAAGCCCAGTGGGCTGTTGTTCTTCATAATCAGAGATAGAGGTGGGAGGCGAGTAGGAGGGCAGAACCAGTGTGGGCAGGCGGCCTCGGGGTCCTCCTGCCAGCCAGGGCTGAGGGAGGAAGCCAGAGGACAGGACTGGGAGGAAGAACCCTCAGTGCTCATCCTCTAGCGTCTGATGGGTACACAAACCACGGCCTCAGCCTCTTCTGTGTCAGGAGGAATAACTGAAGAGAGCGGTTGCTGTTACTAAGGGAACATGAATGTATTCGTTTCCAAACATTGATTGATCACCTACTATGTGTCTGGGATTGTATTGGATTCTGAGAGTGCAGTGGTGTTACTCACCTACAGTTAGTGTGGGTCATGAACAACAGCGAGAAGGCATCAAGCTGGGTGGCTGGGAAGGCTTCAGAGAGAAGAGGACATCAGAGTTGGGTTCTGAGAGGAGAAATGGACAGTCTTTTCGGCACTTATTCATTCCACAGAGTTGTACTGAACTCTGATTGTGGTGTTGAGCATTGGGATAATGGGGACCCAGATTTAACCCCCTATCTAGGTGTGAAAAAGAGGTGGTTATAAACAGGATGAATTCAGGGAGAGGGCTGGTCCCCCCAAACCCAGAGCTTCTTAGCTTCGCACAGCTGGGAGGGTTCATCTGGGGGTTACGTGACAATCCACACAATCTTGGGGCATCCATTCCTCAGCCCTGGACTCTAGGACTGTTTCCTTTAACAAATCCTTGCTTTATGCCCCTCACCCCAATTCTCTTTGAGTGAAGAGAACCGGCTCTCCTTCGCATTTCTGCTCTTTCAATTCCCAGGCTCCTTTGGGAGATGACTGACAATTTCCGAATCCATTCAACACTTGTCTGCTGTGGCCCTACTCTGTCTGTTAGGCTGGATGTTGAGGACTTAGTGATAAACAAGTCAGAGCATCCACCCTCCTGGCCTTCAGAATCAAAAGCATCTCTGAGACTTCCAGCTGGATCCCAGGTTAAGCCCAGTCCTTGAGACCATGACCTCCATGGTCCCAAACACCTTCTCTCTCCTGTTTTCCTTCCCCCAAGGGTTCAGAATACTAGCTCACACTTACATAGCTCTGTCAGGTACTCTTCTAAATGTCTTAGGTGGAACGTCTTATATAATTCTCCAAACAGTCCTATGAGGTTAAGTACTTGGAGGAGACTCAGGCAAAGAGGAAAGAAGTAATATTCCTAAAGAGGACCCCAGAAGGAAATGGCAGGGCTGGGATTTAAACCTAGGACCTTTGACTGGGAAGGCCCTGTTCTTAACCAGTAGGCAAACCTGCCTCCTTGACTGACCACAGAGTGTGCACTGGAGCCAGGGGTCTAGGAGTGTCCAGAAGGGACTCCATGGCCCTGAACCGTGGGTGATACAGAGGAGATTAATCTGTTAGCTGAGCATGTGTGCTGATACCTTTACAGAGAGCCCCAGCAGGTCTAGAGTAGGGTTGGTAGGGTTGGGGTGACTGCACAGAGCTGGCATCCTGCATCCTGTCCTAATGGCCGTGTGTGTGTGTGTGTGTGTGTGTGTGTGTGTGTGTGTTCCCTCAGCCTTAGTCACCAAGAGGAAAAGACCAGGGTTTGATGTAAGAAATAACTCAATATGGATATCATGTGCCAGAATCTGGGAGGTGGGAAACCAAGACACCTCTTTTGTTGGGAATCTTTAAGAATAGCAGAGAGCCCAGCTGGTTTGGCTCAGTGGATAGAGCGTTGGCCTGCAGACTGAAGAGTTCGATTCCGGGTTCGATTCCAGTCAAGGGCACATGCCCAGGTTGCAGCCTTGATCCCCAGTAGGGGGCGTGCAGGAGGCAGCCGATCAATGATTCTCTCTCATCATGGATGTTTCTAGCTCTCTCTCCCTCTCCCTTCCTCTCTGAAATCAATAAAAAATATATTTTTTTAAAAAAGAAAGAATAGCAGAGACCCTCACATTCTAGATTCCAGAAGGAACACCCTTATTGGTAGCTGACTAAGGAAGCCGGTCAAGGAGTGGAAGCAGTCTTTTTTTTTTTTTTTTTAATATATTTTATTGATTTTTTACAGAGAGGAAGGGAGAGGGATAGAGAGTTAGAACCATCCATGAGAGAGAAACATCCATCAGCTGCCTCCTGCACACCCCATACTGGGGATATGCCCGCAACCAAGGTACATGCCCCTGACTGGAATTGAACCTGGGACCCTTCAGACCGCAGGCCGATGCTCTAGCCCAGCCGTGGGCAAACTACGGCCCGCGGGCCGGATTCGGCCCGTTTGAAATGAATAAAACTATTGAAATAAAAGACCGTACCCTTTTATGTAATGATGTTTACTTTGAATTTATATTAGTTCACACAAACACTCCATCCATGCTTTTGTTCCGGCCCTCCGGTCCAGTTTAAGAACCCATTGTGGCCCGCGAGTCAAAAAGTTTGCCCACCCCTGCACTATCCACTGAGCCAAACTGGTCAGGGCATGGAAGCAGTATTTAGGATGCTCACCTCCTCCCCACAGCTGCTGCATCCCAAAGCTGCCTTGGTGGATCTGACCCCACACTTCTAGGCGGGCTGGGACAGTGGCCCTTATAAAATCCAGGCCACAGGACAGCGGTTCCATGGATTCCAGCCATTTTCCCATTACCTTTCTGAAACTAGGTTGCTCACAAGAGCCCTCTGCACAGATCTGGGGACGCCCGGAGACTGTGTTCTCTGCCTGTAGTCAGTCCACCCCCCCACCCCTCCCCCCCCCACCCCATCCCCGCTATCCCCCCCATGTATCTTTGAGAGAGCGGTGTGTGTTGGGGGATGGTAACAGGTAAGGATAATGTGGGCGTTCAGAACTGTCCCGGCATCCAGGCTGCTCTTCTGCCGCTCATACCCCCCTTCCTCCTCCTCAGAGGCGGCTGCAGGGGAACCTTCGGGTGCCCCAGCCCCCTGCGCCAGGCACACTTCCGAGTGGGGAGAGAGAACAGGTTGTACTCTTCAGAAACCACAAGAGGAAGTTTAGAGAGGGCTGGGGTGGGGAAAGTTCTGGGGCCCCTGCCAAGTTTCCCTTTCAGTGCCCAGCGGGTAGATGTGTTTATTTTGGTGTGTTTCTCTTGCCCTCAAAGATATTTAACTTTTAAACCCTCTGAGTTTTAAAGAGCTGTCGAGGCCTGCCCCATTTCCGCAGGAGGGTGTGGCCAGAGACAGGCTGGAAATGGTATCAGAACGAGGTAACCTTTCTGGGGCTTTCGCCTGGGATTCATGCTGCTGGGGAAAGGCTGCCTGACTCCAGAAAGTCTCCTCTTCTCCCTCTGCCCTTTCACCTTCCTCTTCCCCGAGCACTCCCTGCAGCCCTGCATTCCTCAGGACTGTGGTTACCAGGCCACTGAGGAGCCGGTGATGGCGCCAGAAGCTGTCCGAAATCTTTTGCCTGCCTAATCTCATTCCCCACATCTTCAGGTTGTAAATACCCCTACTCCCAATTTACAGATGGGAAAACAGGCTCAGAAAGGCTAGGAAGCTGGCCCGAGGGTCCCCCAGCCAGTAGGGGCAGAGGTCAGATGTGAGCAGTGGTCTCTGATTTCAAAGCCTGGGCTCTCGATGTCTCATTTAGCCCCCACACCGAGCATCCGCTTCCCCAACATATCACTCCCTGAACAGCAGGGAGGCTGAAACCCAAAGATGTGTTTGAAAATGATGCTGACAGTGTGGGGAGAGGATGGCTTGGGTACAGAATTGGAAGAAATTCCTTGGGAGTTAGTATATTAAAGAAGAACAACTGAGCGGAAAAAAAAAAAAGACACAGTGGGTGAAGGTTGAAGTCACACTCTGAAGGCCGAGCCCAATGGGGAGAATGCTTAGGAGGGATCGTATAGCTGTGTCCAAACATTGGAAATGTTGCCTGTGGAAGCCCCCAGGTAGGGGGACCAGAGGAGGCAGATTTCTAAAACGCAGAAGAACTTTCTAACTGGTAATTGCCTAATTCCCTCCCGAAGAAGTCAGTCCCTCCTGTAAGAGAGTCTAGAGCACATGCTTTGGAGGGGCTGCCGCCGCAGAGGAGACCCTAAAAGTCCTTCCACCTCCAAACCTCCCGCATCATCCCTTCCCTGTCATCCTCCTCTCCTCCGCACTCCCTGGCCCTTGGTGTCTCATCCGTCCGCCAGGTGGGGCTGTTGCCCAGTGTGTCGCTCCAGAGGCAGCTGGACTGGGCGAAGAGCTCCACCTGGTCCTTCCGCCGCCATCTGGCTGGGTGGGGCCTCTCGGCCACCCCATCCCCAGCTATCTACATACCCAGGCACAGACTTTTGACCCATAAAATACCTCTTAGGTCTCCTCTGGGCTCAGGCTAGACCGGGCAGGCCTCTGCCCCTAGGGTAGGCTCTCTTCCGCAGGTTACGGATTCCCTCCCCCGACACTTTCTCTTTCCCCTTCCTTGACCTTCTTTTGCCCTTGAACCAGAAAAATCCATATGTGGGTGCAATAGACAAGGCCAGCAGCCTCATGGGCATGGCGGGGTACCTAGTGTGGTATGGCTTTTCGGACCCTTCAAAGGCATGACGCCCGTGTTATCTCCTTTAAGGGGCCTCAAAAGCCATACCTCTCTGAAACTATTTGTCCTCAGTGGTCTGACCAGTTCTCCTACCCTGGCAGAAATTCCCCCTGGACAGCCACGCCTAAGTGGGGGGGGGGGGGGGGGTTTGTAGGAAGGAGGGGGAGGAGAAGTGTTGCTTGGTGCCTGTTTGTTGACTCAGATCTGCTTGTTGCTACCCAGACCCTTAGGAAGGCACAGAGCCCCTGGGGCCCCAGGGACCCAGCAGGCAGAGCCCAGGGTGAGCAGGGGATAGAGTGCATTTGTAACCCCTGTGGCCACAGGACAACGTGGAGGGCAGGGCCAGAGAAAGAGGCCATAACTAGTAGTTCCAAGCATGAGGTAACTCATGTACTCTCCCCAACAACCTTGTGAGGCAGGACACCCATTTTATAGATGAGCAAATGAAGGCACTGAGGGTTAAGCAGCTCGCTTGCATTTACACAACTGGTCAGTGGCTGAGCTGGAAGTCTGACTCGGCCATTTGACTATAAAGTTTGTGCACATAACCACTAATCTGTGCTTTTGCTCATGAATTGGTCAAGAGAGGCTGTACTTAGAGAAATCACTCTGATTTGAGTCCTAGCTACTTCCCTGAGTTTCTCATCTGTAAAGTCGGCATAATATAGCCCTTACCTCACTGGGTTATTATAAGGTTTAACAATTATAATGATTTTTTTTTATTTTTCAACTACAGTTGATATACAATATTATATTAGTTTCAAGTGTGTAACATAGAGATTAGACGTTTATATAACTTACAGATAAGTTAGACTATTACCCTGATAAGTTTAGTATCCATCTGACACCATATGTAGCTATTACGGTATTACTGACTATATTCCCTGTGCTGTATTTTACATCTCCGTGACTGTTTTTCATATCTGGCAGTTTGTACATCTTAATTCCTTTCCCTTTTTCACTCACCCCATACCCCCTTTCCAATTGGCAACCATCGATTTGTTCTCTGTATCTATAAGCGTGTTTCTGTTTTATTTTGTTTTTTTTAGATTTTACACATAAGTGAGTCATATGATATTTGTCTTTCTCTGTTATTTAGCACAATACCCTCTAGATCCATCCATACTGTTGCAAATGGCAAGATTTCATTCCTATTTATGGGTGAGTCATATTCAACAATAGCTAATGTTCATTGCATACTCCCATGACAAGTCTGAGCTTTTTGTGTCCTCAAAACAGGTCTATGAGGAAGGCACTATTTAAAAAAAATAAAAAATAAAAAATAAATATATATATACACACATACATACACACACACACACACACACACACACACACACACACACATAATAGAGGCCCAGTGCACAAAATTTGTGCACGGATAGGGTCCCTAGTGGCTGCTGGCTGCTGGCCAAGGCCTTCCTTCCTTCCGCACCACCCCCTGGTGGTCAGTGCACATCATAGAAAGCGATCAAACTCCTGGTTGGTCGAATTCCCCAGGGGACATTTTGCATATTAGGTTTTTATATATATAGATATTTTGATTGATTTCAGAGAGGAAGGGAGAGCGGGGGGAGAGAGAGAGAAACATCAATGATGATAGAGTATCATTGATCAGCTGCCTCCTGCATGCCCCACACTGAGAATTGAGCCCACCACCTGGGCATGTGCCCTGACCGAGAAGTGAACTGGCGACCTCCTGGTTTATGTGTCGATGCTCAACCACTGAGCAACACCAGCTGGGGGAGGCACTGTTATACCTTTATAGACAGGGAAACTGAGGCACAGAATGGTTTCACGGAGTCAGGGGCCAAGGCTTCAGAGCCCACATGCTGCACTCGGCTCATGAGACAACACACACAGCCTGCTGTGTGCTAAGGAGGTCATAAGCCCTTAGAAGTGATGGCCTCAGTCATCATCGTATCATCGTCCTCGGCCCCTCCTAGACTGAGCTCCTTGGGGTGGACAGGGGGCTACCCCCAAACCAAGAGACAGCACTGTGTTCTTTCCTCGCCATCCCACCCATGACTTCATTTCACCCTTTTTCCTAAAATAAAAATCAGCCCACAAGTTCTGGCCTGTGGTCAGATAATTGGACAGAATGCTTGAAGTTGGGGCCGTCCCAGAAACTCCCAGTTCTGGCCCCAGCGTTGTCTGCTCCAGCTTACCCTCCCTCCAGCTCTCCCTTCTCTTCCCTCCAGGCCGGTCCTTCTGCCCCCTCCCTGGGGCCCCCCGAGTTCTGGGAAAGGAAGCCGAAGCAGGGCCTCAGACAGATGCAGCTCCAGCTTGGGCCCCAGCTGGAGGTGTTGGAGGCAGAGGGAGGGGGAGAGGACTGGCCAGGGGAGGAGAGGAAGGAGGGGACACAGAGGGCCCCGGGCTGCCTGTCCCCATGGAAGCATCTGTCCCTTCTTCATAGACCCTTTCCTAAGCTCCCACTTATTCAGCACACACTGCTGGGTGCTCTGGTGAGAATCCGCTGAGTAAGACCCGGGGCTGGGGGGGGGGGGGGCGCGTTTAATTCCTCTCTGGCAAGTGGACATCGCAAGCCGTCCTTGGATTATGGAGGAGAGGAGCGCTGTCCCTCCCAACAGGAGGCCCCTGAGAGTCAAGGCTGCTTTTTCCTTTTCTTCCAGGCCCTTCCCTTTTCCCTGAGCAGTATCTCTTACAGAACCACAAGCTTGGAGACTGTTCAGATGTGGAATCTATTCTCATCACAGTGGGAGAGGATCTCGGGGTTACAGACTCTCGGATGGCCTGGGTGGCTGAGCACAGCTGCCTGGCCCTGTCTTTTTTCCTTCCAGTCAGCTGGTGCCTGCTGGTCCTTGGGGCAGCCTCCATCTGTTCTTGGAATGGACTTAACTTCCACCTCGAAGGCCGGGCTGTTTTACTTTCAGGTCTCTTGGTCTCCAAGGAAACGGAGTCTTTCCCTGCTTGGGCCCAGCCTCTTGAGTTCTAACTCCAACCTCCCTGTTCAGCCGCTAGGCGTGAGCTTGGTGCCTCCTGGGTGGTCCTCAGAAAGTCTTGCTTCTCCCGGCTCCTTCCAGGCCTTCCCTCTGACACAGTTTCTGGGAGTCCTTTTTGGTATGCTTTGTAGGAATCGATGATGTGGATTTCTCTAATCCTCATTTCTTCCTGGCCCATGGCAGGGAAGATGCTGGGGATAATAATAGCGTATCTTCCCACAATACTTCCCCATGCCAGGGCCTGTCGTGAGTGCCTATATGTACTACACGCCATTTGTAAAGAAGTAAGTTTATAATAAATAGGACATTTATTAACTCATTCCTCACTTATTCCTCATAAGAATCCCATGTGGTTTCCTTAGTTTACAGATGAAGAACTGAGGCCCAAAGGTTAAGGAACTTAACAGCTAGCCAGCCTAGAGAGCCTGGTGGCTGAAGGAACTCTGACTTGCCTCTCCCTGCACATGGTGTCTGCGTGTGTCTGTGCACGCGTGTGTGTGTGTCCACCCACCAGGGGGAGTGTGAGACGACAAGTTTCAAGACCACGTCAGGATAGGTAGAGCAGGCTGGGAGGCCTGTGTGTGTGATGGCGGGTCTGTGTATGACCTGCATGTCTGTGTGGAGGTGAGATGTCGTGGATCAAGTCCCGCAGGCAAGCCCAGAGCCTCGCCCGTCCCTCTGTGCTCCTGGCCAGAGCTTCAGGGTTGTCCACTAAGCGAAGCAAGATGGAAGGGAAGGAGCAAGGATGGCCCAGCCCTGCCCTGCCGGCAGGTCAGGTGTCCCACAGGACCCAGGAAACATGAGTGGGTGGTGGCGATGTGAGCTCTGCTAGGTGGGGCTGGGGCCCTAACCCATCTGAGGAGCCCTGGATGAATCAGCCCGACCACAGCCGCCCCAACTGCAGTGATGGTGACAACAAGCTCTTCGTCCAGCCCCCCCTCCAACACTCATTTTCCTTTCCTTTCGCTCCCCAGACTCAGGCTTTGGCAGGGTGTGGCACCCGGGCAGTGGCTAAGGGGAAACACCTCTGGAGTTGGTGGTTAAGCTGGGTCCTAATGCTAGAACTGCAACCTTGATCTTCAAGATACTCCACCCAGAAATGGGCAGTAGCCCTGGCCTAGGGTGGATGTCGCATACTCTGTCCAGAAGACAGGATTGCATATGTCCAGGGCTCCTGGGCTCACCCACCTGGCATTTCCCTCCAACGATACCTGTAGGTCTCAGGATCGTCCAGTCTTGTACGGTAGAGCCACATTTTATAGTGTAGGGTTCAAAGTCAGTGTAAAAACAAAACACATAAAAGTTACCATTAAAGTCTCTTTAAGCTGCTCATAAAACGCAGTGCACCTACTGTGTGCATTCTCTCCTGTCCCTCAGCATCTCTAGCATAGCCAGATCTCATTGGAACAGATGGCTGAGTCTTTGGAGGAACTAAATTATGTTGAGCTTGGGGTAAGGGACCACAGTGTATAAGCAATACGTAGGTTTCTGTGGTTGGCTGCTGTCTTCTCCAGTAGATACCCTTGAATTCGTGGTAGTTAGTGTGCACATTTAGGAATTCAGTAAGTACTTGCTTCTGGGCTCCCTGAGCCACAAGAAAGGGTGGAGTGACAGAGCTGTGGGAATCTGGAGGAAGGAGCAGTTACTTTTGGATGGGCTAACCAGGAATTTCTTTCTCAGAGGTGCCCTGTGAGAAAACAGGAGGCGTGGGCTTGATGAGAAATTCAGTTTTACATGGTGGTTGCTTTTGTATGTTTTTACTTTTCTGAATACGTGAGTTTTTTACTGAAAAGCCATGCTGTAGAAATCATTATTTTCTATTCTTATTTCTCTGGCAATCATTAGGCCAACTTATTCTTTATTATGACTGATTCTTTCTAAAATAACTAGCAGCTTTTTCTAAAATCATTATTGTTTCTGTAACAATAATTGTTCTTAATGTGACCACTTCTTGTTTCTTTAATGCTTTAACAACTCCAGCAGCACACTGGTGCAGGAGTGTAAGACATGAGTCAAGGTAAAAATGTTGAGGGTGGGTGCGTGTCAGAGCCCCTGAGTCTGCTGAAACCAGTGTTTTCAATCCAAGGCAGTAGACATCAAACTTAATGGTCTCAGAAACACTTTACATCCTCAAAAATGTTATTATTGAGGATCCCAGAGAGCTTTTGCTTTGCAGGTTGTAGCTGTTGACATTTAATTTCTATTAACATTTTTTAAATGAGAAGTTTAAAAAATATTTGTTCATTCCTTTCAAGTAACAAGAAGAAACTCATTTCCTGTTAACATAGCATCGTGTTTTTTTCAGATGATCATATTCTTTATAAAGTTACAACTATATGTCCCAAAGTGAAAGAAATGAATGAGAAGTGTAGCCTTGTTTTACATTTTTGCAAATCTCTTTAATGTGTGGCTTAACGGGAGACAGCTGGATTATCAGTTCTGCTTCTCCTCCAGTCTGTCCTCGTGTGTTGTTTGAGTCGATGTATATGAAGACAGATATGCAGTTGGAAAGAAAGAACCTTGCCAACTGTTCGAGAGGATAGCTGGCCTAGAGGGACATTTAGCTGGAAAGAAATTTTTGGACGATGGTGAAGAAGCTGAATCCACAGTATTGGATTGTGGAGCTTGGACTTTATTATTTTATTTTATTTTTTAAAAATATATTTTATTGATTTTTTACAGAGAGGAAAGGAGAAGGATAGAGAGTTAGAAACATCGATGAGAGAGAAACATCGATCAGCTGCCTCCTGCACACCCCCCACTGGGGATGTGCCCGCCACCAAGGTACATGCCCCTGACTGGAATCGAGCCTGGGACACTTCAGTCCGCTCTATCCACTGAGCCAAACAGGCTAGGGCTGGACTTTATTTAGTAGGTAATGGGGAGCCATTGAAGGCTTTTGAGAAAGGAAGTGACATGAGAACTGTTTTAAGATGATTTCTAGAGCATCAGTAGAAAAACAGAATTGGCAAGAGCGTCTATATCAGGGGTTCCCAATCTGTTTTTGGCCATGCCCCACCTAAGCATCTCTAAAATGCCCCCCAAGGACATATAATTCTTATTATTCGAAAAGTGAACGCCTATTCATGTGGAGGAAGCCTAAAAGGCCATTAACTTGGTCTAAACAAGCTTCCAAAGAACATGGCATCCACGAAAGAGAAAAATAAAAGAACAAAAGGACAATTGAAGTACTGAGGAAGAAATCACTAAGTAATTGTTTAAAAAATAATAATATGAAGTGATATGAAAAAATAGCAGATAAAGTTTCAAAACATAAGAGAACTGAAATGCATTAATACATCCCAGTATATATTTATATATTGTATATGAGGCCACTAGAACCATAAGAAATGCAAAAAATTCACTGTTAACTCATTCTTAAATTGCCTCCCTTAAAAATCAAACCGCCCCCTGTGGGGCGTGTGCCCCACGTTGGGAACCACTGTCTACACAACTATAAAAAGGACCGAAACTAGGGTGATACCAGTAGAAATGGAAATGAGGGGTGATTTGGCAAAATATTTTGAAGGTAGAAAGCAACAGAACTTAGTAATTATTTGGGAGGAAGGTATGAAGAAGCATCTGCTCTGTGAAATCGCTCTTCCCTCCCTCTGTTAGGCACCATGCATTCTTCATAGATGAAGTATGTGGCCACATGTTATAGTTGGCTGCTTGCATGTCTTCTGTCCTACTGGGCGACAGTGGGTGCTCAGTAAATGAATGAATGACGGTAATCAAGAATTACGACCCCAGGCCGAAACCGGTTTGGCTCAGTGGATAGAGCATCGGCCTGCGGACTGAAAGGTCCCGGGTTCGATTCCGGTCAAGGGCATGTACCTGGGTTGCGGGCATATCCCTAGTAGGAGATGTGCAGGAGGCAGCTGATCGATGTTTCTCTCTCATCGGTGTTTCTAACTCTCTATCTCTCTCCCTTCCTCTCTGTAAAAAATCAATAAAATATATTACAAAAAAAAAAAAAAGAATGAATACCCCAGGATATTTCAGCCTGCGTAGCTGGTAGAATATTGGCGCCATTAACGGGAATTCAAAGACCAGGAGGGAAAGATATCCGTTATCATTAAGTATCATTAAATAAAGGATAGGAGGAGATGTCAAACTGTGAATGAGGAGAAAATAGTGGGTGGACCTTGAAATATACTGTTCTCTTGGCAAGGAATTACATTTTTCTAGATGCTAAAGATTTAGGCAGAAATATGAAAAACATCTAGGAGGGATCAGAGATTATCTGCTCTTTATTCCCAAGTAACTCAAGTTCAATTAGGGCTGTTTTTCTAAACTAGAAATGTTATTTTATTTTAACCCATTTTATACACACACGTGCACGCACGTGTGTGTACATATATACCAGAGGCCCGATGCATGAAATTCATGCACGGATGGGATCCCTAGGCCTGGCTGGTGATCAGGGTCGACCAGGGCCCAAAGGCCCTGGCAGGGTCGGGAGAGGAGGCGATGGTTGCAGGGCCGGGTGTGGAAGGAACGGATGCCAAATGCCAATGCCGCCCTCGGTACCCCACCACCATGCAGTTCCCCGCCTCCCCCTCTCCCCTTTCCTCATCGCCACTATGGCCACCACTGGGGCCTGCTGGCTGGGGGGAGGGACAGGGCCTGCTGGCCAGGAGAGGGACCACAGGAGGTTTGCCGGCTCGGGGGAGAGGCTGCAGGAGGTTGACCACTGGCCCTGAGGAAGGAGCCAGCCCTCGGCCCCCCTGGGAAAAGGGTCACGTTCTCTGCCTCCCACCCCCGGTTCCCCATCCCAGCCCAGGGCTAGAAGGCCCTGGCGGGGTTGGGAGAGGAGGCAACAGTCGCTGGGCCAGGCACAGAATTGGGGCCTGCCGGCCGGGGGGGGGTTGGGGGGGGTGGTGGTGTAGAGGGTAGGGGGAGGGAGGGACTGCAGGAGGTTGGCCAGCCAGGGGAGGTTGGCTGTGGGAGCGCACTGATCACTAGGGGGCAGCTCCTGCATTGAGCGTCTGTCCCCTGGTGGTCAGTGTGCATGATAGTGACCGGTTGTTCCAGTTGTAACAGTCATTTAGGCTTTTATATATATAGATATGTGTGTGTGTGTGTGTGTGTATCCTATATATTGAAGAGCTAATATGCTAATTAGACCAAACAGCAGAACAACCATCCGGACGACTGTCCAGACAACCTTCCAGACGAAGCCAGGGCTGTGAGGGCCGGCCAAGGCCGCCAAGGCTGCAAGGGGCTGTGAGGGCTGGCGGAGGCTGTGAGGGCCTGTGAGGGCTGGCCGGGGCTGCGAGGGCCGAGCCTCTTGCATGAATATCGTGCATCGGGCCACTAGTATAGATATAAAACAAGTTTCACTAAACAGAGCTTACCCTTAGTCCAGATGATGTACTCTGATATTTTCTTTTTTATCGTGTTGTTTCTTTTTTTAAAAATGGTGGTCATGATCAGCTTCATGACCCAGTAGAGTGTTCTGACTTGCAATTTGGAAAACACTGAATTGGAGAGGTTTCAGTCTTCTCTAGCAACAGAATGGATTGTTCAGGGAATTTATTGGAAGAAGGTTGGGAGCTCTTAGACTCACCAGAAAGGCTACGAAACCAGGTTTGGAAATGGGCGGAAACTAACAAAGTGCTCGAGGGCTGGGCAGAGGGACTACAGGAGATGAGGAGATGACAGTAGCTGACTGGCTGCCGGTATCTGGCCAGGCGTGATAGGAATGGAGGGCCCGGCCTCTCCAGTTTTTATAATGCAGGTCAGGCAGGCAGGCTGGCTCCTGGGTTTGCACTAGAGGAGAGGGAATCCCTGAAAGGAAGTAGCAGTGTCATTGGAAAGGGAATTGGTGCTCAGCATTGAAAAAAGAATAGTCTTCAAAAGGTAGGAGCCATAACGTAGGCACACAAAAGGCTACCTACCAGTGAATGGTGTCCTTACACCAGAGTGGGGCTCAGTGGCCCTGCTAGTGGCTTTGTCGTGTGGTGAATTCTCCGTTCAGAAATCAGGTTGCCTGTCGGTATCAAAATCAAATGCCTCTAAAACATCCCGACCCTCTGCCTTGGTAATTCTACTTTCCAGGCTCAATCCTATTTTAAATAATTCTGAATATAGAAAAGACTTCGTCCAATGATTTTCATCAAAGTGTTATGTACAGTGACAAAAACTTGGAACAACTGAAATGCCTCACGGTAGAGCATGGTCAGGCAAAGTATAGTACAGTTGACTCTTGAACAACACAGGGGTTCCTAGCACTGACCCCTCACACAGTCAGAAACCCATGTACAACTTTTGACTCCCCCAAAACGTAAACTACTAATAGCCTACTGTTGACCAGAAGCCTTACCAATGACGAACAGTTGACACACATTTTTATGTTACAAGCATTATATACTATATCCTTACAACAAGGTAAGCTAGAGAAAAGAAAATGTTATTAAGAAAATCGTAAGGAAGAGAAAATACATGTACAGTATTTATTGAAAAATATCTGCGTATAAATATAAATGGACCCATGTTGTTGAAGGATTAACTCTATATCAAATGAAATATTAGATAGCTATTAAAAATGTCAGCTGCAAAAAATGTGATGTCACAAAAATTATTTCTATGGTAACATTAAGGAAAAAATTAGAATACAAAATTATACGTACAATGTATTTACAACTATATATTCACACACACACACACACAAATAGAGAAAAGACTGGAAGAAAACATATCAAAAATATTAGCAGTGGTTGTTTTAGGGGGCAGTGAAACTATGGGTGAATTTTTTTCTACCTTTTTCCCCTTTTTCTAAATGTTCGGTTCTGCAAAAACATGAAAAATGCAAAACCAGTCATGAGTTGTATTTCCATAAGTGAATAGGAAATCATCTTATCATTTCCATAGCATCTCACTGGAGACAGTAAGTGCCAAGTATACTGTGTGGCCTGGGAGGTGGCAGCTGTCTGTGCCCCAAGTTCCCAATAAGCCAGGATTATGTGCCGGCCCTTTAAGTCCTGTGGCACCAATAAAACTGAAATGCAGGCAACTCTTGGGGTGACCAGCTCAGGTTGTCATGGCGGTTGAGGGTGGGTCTTGACATTAGATGACTCACTTTGAAGACCTCGCTACCCGTGGGTGGGCACAGGGTGGGTCTGAAGTGTGGGCAGGCGTTTCTTTGAGGGGCCTGCTTTCTTCTTGTCCCTTTCAGCAGCGGGTAACTAAGGTGGTGAGAGCAGGGAGCAGGATTGTATCCAGTATCTGCCTTCCCCAGCCCAGCAACAGAGAAGGAGGTGGAGTCTGGATTGAGCCCCAAGATAAGGAATATGCAGCAGCTGACAGGGGAGATCAAAATAAACAGCTGTGCCCCCAGGAGAATGAACTCCACATTCCATTCTCTGATCCCACCCCCAAGCGCCTTCCCCTGCCCCACCCCCATCCGTGCGCACTCAGCATCCCCATGAGCTAGAAGGGCCTCCGCTGGGCCTTGGCTTAGCTCCCTGAGAACCTTCCCACACCCACCCCCTTCCTCAGCCAGAGGCTCTGGGGCCGCTCTCCAGCTGTCTGGAAGGGAGTGAGTCTTCAGGACAGGTGGCCGGAGGCGGATGGAGAGGCCTCATCCAGGGCTGGGCTCCACCTGTCAGACTGGGCCACCCTCACACTCACACGTGGGCTACTCCAGGGAGGCCCAGGAACAGGAGAGGGCTGGGCTGTGGTGGCAGGCCTGGGGAAGCTGAGGCAGGACCTGGGGGCAGCGTGGGGTGGACGGGGAGGGGAGTGTGCCGTGGTCCTGATGGCCGGGTCTGCAAACACCTGGTCGGGCCTCACTGCGGGTGGGCCCTGGCCTCTGGGAACTTGCCGTCCAGCTGGGGAGTCAGACAGCAGGTACAGGATGTGTAACTCCCGAGGCGGCTTCTGGCCGGTACGGAAGTCATTCCTCATCGTAGTGCCTAGGGGTACCCCCAGCTCTAAGGAACCCCTGCAAGGCTCCATGTCTCCTGAGGGTTCAGGTCACTGCTCCTGACACCCTAGACTCCTTTCTAGACATGCTAACCTGGGACTGAAAAGAAGGTAGAAGGAGCAGATATCGTCTACCTCCTGGGACTGGGCCAAGCTCTTGGGCCACCCCTTCTTCTATATCACCCCCATTCTAGTTCCAACCTGAACAGTTGGACTCAGCTAGACCTGGGCATTGAGGTGCTTTGGTGCAGCACTGGCTCCCACCGTGTGCTACCACTACGTCCCAAAGCTCTAGGGACTCTGGACATAACCTCGTCCATGGCCTGTGTCCAGGGCACACAGAGGATCAAATCCAGGGGGAGGTGCGTGGGTGTTTGCTCTGATGTGCGACGCAGTAGGATGGTTGAGAGAGGAAGGTAGTGGTGGGCTCCCGAGTCTGCCCACCGGCCTGGCTGTCTGTGGGGAGAGCAGCCACACACATCCCCATTGTCCAGTGAAGGGTGTGTATGGAGGGGCCTCACTACCCTCTCAGTCCCTGACTGCTGGCAACCTGGCATTACTGTACTTAAATGACTCCCTTGAGGTCCCCATGGTCCTCTGATATCCCACATCTCCAGCAGCCTGCTGGGCATCTTCTCTCTGACCCCCCCCCCCCCCCCCCGCCCCTGCCCAGCAGAGCAGACCCAGCAAATGCATGCTAATAGTGGCCAGGACCGACTCATAATGTGCAGAGCCCTTTGTCCAAAAGTTATTAAGAATTTCAGGGTGGTGACAACAAGAGCGGGGCCCTTCTGGGCACGGGTTTTGTGTGACTACACGGGCCGCGTGCCCGGGAGGCCAGCCCTGATGATAGCTGACACTATCGGACACTTGCCGGACACGGCGCTAGGTGCTCCTCATGCATGATCTCATTCCTTCCTCTCAGTAGCCCTATTATCCCTATTGTGTGGGTGAGGAAATTGAAGGATTAGACAAACCGCATAACTTCCTGAGGTCACGGCTCTCAAGAGCTAGAGTGGGGGATGGAGCCCCGCCTGTCTGTCTGCAGAGCCTGGGCTCTTAGCACCACCCCCGGCAGCTCCAGCCTGCAGGGGAGAGGTTGCTGGGCAAGGCAGCTGCTTCCCGTCCCCATCTGCGGCCCTATCAGGGGCAGGAAGGAAGATGAGGAAAGAAGCAGCAGCTGACGGTGCAGCAACAATGGTGGCGGTGGTGAGGGTGGCCACCCCCAGCAGAAGTGCCGGGCGGGGACAACGTGAGATGGCACAGGAATTGTGTGAGCTGGAGTCAGCTGATAGAGACCACAGCAGTGCCCTCCACCCTCTGGCCCCATGTGGGCATCGCTGAGCCCTCTCCTCTCCCTCATATCACCTCCAGCTCGGCCCCTCTCTTCCCCTTCTCCCCAGCTCTCCCTGCCACCCCCTTTCCAGCACCTTCCCCTGGGAGCTCACTCAGGGCTCTCCCCCAGCTGTGTCCTCAGTATTCCCACACATCTCCGCAGTGTAACAGCCACGGTTTAGTGGGCACCGACTGTGTGCCAGGCACGCTGCTGGGGACTTCACAAGTGTATAATCTTGAATTTTCTCCACAGACCTGTAAACAGTTATTATGCTCATTTTAAAAGGAAGGAACTGAGGCTTGGAGAGGCTAAGAGAGTTCACACACAGCTCCTAAGTGTGAAGACACTAGGGCTCCGGCCGAAGCCCATGCGTTTTCTGCCCCTCCTCACTGCCTTCCCCGTAGGGTGGGGTCGGCCTGACAAGGTGCGGCAGTTCCCTGAGCCTGGGAGAACCTTTCACACAGGAGAGATAAATCGTTGGAGAATTGGTCCATTTGAGGGAAGAATCAATTGTGTGCTGTGAGGGAGGGAGACGTTCACCTCCTGCCTCAGTTCTGCAGTAGCTGGGGTGGGGTTTGGGGGCTGACGGACGGGGGAGGACCAAGGCCTAACTCACACACCTTTTACCTGTTGGCATCTTGGCACCAAAGAATGGACTGTGATAGCCCTGTCCAGGTGGCAGAGTTGGTTAGAGCATCATCCCGTACACCAAAGGTGGCGGGCTCCATCCCTGGTTGGGGCGCATACAAAAGGCAACCAATTGATGTTACTCTGTCACACTGATGCTCCCCCCGCCTGAATAAAAACACATCCTTGGGTGAGGATTTTTTTAAAAAGTTAAAAAGAAGATCGGTCTGTGATAGGCCTTGGGGGAGGTTGGACTGCTGTAACAGAGCCTTAAACAAAATGGAAATTTCTCACCTACAAGTCTGGGTGGTGGATCTGCCCCTTGACAGTGTCGAGGACCCGCTCCCCACGGAGTTGCTCCTCTGTGCCCCCGGGATGCTGAAGAAGCTGAGGACAGCACCATGTCTCCTGGGCCCGTGACCCTGCCAGTGGGAAAGGAGAAAGGGAGGAGGAGTCACTGCCCTTCCTTTCCAGGATGTGGTCTGAAGATCGCCAGGCCACTTACCCTGTTGGCCAGAAGTTGGTCACATGTCACACTTAGCTGCAAGGGAGTTTGGGGATCACACATACAGAGTTTCTAGTATGAAGGGGAATGGATTCTGGGGGCAATGAGCAATCTTTGCCACAGAATCTAGATGCGAAAGGACCAGGAGAGCCATGCCACATGGGTGAGGATGGCTTTTGTATGTGGAGCCTCCAAGAAGAGAAGTCTTTTTTTAAAAAATATGTCTTTATTTTTAAGTAAAGAGAGGAAGGGAGAGGGGGAGAGAGAAACATTAATGATGAAAATCACTGATTGGCTGCCTCCTGCAAACCCCCTACTGGGGATCAAGCCTGCAACCCAGGCATGTGCCCTGACCGGGAATCGAACGGTGACCTCCTGGTTCATAGGTCAACACTCAACCGCTGAGCCACACCGACCCGGCGAAAAGAAGTCTTCTTAAATAGACTTCTCTCTGGGGGAGGCCCAGGGCAGAGGGGCTGGCACCCCCTTGCCTAATGCCCTCTACCCGGACTGCCCCATCTCTGGTCAGAGGTGGAGGGTTTGATTTTCCCTTGCCACGACCAGAAGCCCCTTGGCGGGCCTTCCGGAGCCCTTTTCCCAGGAGCACTGTGGGGTCAGGGTGAGGTTCACTGAAGAGCACCATAGGCGCCCCTCTGGGAGGCCCTGCTGTTCTCAGAGCCGGCAGAGGCAGTCACACTTCAGCGAGGCGGTTGAGAGGATCAGATGTAATCATCTGCGGCATCAAGAGGTGGAGACGCTGAGAGGGTGAGCGGCAGGTGGAGACCCCAGCGCTCTCAGGGCGTCTCAGGGACTGAAAGGGAGCGGAGGGAAATGGTTTTCCTCTCTGGCGATGTGACTCTTCAGGTGGCTAGGTGCTGAAGGCAGTCTTCCGGGTCCAGTGCTCGCTCACTAACTCATTTATTCATTCATTCATCCATCCATCCATCCATCCATCCATCCATCCATCCATCATTCCATTCATCCACCCATCCACCCAGTGTCTGTGTTTTGAGTGCCTGTTATAGATGTGTTCAGTGTGGGCGAAAGAGGAAAAAAAGACAGGCACAGTCCCTTACCTCACGGAGCTTGTAAGCCCTGGGTTTTACCTGCTCCCCATAGAGGGCACACCAGGCCATCGCAGCTCTGAGAGAGCCAGCCTTGTGGCTCAGAGCTCAGAAGGCCCAAAGGGAGTCCATGAAAGCATGTGGCAGGCCCGCACCTTGAAGGGGATGCCCGCCATCTTGGGGTGGCAAGGCTCAGTGTGGGCTGGGGTAGCGGGGGAGTGGGGGTGCCAGCAGGGAGGGGGGGGAGCACGCTTGGGAGCTGCGGTTTCACTTCTCTCTCATGTTCTGGGTGTGGAATCTGCTTTTTCTCAGTTGGTGAGTTTTGTGACTTCTCCTCTGTGCCTAGGGGACATGTCCCGTCTCACTGCCCCTCTAACCCGGGCTGTCCCTCCAGGGCTCCAGTGGTGGAATCCCTCCTCCCACTACCCACAGCCCCAGTTCACCAACTGCATCTCTTTGCTCCAGGAAGGGGGGTGGTGTGGAAAGTGGAAATCTGTGTGGGGACACTTCCTTTGTGGGGCCTTTGGTTTCTCAGGCTCCTCCCTGGGTCCCTCTTGGCCTTGCACTTCCCCCAGCTAGTCCACAGAGAATGAGGATCCATGTCCCACCACATGGGTTGCTGTTTACCTGCTTCCCAGAGGCACCCCTTGCCCCAGTCCTCCCGGAAATATTTAGCAATCTGAGGATTGACTGTGCCAACTCTTGGGCCAGCACCCAGGCCATATCACTGGTTAACTCTTTTGGGTGGTGGGTGAGTTTTGCTGCTCCACCCACACTGGAGAAAGGGAGAGGAAGCCTCGTCCTGCCACCCTCCCCCCTTTCCTACTTCCCCACTGCACATGAGGTCTCCCGGGTGAACCAGATGTACACATGCATCAAGGGAGGTGGGCGACACAAGCAGGCAGCCACCTGTGACTTCTCTGGGCCAAGTGCTGCATCGACACCTGGGGAAGACCCCCTGGCGGTTGTGGGGAGCCTGTTTTGACCTGATCTGTATTTACCCCTGACAAAGGAAGTAAATAAATAGCTCTTGGTGTGGATGTGCATGTGCCAGACTGTATATGTGCCTGCTGCACACCGTTAAAAACCGTGACCCAGCCCAGAGGAAGTGGTGACAGAGACGATTGTTTGTTTTATTTTCCATTTACCCTTACAACCCTTCTCCACTCCACCCTGCGTCTGTGCCGAGAGGCTTTTCACCAGCCTGGATCCAGTCGTTTGCTCATTGACTTCTTCGTTCACGCGTTCTGCTGTGTGCTGAACCAGCATGGTGCCAGGTGCCGGCGAATGTAAAAGATGCTCTAGAACAGTGGTTCTCAACCTTGGCTGCACATTACAATCACCTGGGAATCTTTTTAAAATCCTGATTTCTGGGCCTCATCCTCCGGAAATTCTGTTTCTTTGTTACTAATGTTGTGGCCCCACCCCATAACAAAGAAACAGAATTTCCGGAGGATGAGGCCCAGAAATCAGGATTTTAAAAAGATTCCCAGGTGATTCTAATGTGCAGCCAAGGTTGAGAACCACTGCTCTAGAAGAAAGTGGGATGGGGAGAGGGCGCCCTGGCAGTTGGATTCACGTCTCTTGGCCTGCTTACTAGCAAGGTGACCGTGGGCAAGTTGTTTTGTGGGATCACAGCGCCCTATCAGCTCACTGTTACAGTCGTGTTCAGGATTTAAGTCGGTAGAAGAGTGACTTGCTCATGGCCAGCACTCAGTGTGTGTGACCTTCTTCCTTTAAGGACACACTCCGCACAAAGTTTGCAATGTCCCCTCTGCGCCTCTTCCCCGCTCCTGCTGCTGGCTGCCCACCCCAGACCTCCATGGGCGCCCCCCCGGGACTACTGTGCCTTTCTCCGGCACCACTGCTCAGAGGCGTTAGGGCAGGGGTGGGCAAACTTTTTGACTCGAGGGCCACAATGGGTTCTTAAACTGGACCGGAGGGCCGGAACAAAAGCATGGATGGAGTGTTTGTGTGAACTAATAGAAATTCAAAGTAAACATCATTACATAAAAGGGTACGGTCTTTTTTTTTTTTTTTTAATTTTATTCATTTCAAACAGGCCGGATCCGCCCGAGGGCCGTAGTTTGCCCACGGCTGCATTAGGGGCTGCCCGGGGCCTATAACATCAAATTCGACTTATCATGGTGCGCTGGTTCTCCTAGCATCTGGGCTCAACCCACCTCTCCACCCCTTTCTAAGCTCATGGGTTATACAGGTTGAACCACAATCAACCTTTACAACCCCATAAGAGGGCCTGCTCCCTGGGGTGTTCCTGCTTCCATCACTTTCCTCACACTGCCCCCCTTCCTGGGGTGCCCTTTGTCCTCCTCCCACCCACCCTCTTTGTCCAAACTTGGCCATTCTTCAAGTTTAAATCCACTTGGTTGTCCCCCCTGACATATCCTGCCTCCTGGGTAGCATGTCCTCTGGGTAGTATATTCTGTGTGGTGTAGCTCATCGCCCTTCCTACACTGTGTCTTAGTTGCCTTCCATCCTTCTTTCATTCATTTAGCCCAGCGGTTCTCAACCTGGGGGTCGAACGACCCTTTCACAGGGGTCGCCTAAGACCATTGGAAAACACATATATAATTACATATTGTTTTTGTGATGAATCATTATGCTTTAATTATGTTCAATTTGTAACAATGAAATTGGGGGTCACCACAACATGAGGAACTGTATTAAAGGGTCGCGGCATTAGGAAGGTTGAGAACCACTGATTTAGCCCCTAGGAAGAATGACTGTTCTGTGCCTGATGCCTTTGTGCCCAGTCCTTGTTTCTCCAATAGTGCTCATCACTGCATGTACTACTATATTCTCTCAGTAAATGTTGGTCCAATAAATGAGTGAGGGGAAACAGTGAGAACAGAGGCAGCAAGTTTGAGTCTTGGGGTGCAGGCTCTCTGTGCTGTGGGCATTCCAGGGCAAGGGAGGGTAGGGAAGGTTGGGGCTGAGGAGGTGCTTCCTGAAGAGCTGAGTGGTCTCGAGGTGAATGGGTAGAGTTGGGAGGGTTGGTGGGGGGTAGTGGTGAGGGCAGGGCAGGCACCATGACCACCTTGACTAGAGCCAGGGATTCTTGCTCCAGCCCCTCACCACCACACAGGTGTCCAGATCTGGTGAGGGCACTGTGGATGGAGGCCTGGACCAGGCACATCTGTGCACAGGGTCCTTCGGAGGCCCTAATCCACACAGTGAAGCGGAGAAGGACAGAGCGACGGCCAAGAATCTCCTGCATGTTGGGTCAGACACAGGCAAAGAGCCAGGGTTGGGAAAAAAGTCATGCATTCGTTCATTCTCTGATTCATTCAGACTTTTAAAATAAGATTTTAAAAAATTATAAAATTCATACTTGCTCAGTATAGGAAATGCGGACAATACAGAAATATAGGAAATCTCTAGAAAAATCATTCCTAGTTCTAAACACTCAAAGACAGCCTCGTTTACATTTGATGTGTCTCCTAGTCTTTTATCTTTATTATTTAAATAATTTCCACACAACTATTTTAATAGCTATTTAAATGATGGTTAATTTTTACATTTAACTTTTAAATTAAGTCGAATAGTACAAACACTGTAATGATAAAAGTAAAACAACCATTCTCATTATAAAAACACATTACAGACAGGAAGAAAATAAAGATGTAAGTCCCACCCTCCAGGGAAAACGAGTGTTAAGGGCTGGTTTGTGTCCCTCAGAACCCTTTTTCTACGCGTATACACTTACATTTTATTCTTTTAAAATAAGATCATAGAATACTCTCCATATGCAATCGTTTTTACTTTTACAAAGTTAGGCTCATTTTGCATGCCCGATGTTGCATCTCCCTTTTTTTTACATAACATTTTTTCCCTTTATTTACATAGCATTTTTTATGCTACATATGTTACTTAAATTTTGATGTTATACAAAAATTCGTACCATGCATGATGATGCGGTTATAGACTGCAATTTACAACTGTTTGAAAAGATTGCCTGAAAACACAGGAATCTCTAATTTTAGAACATGACCGAAATATCTCCTTGATTGATCAAAATGATTTCAAAACCTTACCATTTGCTATCTAGCGAAAGTATTTTTACTACACATAGCGGGAGATAGCTATTTTTACTTTGTTTCAGGTAATGAAACTAACAGAAAAAAGGCATTATTCGCAGATCGCTCAAGTGAAATGAAAATGGCCTCTCAAGCGAACATCGTATGGCGAACATATAAAATGCTGGCTATTCTTTTGGAAACATTAAGAATTCCTTGACATCTACCAACATGACTTTTTAGCCAGCAGTGTTTTCTGTCAATATGTAGATGTTTGAATGCCCCTGCAACAGTCGGCCCTGTGTTCCCCGTCATTGCGGATTCCCACAGGCATTTCCTAAGCTTTGTTCCGGGCGCCTGACACAGCACGCCCGCCTTCTGGAGCGCCCGGGCTGGTTGGGACCCCAGCACCTTAGCAGTTTCCACTTAATGTAATAAATGGAGGAATGAATTCTGTACTGTGTGCCATGGGAGCTGGCGGGGGGTGGGGGGCTGGGGGAGTCAGGGCAGCCTTTGTGGAGGAGAGGAGACGTGGTGGCGCTGGCTCTGGGAGGGCAGGCGGGAGGTTCCAGGTGCAGAGGCTGGAGGCCCAGCAGCCGAGGGGCCTCCTGGAGCCGGGTGACTTATTATCAGCCGCCCCCCTGGCTCCAGTAGCTTGTTTCTGTGTTTCCCTTGGAGATGACAGATTCTGCGAGCAAGGGCTCCAGCTGTTTATCAAGGGCCGTCCCAGGCCTGGGGCTCCCACTCCCCGCTGCAGAGGCTGTGAGGCCCTGATTAAGGAAACAGCTGAGGCCAGGGACCCCAGCACAGTGGCAGAGAGAGCAGGGTGCAGGGCAGGGACAGCCAGGGTGAGGGACAGGACCCAACGGTGCCCCTTGTGCTTCCAGGGCGTGCCCTGCCCCCCTCCACAGGGTGAAACGCAGCTCCACCAGAGCCGCTTGGGCTACCACCTCCTCTGTGACTCTGTTCATTGGTCAGAGGGCACCTGATGGCATCACTAAGAATTAATTCCTCTCCTTTGCTCAGCTAGCAAGTCAACCTGTTGCCTTTGGCAGACTTTAGAATCAAGAATGAGAGTAGACATAGCTAACATTGATGAAGCTTTTAACGCTTGCTAGGCACCGTGGTGAAGAGTGTTTTGAAGCTCTTTTCTCACTAAGGACTTCCCGCAGTCAGTGGGGTGGGATGATTGTTATCCTATTGTTGTAGAGGAGAAAACTGGAGGGCAAGGGCAAGCTTGAAGTGTCACAGCGGAGGTTCAAACCCCTGACTGAGCCCCATTTTCCTTCTTTATATAAACAGGGAGATGAAAGCAATACCTTTCTCTCAGGGCAGTTGCAAGAACAAAAAGAAGTAACTAACGTACAGTGGGGCCTTGACTTATGAGTGTCCCGACTAAGGAGTTTTTTGAGATACCAGCTGTCTCTCCGCTGATTTTTTGCATTGAGTTGATCGAGTAATTTGAGTTAACGAGCTCCTTAACGAGCTCGGTCTCGGAACAAATTAAACTCGTAAGTCAAGGCCCCACTGTATATCAAAGCATGTCAGCTCCCACCCCTCCCATGGCCGCCCTCCCCACCACTCCTTCAGCATCCTATTGCTTGGGAAGAGTTAGTTGGAGTCTCAGTAGCCTGGTGGAGTGGTTGAGAGCATCCATTCTGGAGCTACACTGCCTGAACTCAAAATCCAGGCTCAGGTCCATCACCAGGCTCCGAGCAATGGCCTTGAGCAAGTTACTGTAACCTCTTTGAGCCTCAGTTGCTTCATCTGTAATGTGACGGCCATACGGTACCTTCCTCATAGGTTGTTTTAGGATTGTGATGAATGTGTCTCTCCATGCGCATATTTGCTGCTGAGGTTAACCGGCCTGGAAAGGGTTCTCTGGCCGTAGTGAGGACACGTGTGGCTGAGTGGTCCGGCTAATAACAATGACAACAAGTACCCATATGTTGGAATTCTTCTCACGATAAGAGAAACACTTGCTTATTGTGGCAACGTTGAAAAATACAGAGAAGAAAATGAAAATGAACCAAGATCCCACTCCTCAGAAATAATCACGGGTAACATTTGGGTGTATTTCTTTCCAGGGTTGTTTCTGTTTAGACAGCTGTTTTCCTAAAATTGGGATCATGTGCTGCATTACAGTTTTGGATCCCCCAACTGACCTCGTGGTGTATAAAATGAGCTTGTTCCAGTGCCGCCAAAATGCTTTTTGAAATAGGGTTCCTGGCACTTTGTCTTATTTTACTGATTGAAAGACTGTACGCGGAGGGAGCTGGTTAAGAGATGGATGCCATTCTGGAGGGAGGACGTCTGTCCCATTGCATGTTTTTACCAGTGCCTGGGAGGTAACGTGGGTGGCATGTGATCAGCTGGCTCTTTTGTGTCCTACTCATGTTGGTGTCACATACATTTCTGGGTCCAGAAGGGATGACGCTGTCCACTCATTCATTCAGCAAATATTTATTGAGCATCTACTGTGTGCCAGGCTTGTTTTGTGTACTTGGGATACATTAGTGAACAAAACAGGCAAACACGTCTTCCCTTTTATAGCAAGGGGCAAGACTGGTGGGACAGATAGCACACAGTACACACAGTACATAAACGAAGTTATAAAGCTCATTAAAAGGTGATCGGGACTATGAACGAAACAATCATATAGAGCAGGAAGAGGGGTAGTATTGGAGAGGGGACATTTTACAGTTTTAAACAGGACGACCAGCGTCAGCTGAGAAGGAAGCGTTTGAACAGTGACTCAAAGTTAAGGAATTGGCCTTGTAGCTACCTGGGGGGTGGGAGGGCGTGTGCTAGCAGAGAGGGCAGCCAAAGCAAAGATTCTGGGCCTAGAACCTTCCGGGAGAATTTGAGGAATGCAAGAGGACCAGTGCGGGCCGCAGCAGAGTCATTCTTGAGGAAGTTACTGTTAACCTCTGTGAGCCTCACTACAAGTTTGACACTAGGAGGGAGAGCCGATATGTTGGTTGAGAGAACCAGGAATGAGATCTTAACCAGCTGCAACGAATGATGTAAATTTAATAAGATACAAATTCCAACGAAAACAAAGTTTGCTCTGACGGTCACACAAAGCCCTCTGCAAAGCAAGTCACCTCAAATCCCTCTTGTTAGTCGACTGGGTGTGAATTAATAGCAAATTGTTAAGTACAGGATAAGGGAGATAGGTCTTAACAGCCATTCATTTAGTCAGCATGTCTTTATTGGATGTCTGCTATGGGCCAGGACTTGCTAGGGGCTGGGGATTCAGAACAGGACAAAGCCCCTGCCTCCCTGGAGGTTGCATTGTAGTGGGTGGAGACTGACGCTGAGCAAACAAATGCATGATGTGATGCTGGGTGTTGATAACAGCTGACACCAACAGCAGTTAAGCCTGGTTCTCAAGAGAAAACGGTGGTGTAAGTCGGGTCTATATTCATTATGAGTCAGCCGCGTCATGCAGTTGCCTGAAAGCCAGTTCCACCTGAGGCTGTGTGAACAGAATGCCCAGCACTGGAGGGGTTGTGGTCTCTGCTTTCTGATCATCGAGCTAGACGTGCAGTATTGCATTTACATTCTAGAGGGACATTGACCAACCGGAACTTGTTCAGGGGAGGATGACTAAGACCATGGGGGGAGGTGGTGCTGTGACACCATCCAGGGGACAGGACCAGTTTCAGTGGATCGAGGTTCCAGCTCAGCAGGTCGAGGAATTTCCTCCTGGTCGGAACTGACCAGTAATAGAATGAATGGGCCATGAGAGAGGGTGCGACTCCATTGTCCAAAATTGTTCAGAAGAGCCTGGATTCACCTGTCTCGGAATACTAATGAGGGCGAAATGAATGTGGAAGGAGCTTGATTAAATAGGTAGGGCCCCTTCCACTTCCAGGTCATACTGTGCATGAGAAGAAGAGAAAAGGGTTTTCTGCAAACAACCTGTAACACAAATAATTCCACATTAACCACATGTTAGTAATCAGCAACCACCAAGGCCATCGGTAGAATCCCAACATGTAGAAACCAGAAGTTCTCAGAATTCTTTCGCTCATCACTCTAGTTTGGTGTCCAGATCTGAGCTCTAGAAGCTTCTGAGGGTTAGAGAATGTTCAGCAGGAGAGCCATGGGCTGGTCAGCAGATCCACCCACCCACCTTTTCATTTGGTGATTTCACGTGACAAGAATTATACAGACAGTCCTCCTGTAGTTTTCACCCAGATTCCCCAAAGGTTAACATTTTTCACATTTGCTTTATTATCTTATCTTTCTAATGTATGTATACATTGTTTGAATGTAAGTTGCAGTCATCATGTCCCTTTACTCCTAAATACTTTTATTTTTTTATTTTTAGAGAGAGTGGAAAAAGGAGACATCGATTTGTCGTTCTACTTATTTATGCATTCATTGGTTGACTCTTGTATTTGCCCTGACTGGGGGTCAGGGCCCATGATTTTGGTGTTTGGGGACAATATTCTAACCAACTGAGCTACCCAGCCAGGGCTAAGTGCTTCTTTTTTTTTTTTTTTTTTCTAATCCTCACCCAAGGACATGCTTTTATTGATTTTTAGAGAGAGAGAAAGGGAGTGGGAAAGAGAGAAACATCGATGTGAGAGTGAAACACCAATGGATTGCTTCCCACACACCCTGAGCAGGGATGGAACCCACAACCTGGGTATGTGCCCTGACTGGGAATCGAACTGTGACCTTTCAGTGTATGGGAGAACACTCCAACCAGCTGAGCCAACCGGCCAGGGCTGAGTGTGCATTCTTCAAACAAGGTCTTCTCTTACATAACCCCCGTAAAATGACAAAAAACAGGAAATTAACATTGCTACAATGTGAGAATCTAATCTACAGACTTTATTCAAATGTCACAATAGTCTCAATGATATGCTTTATAGCCCCAAAGAAAAAAAGTCCCAGATCACGGGTTGTATGCAGCTGTCATGTCTCAGTAAGTTTCCTTTAATCTAAAATGTGTCCTTAATTACCCTCTGTCTTTCATGATATCAACATTTTGATGAGTGGGCAAAGGACTTTTAAGTAAAGCCTTTTAAAAAATTGAGCGAAAACAGGGAGAAGGTTTTGACATGGATCCTCAGGTCCCTGTGGTTTATGCATCAAGCACGATTTCCCTGCTTCAGAGGCCTTACTGGCTCCACACTCGTCATCACTAAGCATCCAAAGCCCCTGCATTGGTTTCCTAGGACAGCCGTGACAAAGGACCACACTGGTGGCTTAAGACAACAGAACTATGTCCTCTCACAGTTCTGGAGGCTGGACGTCCAGATATGACCTCTTCTTAACTATATCTGCAACCACCTTTTCCAAACAAGGCCACTTCGGAGGTACTGGAGTTTGGAACTTCAGTATGTTGTTTTGGGGGACACACCTCAACCGCCAGGACCCCTACCTCATCTTTCCAGCCTAACCCTGCATTTCTTCGTATGTGGTCCCTCTGCTCCAACCACAGTCATTGTCCTCAAGGGGACCCTGCTTCCTCCCAGACTCGGAGCTTTCTTCTGGCCATCTCCACACCCCCAACCGTGCCGCCCCCCAACAATCAGGGAATGGAGGTGCCGGAAGGTGAACTTGCTCAAGGCCTCATTCTCTGACAGTCCCCTGGGTTATTTCCTCCTCACGGACTCTTGCTGGTTGCCGTAGCAGGGATCTCAGAGCTGGCGCGTGTTCCAGTCGCTGGCCTGCCCTCTGAAATCCTCAGGCCTGTGAGTGCCCCGCGCCTCAGCTGACATGGATCGTACTGCGTCCTCAGTTCTCAGGGTGGGGTGGGGGATGGGATGCGGGTCTTTTATGTTCATGGCTTCCTCCCTTCCCACCAGAGCCTCATGGCCCTGGTACCTTACACCCTGCCCGAGCTTCTCAGAGTAGGTAGGGCACAGGGTGTCCAATGTATAACATCTCCTGCGGACTGTGTCCCGTGTGTCCGGGGCCCCACTCCAGACCTCCTGAATCAGAGTCTCTGGTGAGGCCCATCTGGTGTGAGTGTCGACCTATGAACCAGGAGGTCAGAGTTTGATTCCCAGTCAGGTCATATACTCAGGTGGTGGGCTTGATCGCCAATGTGGCAGGAGGCAGCCAATCAGTGATTCTTTCTCATCATTGATGTCTCTCTCTCTCTCTCTCTCTCCCTTTCTCCCTTCCTTTCTGAAATATATATATATTTAATTTTTTTAAAGAATCTCTGGTAAAGAGACCCAGAGCCTGCCTCTTTAATAAACTTCCCAGTGATTCTTATAAGTTTGGGAATTGCTGCTGAGAGACCTCGTCAGATGCTTATAAAATGATTGGTGGACTGACTGGCCAATTGACTGCATGAATGAACTTCCCGGCTGTGTTTCTATGGAGGGCAGACAAGAAGAAACGAAAATTTCCTGTCAATTTCCACACTCAGCTTTTCTGTGAACCTAAAACTGCTCCCAGAAATGAAGTTCCTTTTTAGAAATGAAGGTTATTGCCTAGAGCATAACTGAAGACTGTTGTGGGGCTTACCCACTGGAACCTCCTCAGTATCTGGGTGTGCCCTATTTCTACTCAAGCTTCTTTCTCTTCCATGATGTCCCATTCAGCATCCTAGGGAAATCGGCAGGTCTCTGATCTGGTCCTGACCTGCCCAACCCTCCCACCCCTTGCCCCAAACTCCGAGAGCCTGGGGGTGACATAAGACAGTTGCTCCACCCGCCCCCCGCCCCCACCCCCCACCCCCAGAGGAGCCCAGCTGTTTTCCCCAGCCCCTCATTTCAGCCACCTGAGCCCATTCACAGTTTTCCTGTCAGTTAACTGGGCCCCACTGCACTGTGGGAAGGGGCCCCTCTAGTTGGCTCTGTGTCATTTACTGGTGTCGTTCCTTGGGTCTCATTGGAGCAGGTGTGGGCAGAAGCAGCTGGGTGAAATGAGGACATTTCCTCCCCAACATTCGAAGCTTCTCTCCCCCCTCCCACCTCCATCCAGCAAAGGGCAGCCCCCAGGAGAGGGGTTGCCTTAAACGGGGAGGGGACACACTGGAGGGAAAGGGGAAAGCAGTGGGTTTGCACGGCCACCCTGCCTTTCTGTGGTGCTCTTGTTGTAGAGGGAGAACTGATGTTACCGGAAAGGTGGCGGGAGGGGGGGTGGGAGGCTGTTTCTGGGACTACCCAGGTCACTGACTTTGCCTGCAGCCTGGAAGGCACTGAAGACCAATTATGAAGCTGGCCAACCTATCCCCTTCCGGGCTGACTCCTCCCTGTCTCCTAAGAAAATGGGTGCAGTCAGACTCAATGCACATTCTAGAACAGAGGTTGAGCATGCACCTGATCCCCTGAAGGGCTTATTACACAGGCACTGCTGGGTCCCATGCCAGAGATGCTGATCAGTGGGACTGGGGCGGGGCCTGAGAATTTGCATTTCTAATGTGTTTCCCAGACCATGTGGCTCCTGCTGGCACAGGGGCCACACCTGGAGGACACTGTTCCAGGGGATCCCCTTAAGGTTCCTGATAAGTGGGCTCTGCCTAGCCATCACCGGGGAAGAACAGGTCACTCAAAGAAGTTGGGCCCCCGGCGGTGGCCTTATCACTCAGGCTCAAATCACAACCCTCCCTCTTTGCAGGCCTGTATGCTTTCACTAGATTTGGGTAGGACTGTGGCTTAAGAAAAAGACAGAAAGAAAACCTCTGTTTGCTCCCCACTCACGGCGAGTCCCGTACAAGCAGTGCCTCCTGCCATCTTGAATCTTGTTTGTTTGTTTGTTTTTGCATGTGATATTTGTGACACTTCTTATTTATGTATGTATTTTTTAAATATATTTTTATTGCTTTCAGAGAGGAAGGAGAGAGAGAGAGAGAGAGAGAGAGAGAGAGAGAGAGAGAGAGAGAGAGAGAGGGAGAGAGGAGAGAGAAAGAGAGAAACATCAATGATGAGAGAGAATCATTGATTGTCTGTCTTCTGCAGGCCCCACACGGGGGATCGAGCCTGCAACCCAGGCATGTGCCCTTGACCAGATTCAAACCCGGACCCTTTAGTCCACAGGCCGACACTACCCACCAAGCCAAACTGGCCAGGGTGATCTTGAATCTTTTATTTTTATATCTCCTTCCTGGCCAATCACAGGAAAAGATGGATGACCCCTGTGTTCTCTGAATCTTATTTTTCAACTATATGCTATGAAATATTAGTCAGCTATTCAAAAGCATGAAGGCAATCCTATGTGGTGACGAGGGAGTGATCTGCCATAACATATTGTGAAACTGATGAACTATAGGTGGCATATGGTATTGCTTTTATGAAAACAACCAAGCATGAAGCTATAAATAAATATGTATATGTATGTCTATATAAGTATTTACATCCCACAGAAAAGTGTGGAAGGACCTTTTCCAGACCACCAATAGATGTTAGCCCTGGAGGATGGGAGATTTCATTATTTGCATTCTCTAATCCTATATTTTAACAAGCCTATCTGACTCTGTAATTAAAATAAAATAATAAAATAAACAAAATAAAATGCCAGTGAAATGCAGTTGAAAGAGAAGGGTAGAGCTCTGGAAAGGTACACTCAACTATTTTTAAAAATATATATATATTTTTATTTATTTCAGAGAGGAAGGGAGAGGAATAGAGAGTTAGAAACATCAATGATGAGAGAGAATCATCCATCCGCTGACTCCTGCATGCCCCAGACGGGATCAAGCCCGCAACCCAGCCATATGCCCTGACCAGGAATTGAACCATGACCTCCTGGTTCATAGGTCAACGCTCAACCACTGAGCCATGCCAGCTGGGCTGCACTCAACTATTTATAGTAGGGAATAGGAGGAGGGCTGGGGGTTCTATCATTAGCCCCCTCCCCCTTCCCCAACACACACACTTCTGGACTGTTTGAATTTGTTAAAAAGTGGATTGTTGGTTTTTAAATTTTTTTAAAGGGCATATAGACAATAAAGGAAATAGCCTCCCTCTCTCCTCTACCTGTTCCCCAGCCGCCCCTGGCTCGCCCCCACCAGCGGCTGCCCCAAACCCTCCGCACTCCTCCAGGACTCTGCCATCTCATTCCTTCCAGTCAACGTCAGATTTCTTCACTTACTGCCTCCATTTCTTCAACAGCCATTCTTTTCATTTTAAAGAAACATTACATGTTTTTGTTTGACGATCACCAGCATTCCAAACATGGGAAATAAAATCCCGTAGCCCTAAAACAGCATCCACAAGCATGACTTGATCTTGTCCAGTCCTATCTGCCGCTCACTGCACACGAATGTCCTTTCATGATTGTAATCTGCACAAATGCTATTTTGTGTCCTGAAATTTTTTACGTCACCTAATTTTGTAAGCCCGCCTGTGGAGGGACACAGCATCATTTCTTTATGAATGGCACTGCGGTTGTTTAACCAGGCCCTGATTGTTAGGCCTTTGGGTGTTTCCCAGTTCTTTGCTATGTATTCATTCATGATTTAACCCCCTCCTTTTGGGCCCCGCCTCCTGCCAGCCTATAAAAACTGCCCTCTTAAAGGTCACTGCCATGGGTCTTCCCTCCAAATCTAGCAGCCTCTTCTCAATCCTTGACTGAGCCCTTGTCCTGACTTTAATGGAACTTGGCCTTATTAACCACCCTCACCGCCACCTACCAGCCCATCCATCAAACCGTTGGTGAAATTCCAGGCTCCCTTCACTGGCTTTTGTTTTTCTCTTTTTTAAATCTTCTTTCTTCCAAATACATGTTTACATTTTCATTGTAAAAGAATAAAACAGCTAATACTTAGGTAATATAGAAAGTAAAAATACATTATATTTTAATGGAACTGAATTATGAATAATATCATTCAAAAAGAATACAAAAGCACACCTATCTATATAAATTATGAAGCAGTATAATAAAACTAAACCCATATCATACCTACCTCACAACTCAAGAAATATAACACCACTGATTCCGTGGAACCTTCCTCTGTGGCCCTCTCTGGGTGATCCCACGAAGACACTCTGGCTCTGAAATTAGTTTTAATCACTTGCAGTTTTGAAGGGGTATTATCCACAGGTTCTCAACCTGTGGGTCGCAACCCCTGAAAATACATCCTGCAGATCAGATATTTACATGACGATTCATAACAGTAGCAAAATTATAGTTATGAAGTAGCAACGAAAATAATTTTATGATTGGGGGTCACCACATGAGGAACTGTATTAAAGGGGTCGAGGCATTAGGAAGGTTGAGAACCACTGAAGGACTGTTGTTTCTTCCCAGTTCTGTGCCTTTAATTTATTGTTATTCTTTCCAGTTTGCTTCCAGTTTTGCTAAGACCTCCAATAGAATGTCAACTAGAAGCAGGAACAGCAGGCATCCTTGGCTTGTTGAACATAAAATAAATGCCTCTAATGGGTTTTCGTAACGATGACGGCTACAGGGTTTTGGTACATGCTCTTTAATAGGCTAAGGACGTTTCTTTTTTATTTCTAGTTTAGTGTTAAATTTTATCAAATGCTTTTTCTATCTCTATTGAAATGATCTTACGGGTTTTCTTTTTTCATCTGTGAATGCTACAAATTACATTAATATTTTAATGTTAAGCTTTCTTTGTATATCTGGGATAGAGTCAAAGGGGGCATAATATAGTATCTTTTTTAATATAGTACTGAGTTTGATTTGTTTATATGTTGAGCAAGGTATCAACATCTATGTTCCTAAGTGATATTAACCTGGACTTTTCTCTCATACTATATTTGTCTGTTTTGGAATTAGAATTTTACTAACCTCACTGAATACGTTCAGAATGCTTTTCCTTCCTTAATCTCTAAGAAAAGGTGGCTTAAAATTGGAATGGGTGCTTTCTTGAACATTTGGTAGATCATTCCTATACAGCCTTCTGGGCCTGGTGTCCTCTTTGTAGGAATAATTTACATGACCTGTTTAAATTTTGTTTCTGGCTGTGTGTGAACTTAAAGTGGCCAGATGCCTGGACTAAGACCAGGTTATGTCTGTTCCCTGCATACTCATTCATAATGCCTCTTTTCACTTTCAAAGATCTCCTTGTTCAGATAACAAAATATGTGGGTTTTGTGTGTATTGGACTATATAGGTTTTTCTCTTTCTTCTTGAATTAGTTTTGGCAAATTATATAATATTGTCTAGTTTGTCTGCTTCACATTTATTGGCATTAAGTTGTTTGTAGTTTTCTCATTTTAAAAACTCTGCTGTGCCCTGGCCAGTGTGGCTCAGTTGGTGGAGCATAGTCCTGGGCACCACAGGGTGGCAGATTGATTCCTGGTCAGGGCATATACCCAGGTTGCGGGTTTGATCCCCAGTCGGGGTGAGTATGGGAGGCACTGATATCTCTCACATCGATGTCTGCCTGCCCGTCTGTCTCTCTCCCTTCCTCTCTCAAATCAATTAAAAAACAGATGCTCGGGTGAAGATGAAAAACACACACACAAAACTCTGCTGTAGCTTTCAGTATATCACTTTAAAACTCTCTAACATTGTTTATTTGCAACTCTTTTCTTTACCTTGATCAATATTACCTACTTTTTTCCATTTTTATTAGTCTTTTTTATGTACACATTTCACATTTGACTTTATTGACTTTCTCTACTGTTTATTTTTTATGTCATTAATTTTTGCTCATGTTTATTGTTTTTATCTTGCTACTCTCTTAGAATTTATTCTGCTGCTCTTTTTTTAAAATTTCCTATTACCTATCTTTGATAGATAATCAGTTTTGAATCTTTTTTTCTTTTCTAATATATGCACTTACGGCTATATATTTCCTTGTAAGTGTTGTTAAAGTTGAATTCTGTAATTTTTTTTCTTTATTGAATATATATATATCATAAAGTGCATGTATCTTAAGTCTATAGTTTTATGAGTTTCGGCGAATGTAAACAACCATGCTCCCATCATCCAAATCAAGGTATAGGATATTTCCATCAGCCCAGAAGGCTCCGTGGGGCCCATGTTGGATCCATCTTCCCTTCGTCACCAGTTCATTAGTGTGAGGACTATGCGAGGCCAGACGTTCATCTAAATGGAAGCATTCAGTATTCTCTTGAGAGGGCAGCTTCTTTCATCAGCGTGTACTGCGTATATTAGTTCATTGGCTCCTTTTTATCACTGAGGTTATTTCATTATATGGATGGGTATGCACTATTTGTTTATCCAGTCTCTGCTGATGTTTGTTTGGATTGTTTTCAGTGTTTGGCTACTATGAATAAAGCCCCTGTGAACATTCTTATACAAGTCTTCTGTGGACATAGTAAGCTTTCGTTTCTCTTGGGTAGTGGAAATTGAGAATGGAGATCATTCTCAATCTCAGAGAAAATGTGTTCATCATCAAAAAATTAAGGTCAGTGGGGGGAAAAAAAGGAGATATATGTACGACTATGTGTAATACTTTAAACAATAAAAAAAAATTAAAAGGCACCCAGCCTGTGTGGTTTAGTGGTTGAGCATCAACCTATGAACCTGGGGGTCACGTTTTGATTCCCGGGCAGAGCACATGCCCGAGCTGTGGTCTCGATCCCCACTAGGAGGGGCCGTGCAGGAGGCAGCTGATCAATGATTCTCTCTCATCATTGATGTTTCTCTCTCTCCCTCTCCCTTCCTCTCTGAAATAAAAAAAGACTTGGACCGCCCTAGCTGATTTGGCTCAGTGAATAGAGTGTTGGCCTATGGACTGAAGGGTCCCAGGTTCAATTCTGGTCAAGGGCACATGCCCAGATTGTGGTCTAGATCCCCAGTGGGGTTGTGCAGGTGGCAGCCAATCAATGATTCTCTCTCATTATTGATGTTTCTAGCTCTCTCCCTCTCCCGTCCTCTCTGAAATTAATAAAAATATGTACTTTTTAAAAGGCACTGGTATTACTTTTATACCATCCTAGTGACTTTGCTTTTTAAATAAATGGAAAACAATGTACAGTTTGTTTTTTCAACCCTACTGGAAGATATATTTTTATGAGAGAGAGAGAGAGACAGACAGACAGACATTGATTGGTTGCCTGCCGTAGACACCCTGACTGGGGATTGAACCTGAAACCTAGGTATGTGCCCTGACTAGGAATTGAACCTGAAACTTTTTTGATGGACAGGATTGATGCTCCAACCAACTGAACCACCTGGCTACAGTGCGATGTACAGCAAGCATGTCAAACTCACGGCCCACAACGAATATTTTTGCAGCCCAGCCAATACAACGGTATGTAAGAAACGTTTTAATAAAAATGTCTTAATTTTTGTAACTTAATTACAATATCCTGTTATACATAATTATTAATAACGAACTACAACGTTCGCTAATGACTGATTACTATAATCGTGTTGCATTCATTTCCCTGACGGGCCTTACGCGCAGGCGCACCATTTCTCTCCACTAATACCAGCAGCGAATATTTTCGCAGCCGATTGCCACGTCATTAGTCTTGTACTGACTTGTTTGGTGTGGGCAACAGGAAATATTTCACTTTCGGAGAACAAGAAAAATAGGTTTATTTGCGTTATGCTTATTAATTTGTGCAGTTATTCAGTATCTGGTAAGTTGATGTTCAAGAAAAATTTTAAATTTTTATTAAAATGTTCTATTATTTTATGGTAACGATTACTCATTTATTTCAGCCCTTTGTATTCAGCATGTCGCTATCAAAATAAACCTACGTTTCTATGAAAACTGAAGCTTTTGTTTTTTTTCGGCCCACATACACTTAAACCTTGTGTATTTGGCCAGTGTTAGCCTTTGAGTTTGACATGCTTGGTGTACCGTTTTACTATGTGGCCACTGGTTGTTTTTGTTTTAAATGTTGACCTTGTTTTTTCATACAGTTTTGCGGGGGAAAAGGACTGAGATGCAAAGTCAGCTCCTGCTTCCCCGATCATGTTAAACACGGCCAGGGGCGTAGAGAGGGAGCTGTGCTTAGTGGTGCACCTGTGATTTTACTGCCTTCTTGTTTGGAATTGGAAAGGCGGGGTCTTAGTGTAGCCGTCCAGTACGTTTTATGATGTGGTATTTTCATTATCATTTAGTTCTAGTTCTTAAAAATTTTTACATTAAGATTTTTTTCTTTGAACTATATGTTACTTGGAAGTGTGTTTTTAAATTTCCGTGTGTGGGATGATTTGTTGTTGTTTTTGATGATTTCTAAATTAGTTGCAATTTGGTTGCTTAATATAGTCTTTGTAATACTAATTTCTTGAAATGTTTTGTGACATGCTTTATGACCTAATGTGTAGCTAATTTGTATGCTTAAAAGAAAAGTGTATTCTCTAATACACACACACACACATACTTATATACATTTACTTAACAGGCTTAATATACGTACACACTTATATAAATATACATAAATTTATAGATAATAGACCTCAAGCTTATTAATGCTATTGTTCAGATCTTCCAGATCCTTTCTGATTTTTGTCTGTTCAATCTCCAATTACTAAAAAAGATGTATTAAAACCTCCTACCTCAATAGTGGATTTACCAGTTTCTTCTTATAGTTTTGTCAAGTTTGACTTTGTATTTCAGAACCTTTATTATTTAATATATGCAGATTTAGAATTACTATATTATTCTAGCAAAAAATAAATTATTTTTTTTCTGATTGGGACTACATCAAAGTATAAAATTTTTGCACAGCAAAAGAATCCATGTACAAAACAAAAAGACAACCTACTGAATGGGAGAATATATTCACCAATGAGACATCCAATAAGAAGTTAATATATAAAATGTATAAAGAACTCATATAACTCAATATAAAAAAAAACCACACAAAAAATCCAATTAAAAAATGGGCAGAGGGCCTGAATAGATACTTCTCCAAAGAGGACATACAGATGGCCGATAGACATATGAAAAGATGCTCAACATCACTAATCATCAGAGAGATGCAAATTAAAACCACAATGAGATCTCACCTCACACCTGTCAGAATGCCTTTCATCAGTAAATCAGCAAACAACAAGTGTTGGCAAGGAAGTGAAGTTAAAGGGAACCCTCTTGCATTGTTGGTAGGAATGCAGACTGGTGCAGCACTGTGGAAAATAGTATGGCCCAGCTGGCGTGGCTCAGTGGTTGAGTGTAGATCTATGAACCAGGAGGTCACAGTTCGATTCTGGTCAGGGCACATGCCCGGGTTGCAGCTCGATCCCCAGTGGGGGGCCCATCAATGATTCTCTCTCATCATTGATATTTCTATCTCTCCCTCTCCCTTCCTCTCTGAAATCAATACAAATCATTATGACTATTGTGTTGCTATTGTTTTTTTTTTTTTTAAGAAAATAGTATGGAGGGTCCTCAAAAATTATAAATGGAACTGCTTTATGTCCCAGCAAAACCCAAAACACTAATTCAAAATAATTTTCATTTCAGCGTTATTTACAATAGCCAAGATATGGAAGCAACTCAAGTGCCCATCAATACATGAGTGGATAAAGAAGCTATAAAGCACACACACATACACTGGAATGTTACTCAGCCATAAAAAAGTGAAGTCTTACCATTTGTGATAATATGGGTGGACCTAGAGGGTAGTATGCTCAGTGAAATAAGTCAGTCAGAGAAAGACAAATACCACTTGATCTCACTTATTTATGTGTGGAATCTAAAGAACAAAATAAATGAACAAAACAAAAATAGAAACAGATTCGCCCTAGCTGGTTTGGCTCAGTGGATGGAGCATCGGCCTGCGGACTGAAAGGTCTCGGGTTCGATTCCGGTCAAGGGCATGTACCTTGGTTGCGGGCACATCCCCAGGGGGGTTATGCAGGAGGCAGCTGATCGATGTTTTTCTCTCATCGATGTTTCTAACTCTCTATCCCTCTCTCTTCCTCTCTGTAAAAAATCAATACAGTATGTTTTACAAAAATAGAAACAGATTCATAGAGAGAACAGCTGATGGTTGCCAGAGGGGAGGGTGGTTGGGGGGTGAGTGAAAAGGTGAAAAGAATAAGAAGTACAAATTGGTAGTTACAAAATAGTCACAGGGGTGCAAAGTACAAGCACAGGGAATATAGCAAATGATATATTGTAATAACTATGTATGGTGCCAGTCGGGTACTGAAAATATCGGGGGGAACACTTTATAAAGTAAACGATTGTCTAATTACTATTCTGTACACCTGAGGCTAATGCAAAATAATATTGAATGTAAACTGCAATTGAAAAGTAAAAATTTAAAGAAGGAGTAACCATCCCTCTGAAATAAAATAAATTATTATTGTAGCCAATTTTTAAATCATCATACAGTGACTATTTCTTTTCGTGCTTTTTGCCTCAGTGCCTATTTATCTCATGTTAATATTTGGTGTCAGCTTCCTTTCAGTTAGCATTTATTTAGCATTTGTTCCATCATTTAACTTTTAGCCTCTCTCTGTATTACTTTTTTTCTACCTCTGCTTTTAATGAAGCCTAGATTAGAAGTCAGTAGATCTGTATTCTAGTCTTGAAAGTGTCCTGGAGTCTTAGATTCTTAATTTTTCAATTGGGTGCAAGAATACATGCCTTGCACACCACCCTTCACCGTGTTGTGAGAATCAAGTGAGATAAGTTATGTGGAATCACTTAAATTTTAAAAACTAAATTATCCTGCAAATTGTTATTGTTCTAGCCATCTAACACTGAGTGTCCCCAAAGCTTGTTTAAAGCCATGGTGGTTAAGGGCTTAGTTGGTTGATAGAGCCATGTTTTTGCATTTGCAAATTCTATTTCATAGGGTGGTTGTAAGATGTAAATGAATTAAAAGTACTAAATTATCTGGAGCATAGTAAGTGTTCAATAAAGAGTAACTCATTATTTTTATAATTATCATTATGACTATTGTGTTGCTATTGTTTTTACCCTGAATTCTAGATCCTCAATTTACCAGTGTGTGATCATAGGCAAATTTCTTAACCTTGCTAAGCCCCAACTTCTTCATTTTTGAAGCTAATAACTACTTCATAGTGTTGTTCTGAGAATAATGTAAAATAATGATAAAAAGAGCTTGGTACGGTGTCATGGTTTCCATAATCTTAGTTTTGAAGGTATCTTCTGCTATTAGAGTTCTAAATGTTGGCACTTTTCTGACGCCCCAAATCATCTATCACCTCTTAGCTGAATTTGAAGCCCTTCTTTAAAATGTAGTTGAGTACAACCACTTGGAAATTTTACCATCAATATAAAGCATTTTATCCAAAGTTAAATTCTTCATCCTTTCTCCCCACCAGTCATTTCAGCTTCTTGAGAACCTAAGTGATGTGTTTAAGTTAAGCCCGCCCCTTAAGGAGCTCACCATCTCATAGAAGGCTGACTTTAAACCATGCCAGTGTAGATATTCGTACAAGGTGCTTCAGGAGACCCTAGAGAAGAGATGAACCCTGTGGGGAGGAGGGTGATCAAGTCAGGGAAAGCTTGCCAGACCAGGGAAAGCCGTTTCCCCATTTCCACCACATATACCAGAACCGTCACCTGTCATTCCCCCAACACAAAAGACTGGGGTGCATAAAATTAGACAGATTTTTTCACTCATAACTTCAAGAAGTGACTCAGGGATCCAGCGGCCTTACTTCTTACAGTGTCTGCATCCTGAAAGTCCTTTATTAGCTTCTGCATCCTCCTCTCTCACAACGGAGAGCGTGAGGACTGTGCTTGGCCTCTCATGTCCAGGCCTGAAGAGATGGCATCATTGCTGCTCGCAGTCCATCGGCCAGACCCAGGGGCTTGGCCCCTACCTAACAGGGAATTGTCGTTTTTCTGTGCACCAGGAAGAGGCAAAGGGATTGGTGGGCTTCTAACCAGTCTTGGCCATAGCTGCCTCAGAGGCACCTTTGACATCAGCAACCCCTGGCATGTTCCTCTTGGTGCTCGGCTTGCAAAGGCCTAGGCCAGCGGTTCTCAACCTGTAGGTCGCGACCCCTTTGGCGGTCGAACGACCCTTTCACAGGGGTCGCCTAAGACCATCCTGCATATCAGATATTTACATTACGATTCATAACAGTAGCAACATTACAGTTATGCAGTAGCAACGAAAATAATTTTATGGTTGGGTCACAACATGAGGAACTGAATTTAAAGGGCCAGAAGGTTGAGAACCACTGGCCTAGGCCATGAAGCAGAGGATCACCTCAGCAGTCCCATGTGTTCAATCCCCGCTTGATGAGACCCTCAACTTTTTTCTGCCATCTTGTTCACTTCAATAATACTTCCAAGTCAAGAAAAAAGTATGGTGGCACCTAGATCAGTGCTTGGCACACAGTAGATATTCAATAAGTATTAAAAAAATTTTTAAAAAATTTATTTTAGAGAGAGAGAGAGACAGACAGACATTGACTTGTTCCACTTATTTATGCATGGTTGATTCTTGTATGTGCCCTGATCAGGGATCAAATCTGCAACCTTGAGGTATCAGTGCGATTCTCTAACCAACTGAGCTGTAAGTATTTTTAAATGTATGAATCCTCTCAGCTCCAGGACTGGCTTAGAGGTTATTTTGCAAGACTATTAAACTCAGTACTTGAGTGGGCTGATGGAGGGAGGGAGGGAAGAGGGGAGGGAGGGTGGAGGAATCCGACACAATCAGGGATGGAGCTTGTTTATTGGTCACCTCTGAACTACCCCTGAAGGTAAGTAAGAATCACTCAGTGCTAGAAACTTTACAGCATTTCTGCTTCCTCCCATAGAACCAGAAAGAAAACGTTAATGATTCCCTCTCATCACTGATGTTTCTCTCTCTCTCTCTCTCCCCTTCCTCTCGGGAATCAGTAAAAACATATTTTTAAAAAAAGCCCAACCGGAGTAGCTCAGTGGTTGAGCGTTGACCTATGAACCAGGAGGTCACGGTTCAATTCCTGGTTGGGGCACATACCTGGGTTGCAGGCTCGATCCCCAGTATGGAGCATGCAGGAGGCAGACGATCAATGGTTCGTCTGGCAGGGACATGGCAAGGGAATAGGGCAGGGACATTTAATCAATAAACTTCTAGACATAGAGCTAGGGGCCTGAGTGGGTGGGGCAGGATATAAAAATGGGTAAGACTTGTCCCTGCCTCATCATTGATGTTTCTATCTCTCCCTCTCCCTTCCTCTCTGGAATCAATAAAAATATATTTAGAAGAAAAGAAAAGAGCCCTGGCAGGTTTGGCTCAGTGGATAGAGCGTCAGCCTGCGGACTGAAGGGTCCCGGGTTCGATTCTGGTTGAGGGCACATGCCTGGATTGTGGGCTTGATTCCCAGTGGGGGGCATGCAGGAGGCAGCCAATCAATGATTATCTCTCATCATTGATGTTTCTCTCTCTCTATCCCTCTCCTTTCCTCTCTGAAATCAATAAAAATATATTTAAAAAGAAAAAAGAAAAGTTACAGGGCTGAGCAAAGGCCCCAAGGGACTGGAGCTGGAAGGGAGGACCTTAGCACTTACAGAAGCCAGCAGAGCATGATTGGGCACAGATTCTGATGGGTTCACACTCTAGCTTGGTGGCCTCTAGCAGTGGGGCCTTGGGCAAGTTACTTAATCTTTTTGTGCCAATTTTCTCATCTGTAATATAAAGATAATAATACCTCCCTCTTCTGGTTTTCAGATTAAGCAAGTTACTATAATAAAAAACATAGACCAATGACTGGCACAATGTAAGCGCTGTACACTTGCAGATACTGTTATCATTAGGGACAGAAAAGAAATGGTCTCTCGAAGTCCCAAATTCACGGACTGGAAGGGCCCTTGGAGGTGACCGTGTCTGATCCCTACTGAGCACCATGGGGCTGCTGTTCCTGGTGTCCAGCCGGATTCTCTTAGTGCTCCTGGTTTTCAGCTCACAGTTTGGTTCTACGCTACTTGGCAAGTAGGTGGCATTCAGTTTAAGTGCCAGCTGCCCCCTTGCCTGTTTTGCCCCAATCTGACTTTTCTTCCCCAGAGCACTTACACTTTCCCCACCACCCAGATCTCCACTCTGCCACCATCCCACCGTAGTTTTCTTGGGTCTCTGTCCCATGGTCAGATTCTGCATGGCAGTGTCAACCAGCTAATCTGATAAATGGTTTCCTCTGAAAGTCCCAGTTGCTGGTGCAAAGGGTGCTGCTTCATACAAAGGTGCATTATGACTGGGGCCCTTCTGGGGAATGTGCCCCACCCTTTGTGTCCTGGTATGTGGGAGGGAGAGAGAGAGCGCAGCATTCTACCTAGGAAGTGGGAGAGATTTAGGACATCCATCTCCCCTAAAAGAAGACAGGTCCTCTTTGAGCATCCATCCTGTTGGCTGGGGGCCAGATAAGGATACTGGCAGGGACATGGCAAGGGAATAGGGCAGGGACATTTAATCAATAAACTTCCAGACATAGAGCTAAAGACCTGAGTGGGTGGGGCAGGATATAAAAATGGGTAAGACTTGTCCCTGCCTGCAAAGATTGAGGGAAATAAAAGGACACAGTTAGTAAGCATACAAATAAACTATATCTCGAGCTAAAACAGAGACACATGGGAGTACCAACAGGGATGAGAGACTCATTGAGACTGGAAGTTTTGGATGATTCCATGGAGAGGTTGATGGTGGCCTGAGAACGGATACCTGAAGAGGATTTTATAAAAGTACATTGTGTTTTCTATGAATGCTAGAAAGTCTACAAATATTAGAACACAGAAAGAAAGGAAAATAATCCCTGGCCAGGTAGCTCCGTTGGTTAGAGCATCATCCCAAAACACCGGGGATGGGAAACGTCTGGCCCACAGGCCCTGTAAGGCCCACAGAACCATTTGGTCTGGTCATGCCAAGGCATTAGGGCTGAGTTCATTAACTGTTTGCGCAAATAGAGCAGGGCTAATTTTTAAGTTGATAATTTTGTATGGCCCGAGAATGGTGTTATAAATAGCCAAATGGCCTTTGGCAGAAAAAAAAGTTCCCCTTGCTTGCATACGCCAAGGTTGCGGGTTCAATCCCCAGTCAGGGCACATACAAGAAGCAACCAGTGAATGCATAAATAAGTGGAACAACAAATTGATGTTTCTCTCTTTCTCTCTCTCTATTTTTTAATATATATATACTAGAGGCTCGGTGCACAAAAATTTGTGCACTCAGGGGGAGGGGGGGTCCCTCAGCCCGACCTGTGCCCTCTCGCAGTCTGGGACCCCTCGGGAGATAATGCCCTGCTGGCTTAGGCCTGCTCCCGGGTGGCAGAGGGCAGGCCCAATCCCTAGGTGCAGCCCCTGGTCGGGCTCAGAGCAGGGCCGATTGGGGGGTTGGGGTGCCGCCCCCTGTTATGCACAGAGCAGGGCGGATTGGGAGGTTGCGATGCCACCCTCAGTCACGCTCAGGGTAGGGCCAATTGGGGGGTTGGGGCACCACCCCCTGTCACACTCAAGGCAGGGTCGATGGGGAGGTTGCGGTGCCACCCCCTGTTACGCACAGAGCAGGGCCGATAGGGGAGTTGGGGCACCGCCCCCTGTCACACACAGAGCAGGGTGGATCAGCGGGTTGGGGCGCCGCCCTCTATCACCCACAGAGCAGGGCCAATCAGGGGGTTGGGGCGCCGCCACTGTCACACTCAAGGCAGGGCTGATGGGGAGGTTATGGCTCTACCCCGTCACACACAGAGCAGGGCCCGTGGGGGAGGGGGGGTGTTGGGGTGCCGCACCCTGTCACACACAGGGTAGGGCCGATCAGGGGGTTTGAGTGCTGCCCCCTGTCACGCTGATCCCAGGGCTGGGAGGCCTCGCGGCTCCGCTGATCCCGGTCCTGGGAGGCATATTACCCTTTTACTATATAGCATAGAGGCCTGGTGCACGGGTGGGGGCCAGCTGGTTTGCCCTGAAGGGTGTCCTGGATCAGGGTGGGGGTCCCCACTGGGGTGCCTGGCCAGCCTGGGAGAGGGGATGATGGCTGTTTGCAGCTGGTCACACACCCTTCAGGGTGGGGGTCCCCACTGGGGTGCCTGGCCAGTCTGGGTGAGAGGCTGAGGGCTGTTTTCAGGCTGGTGGGTGACTGAAGATCCCAACCGCTCCTTATTTATTTATTTTTTTATTCTGGGCCAGCTTTAGCTCTGAGGCTTGGCTCCAGCTCTTAGGCCTTGACTGCTGAAAGCAGGTATCTGGTTTGTTTGGGTTCTATAATCGAAACACTGTTTCAACTCCAGCTCTGAGATCCCGGCTGGCTGAAAGCAGGTTTCTGGGGTTTTGTTTAACTTCTATATTTGTAACAATGTTTCAAACTGCAAGCTCAGAGGCCGGCAGCGGCAGGCAGGGAACGTTGGAGTCCTCCGTCACTGAAGCAAGCAAGCCTCATGTTTGCTTCAAGCTGCCTGGCTGCCGGCCGCCATCTTGGCTGGCAGTTAATTTGCATATCGCCCTGATTAGCCAATGGGAAGGGTAGCTAATTACCATGTTTCTCTTTTATTAGATAGGATATATATTATTGATTTCAGAGACTAAGAGAGAGGTAGAGAGAGGCGGAAACATCATGATGAGAGAGAGTCATTGATCATGCCTCACTGGGGATCGAGCCTGGGCATATACCCTGACTGGGAATCAAATTGTGACCTCCTGGTTCATAGGTTGATGCTCAACCACTGAGCTATGCTGGCCTGGCTTCCTTTCTCTCTCTCTCTCTCAAATCAATAAATAAAATTATAAGAAAAAAATAATGCACAGTCTCACAATTCAAGGAGACTTCTGTTATCTCTAGGTACTGCGATTATGGGTGATTTCTGTGTGCTATACATTTCTGTATTTTTAAGTTTTCTGTTATTGAGTTGTACAATAAAAAGAATAAACATTTATAAAAACAAAATTCAAAACCCAAAGAGAACTCAGTGATAACATTTCAGTACATTGTCTTTGTAGTCTTTTTGCCGCACGTAATTTTATCATTCTAGTTATACAATTATACATATATACCTGCTCTTTTCTTTCTTTTTTTATTTCAGAGAGGAAAGGAGAGGGAGAGAGAGATAGAAAAGTCAATGATGAGAGAGAATCATTGATTGGCTGCCTCCTGCATGCCCCCCACTGGGGATCGAGCCCACAACCCGGGCATGTGCCCTTGACCGGAATGGAACCCGGGACTCTTCAGTCCGCAGGCTGATGCTCTATCCACTGAGCCAAACCAGCTAGAGCTATATACCTGCTCTTTTTAACTTCTTAGCATTTGCCCAGCTATTATAAATGCTTCATAAGTATAACTGGATGGTTGTGGGATATAGTTCTATAGCCATTTCCCTTCTATTGGACTATAAGCTTGTTTTTAAATTTTTGCTGTTATAAGAGGGCATAATCCTTGTAAACATATATGCACCCAATATAGGAACACCTAAGTATATAAATAACTCTTGATGGACTTTAAGGGAGAGATGGGCAGCAATACAATCATAGTAGGGTACTTTAACACCCCACTATCATCACTAGATAGATCTTTCAGACAAAAAAATCAACAAGGAAACAGCGACTTTAAATGAGACACTGGATCATATGGATTTAATTGATATTTATAGAACATTTCATTCCAAAGCAGAAGAATATACATTCTTCTCAAGTACACATGCAATATTCTCAAAGATAGACCACATGTTAGGACACAAAATAAGTCTTAACAAATTCAAAAAGATTGAAATCATACCAAGCATCTTCTTGGATTACAATGGCATGAAACTAGAAATCAGCTACAATGAAAAAACAAAACTCAAAAACACAAACAAACACATGGAGACTAAATAGCATGTTATTAAATAATAAATAGGTTACCAAGGAGACTAAGGAATAAATAAAAAATTACCTGGAAAATGAAAATGAACACACAAAACCCCCAAATCTATGGGACACTGAGCAAGTAGTTCTGAGAGGGAAGTTCATAGCATTACAGTCCTACCTCAGGAAGCAAGAAAAATCTCAAATAAACAATCTAAACCTACACCTAAAAGAACTAAACAAAGAACAACAAGAAAAGCCCAGAGTAAGCAGAGGGAAGGAAATAATAAAGGTCAGAGTGGAAGTAAACGACAGAGTCTTCAAAAATGATACAAAAGATCAATGTAATTGAGTTGGTTCTTTGAAGAGATAAATAAGATTGATGAACCTTTAGCTAGATTCACCAAGAAACGAGAGAGGACCCAAATAAATAAAATCAGAAATGAAAGAGGTGAAGTAACAGCTGACATCACAGAAATACAAAGAATTGAACAACTATATGCCAACAAATGGAAAATGGACAAATTCCTAGAAACATACAATCTTTCAAGACTCAATCAGGAAGAATCAGAAACCTGAATAGACCGATAATAACTAATGAAATTGAAGCAGTAATGAAATAAAATACAATAAAATAAAAAACTCCCAACAAACAAAGTCCTGGACCAGATGGCTTTACGTGCAAATTTTATCAAACATTCAAAGAACTAACACCTATCCTCCTCAAACTATTCCAGAAAATTGTAAGAGGAGGGAAGGGTTCCAAACTCTTTCTATGAGGCTGTCATTATCCTAATTTCAAAACCAGATACACATACTACAAAGAAAGACAATTATAGGCCAATATCCCTGATGAACATAGGTGCTAAAATCCTCAACAAAATATTAGCAAACTGGATACAGCAATACACTATGATCAAGTGGGATTTATTCCCAGGATGCAAGGCTGATACCATATCCACAAATCAATAAATGTGATACATCACATAAACAAAATGAAAGTTAAAAGTCACTTGATCAGCCCTAGCTGGTTTGGCTCAGTGGATAGAGCGTCGGCCTGCGGACTGAGGGGTCCCATGTTTGATTCTGGTCAAGGGCATGTACCTTGGTTGCGGACACATCCCCAGTTGGGGGTGTGCAGGAGGCAGCTGATTGATGTTTCTCTCTCGTCAGTGTTTCTAACTCTCTATCCTTCTCCCTTCCTCTCTGTAAAAATCGATAAAATATATTTTTAAAAAAATCACTTGATCATCCCTGGCCAGTGTGGCTCAGTTGGTTGGGTATTGTCCCATGCACCAGAGGGGTTGCCAGTTCAATTCTCTATCAGGGCACAAGCCTGGCTTATGGGCTCCATCTCTGGTAGGGGGCAGCTCCCACATCGATGTTTCACTCTTTCTTTCTCTTTCTCTCAAAATAAATTAAGAAATCACATGATTATATCAATAGATGCAGAAACAGCATTTGATAAAATACAGCACCCATTTATGATAAAACTCTCAGCAAGGCGGGAATAGAGTGATGATACCTCAACATAATAAAAGCCATATATGGAAAACCTACAGCCAATATCATACTCAGTGGGCAAAACCTAAAAGTGTTTCCCTTAAGATCAGGAATAAGAGAGGGATGTCTGCTTTCACCACTCTTATTCAACATAGTGCTAGCCACAGTGATCAGACAAAAAGAAGAAATAAAAAGCATCCAAATTAGAAAGGGAGGAAGTAAAACTGTCATTACTTTCAGATGACATGATATTGTACATAGAAAACCCTAAAGACTCCACCAAAAATCTACGAGATCTAGTAAATGAATTTTGCAAAGTAGCAGGATACAATATTGTTTTTTAGAGAGAGAGGAAGGGAGAGGGAGAGAGAGAGAGAAAAAAACATCCATCGGAGTGCAAAACCTTGATCAGCTGCCTCCTGCATGCACCCTACCGGATATTGAGCCTGCAATCTGGGCATGTGCCCTGATCAGGAATCAAACCAGCAACCTTTCGGTGCATGGGATGATGTCCAGAAATCAGTGGCATTGTTATATACTAATGAACTCCCAGAAAGGGACTAAGAAAACAATCCCATTTACTATTGCAACAAAAGAAATAAGATACCTAGGAATAAAGTTAAGCGAGGAGGTAGAAGACCTGTACTTGGAAAACTAGAGGACATCGAAGAAAGACACAGAGGAAGCTACGAACAAGTGGAAGCATACACCAAGCCAAACTGTCTTCAAAGTGGCTGTGCCATTTTGCATTCCCACCAGCAATGGTCAAAGGTCCCTGTTGCTCCACATCCTCACCAGCATTTGGTGTCAGTCTTCTGGATACTGGCCTTCTCATAGGCGTGTAATAATAGAAAAAACATATGTTGGTCTCTGCCCCCAGTTCCTGACACAAACTCCTAAAACCCTTGTGATTTTCTTACCAATGAGAGCACAGGTGGCATCTTTGTTCTAATATTTGGCCTTTGACCCCAGTTCCGGAGACAGGGCCCTTGGAATTTCCTGGGTGATAGGAGTGTCTTTTGTTCTCATGAGGTGACTCTGAGTGGGATTCTGAATGGTCTCTGGACAGGGATTAGAAAGACCATGATTAGAAGCTTGGAATTTTCAGTCCCATCCCTCCATTCCATAGAGAAAGGAGAGGGGCTGGAAATGGAGTTGATAATTGATCATGCCTACATGAGGAAGCCTTTTAAAAATCCCAATAGTATAGGGTTTGGGGAGCTTCAGGTGGATGAGACACACCTGGTACCAAGAGGGTGACATACCCCAACTTCACGGAGACAGAAGTTCCTATAGTAGAGACCCTTCCAGACCTTGCCCTATGGGTCTCTTCATCTAGCTGCTCATCTGTGTCCTTTATCATATCCTTTAATAAACTGGTAGGCGTGTTTCTCTGAGTTCTCTGATCTTCTCTAGCAAATTAATCGAATCCAAAGGGGAGCAGTTCATGGGAACCTCAGATTTGTAGCCAAGTCAGGCAGACGTTGTGGGTAAGTTGGCATCTGGAGTGGGGGAGAGTCACATAGGACTGAGCCCTTAACCTGTGGGATCTGACACTAGGTAGATAGTGTTAGAATTAGGTTAAATTGTAGGACACCCAGCTGGTGTTGCAGAATTGGTTAATGTGTGTGTGTGTGTGTGTGTGTGTGTGTGTGTGTGTGTGTGTGTGGAGGGACCCAGATCTCATGTCAGAAGTGTTGTGAATATGGTAGCGTGAGAGTAAAGGAGAAAGACATACAGGAGGAAGACTGAAGTTTTTCCTACACAAGTGGTATCTTATTTTTGTTTTAATTTGCAATTCCCTAATGGCATATGATGTTGAGTGTCTTTTCATAGTCTTATGTGCCATCTGAATAGCTTCTTTGATGAGGTAGATCTTCAGGACTTTTGCCCATTTTTAGATCAGATTATTAATTTTCATATTCTTGAGTTTTAAGAGTTCTTTGTATATTTTGGACAGTAGCCCTTTATCAGTTGTCTCTTTTGCAAATATTTTATCCCAGGCTGTAATTTGTCTCCTCGCTATCTTGACGTTGTCTTTCACAGAGCAAAAGTTTTTCATTTTAATATAGTTCAGCTTATCACTTCTTTCTTTCATGGATCATGCCTTTGGCATTGTATCTACAAAATTATCACCATATCCAAGGTCATTTAGGTTTTCTCCTGTGTTATCTTCTAGGAGTTTTATAGTTTTACGATTTATATTTAAAGTCTATGATCTATTTTGAGTTAATTTTTGTGAAGGGTGTAAGTTGGTGTCTAGATTCATTTTTTTTACATGTGGATGTCTAGTTGGTCCAGCATCACTTATTGAAAAGAGTAGTTTTGCTCAATTGTATTCCTTTGCACCTTTGTCAAAGATCAGTTGGTTATATTTATGTGGATCTATTTCTGGGCTCTCTGTTTTGTTTCATTGACCTATGTATTTATTCTTTCACAAATACTATATTGTCTTGAAGTTGGGTAGTGTTAGGCTCTGACTTTGTTCTTCTTCAATATTAAGTTGATTATTCTGGGTCATTTGTCTCTCCATATAAACTTGAGAATCAGTTTGTTGATATCCACAAAATAAGTTACTGGGATTTTTATTGGTATTGTGTTGAATCTATAAATCAAGTTGGAAAGAACTGACATCTTGATAATATTGTGTCTTCCTATCCATGAACATGGAATATTTCTTTGCTTATGTGATGTTTGTTTGTTTGTAATTTTCACTTAAAAAAAAAACACCTCACTGGAGGATATGGTTGTTTTCTGGTGGGTTTTTTGTTTTTTGTTCTCTGAGAGAGAGATTGGTTGCCTCCTGTACGTGCCCTGACCAGGGATCAAACCCGCAACCTAGGTATGTGCCCTGATTAGGAATCAAACTCACAACCTTTTGGTGTACAGGATAATACTCCAACCAACTGGCCACAGGCCAGGACTGTTGACTTAGTTTTTTAAAAAATACCTTCCATCAGAGTTTTATAATTTTTCTCAGTTAGCTCTTATACATATTTTGTTGGATGTGTAACTATCTCATGGTGGTCGGGTGTGCTAATGTAAATGGTAATTTCAAATTCCACTTGTTCTACCTGCTTACATCTAAGAAAGCAATTGGTTTGGGTATATTAACCTTGTATCCTATAATTTTGCTATAATCATGTGTTAGCTCCAAGATTTTTTTGGTTGATGCTTTCAGATTTTCTTTATGAACAGTTATGTTATTTGTGAACAAATACAGTTTTGTTCCTTCCTTCCCGACCTGTATACCTTTTATTTCCTTTTCTTGTCTTATTGCACATTAGCTAGGACTTTCAGTCCAATGTTGAAAATAGTGGCGAGAGGGAACATCCTTGCCTTTTCCTGATCTTGGTGGGAAAACTTCAAGTTTCACACAGTTAAGTATGATATTGGCTGTAGGTTTTGGTGGGTGCTCTTTATCCAGTTGAGGAAGTTCCCCTTTATTTCTAGGTTGCTGAGCTATATCATGAGTGGGTGTTGGATTTTGTCACATGCTTTTTCTGTATCTACTGATATCATCGTGTGACTTTTCTTCTTTGGCCCATTGATGTGATGGATTACAGTAATTGATTTTTGAATGTTGAGCCAGCCTTACATACCGGGGATAAATCCCACTTGGTCACGTTGTATAATTTTTGTACATTGTTGCATTCAATTTGCTAATATTTTGTTGAGGATTTTTGCATCTGTATTCATGAGAGATTATGTCTGTACTTTTCTTATAATGTTTCTTCTGGGTTTGGTATTAGCATAATGCTGGCCTCAGAGAATAAGTTGGGAAGTACGCCTTCTGCTTTTATCTTCTGAAAGAGATCATAAAAACGTTGGTATAATTTTTTCCTTAAATGCTCGGTAGAATTCACCAGTGAACCCATCTGGGCCTGGTGCTTTCCGTTTGGGAAGATTATTGATTATTGATTCAATTTCTGTAACATAGGCCCATTCATATTGTTTATTAACAATTTTTTTAAGAATAGATATCTGGAGATGAGATTCCTTGTCAAGGGTGTGATTTTGTGTGTGTGATTCTCATGATGCTCATTGTTAAATAAATAAGCTGCACAGAGATATACTAAGTATAGAAGTAAACGTTTCCCAACACCCCCTTACCCCAGACAGACTCTACAGAAGTGATCACTGTTTATGGTTTGCTGTGAATTTTTCCAACCATTTTCTGTGTCTGATTTGAATATTTTTAAAGGCCTTGATATCTGTTGATATGTTGCCTTCCAAAAGACCTGTAATAAGGCATGATCATTTTTAATAGGAGTAAGATTTAAAAGTTGTTTCATTTTTTCTAATTGTACAAATATAGCATGTTATTACAGAAAATAAAGAACATTTGAAAAGAAAAATTTAAATCACAGATACTTCCACTATGTAGATGACTAATCTAATGTTTTAGAGTATTCCTCTCTGAGCATAAAACCGGAGCACACATCGCAGGTGTCATGTGACAAGCACAGAGTACCAGATCAAGAGATAGAACATGCCCTCCATCATACATTAATATTTTAATAAAGTAGGAATCATTTTTTCTAGCCAGGTTTTTTTTTACTTGTGTGTGTGTTTTTTCACCATTTTTCTACTCGTATTTTTTTTTTCTGACTTAATATTGGGAGCATTTCTCCATATCTTTAATGTTCTGTGTACTCTTGGGTGGTTATCCAAATAAATGTAAATATCTGTATGCTACTCTGGCTTCCTTAGACTAGATTCCTAGAAGAACACAAATATTTTTAAAATGTTTGGTACTTATTGTCCAATCATCTTCCAGGAACCTACCAAATTTACACTGTTGAGGTTTAACTGAGAAGGAGTATGGGAGGAAATGAGAGAAAGGGAAAGCTAGGGGGTGCCCCGTGTGTGGTCATTACTTATGGTGACTCTCTGAGAAGTGACCACCTTGATGGCTGGTAACTCCTTCCAGCAGTTGGGGCCCTTAGTTTCATGGGTCCATGGCCTGAACATTCACTTATTCATTCAACAAATGTTTATTCAGCAACTTCTTCTTGCTATGCATTGTTCTAGGCTGAAAATATTTATCTAGAGATAAGGCCAACTTTCTGCCTTGGGAATCTTACAAGCTCTGATGGAGAGCCAGACCATAAGCACATAAACAAATGAGTGTGTAATAGAATATCTAACAGTGAAACAATTATGAGGAAAGATAAAGCAGGGTCTGAGTAGAGAGTGAATGCCTGGGCATGATGGTGCCATTTTAATTGGGCTGGTCAGGGAAGGTCTTTCTGGGGTGATGACATGAGAGCTGAGGCCTGAAAGAGGAGCTGTAGAAAAATCTAGGACAATAGTGATTCTCAGTTCTGGCTGGACATTAGAATCACCTGGGGGAGCTTTTCAAAAATCCCAGTGCCCAGCACACACTATAGGCCAATTGAATTAGAATCTCTGGAGATGGAACCCAGGCACCCTGGGTTCCCTTTAGTCCCTTTGGTGATTCCAGTGTGCAACCAGGGTGGAGAACCAGTGATCCAGGGCAGCTCTGTCCAATAGAAATGCACATAGGTAATTTTAAATATTCTTGTAGCCCCGTTTAAGAAGTAAAAAAAGAAATAAATGACATTATTATTTTTTTAAGATGTCATATTGACTTCCAGAGAGAGAGGAAGGGAAAGGGAGAGATATAGAAACACCCATATGAGAAGGGAACGTCCATCGGCTGCTTCCTGCACGCACCCTCCTGGGGATGGGGCCTGACTGGGAATTGAACCAGCAACCTCTTAGTGCATGGGACGACACCCAACCAACTGAGCCACACTGGCTGGGGCAGGCGACATTAATTTTAATAGCGCATTTAATTTTACCTGATACATCTAAAATGTAACTTCATCATGTAATCAATATAAAAACTCCTTATGTGATATTCTGCACCCTTTGCACTAAGTCTTTGAGGTCCAGTGTGTATATTACGTTCAGAGGCACATATGAATTCAGACTAAGCACGTATCAAGTGCTCAGTAGACACCTGTGGCCACCATGTTGGTCAGCACAGCTATGGAGGAAGAGCACAGGAAACAGCAGGTAAAAGATGTTAAAACCTGATCTAATTCTTGAGGTTGAGGTACCACTAGGAGGCAAGTGTGGCTGGAGCGAGTAAAAGAAGTTGGGCGTTGTAATAAATGAGGTCTAAGGGATAGTCAGGGCCTAGTATTTTGGCTTTTATTCTAATTGTGATGGAAGGCCATTGGGCACTTAGAAGGCAAGAAATGGTTTGCTCTAATTTGTGTTTTTTAAAGACCTTTGGCTGCTGCATTGGAAACAGTCTGTGTGAAGGGCAGAGTGAAGCAGGGAGGTCCAGGAATAGAGAAATAGAGGCTTGGATTTGAGGGGTCACGGGGCAGATGCTGAAAAGAGTTTTAGTTCATGATAGATATTCCAAGGCAGAACCCACTGGAGTTGCTGATTGATTGGATGTGGGATGTGGGAGAAAGAAAGGACTCAAAGATGACTCCCAAGTTTTTGCCCTGAGTAGGCCCTGGCCGGGTAGCTCAGTTGGTTAGAGCCTCATAACAATACGCCAAGGTTACGGGTTCGATCTCAGGTCAGGGCACATACAAGAAGCAACCAATGAATGCATAAATAAGTGGAACAACAAATCTCTCTCTCTATTTCTCTCTCTCTCTCTCTTTCTGTCTGTCCCTCCCTCCCTCTCTCTCTTTCTCTCATCAATAAATAAAAATTTAAGAAAAGATTTTTGCCCTGAGCAAATGATGGTGGAGCTTGGGGTTGGGGTAGAGGGTGGGAATAGGTTTGTGTGTGAAATAAGAGTTCACTTTAAGCATAAACCAATCAAAATTGTGTGTGTGCTCTAAAATCTAGATCATGTGGGTCAGCAAAGACCCAGGGGGTGTGGAAAAAGTACAGGAAGTATTCAAGCAATGGAGATCCCATTTGTTAAGAATACATGTTGAGACAGGGCTAGGGTATGGAAAATAGGAGCAAAAACACACTGTAATAGATTACAGAGAACCTTTTTTTTTTTTTTTTTTTTTAAATATGTTTTATTGATTTTTTACAGAGAGGTAGGGAGAGGGCTAGAGAGTTAGAAACATCGATCAGCTGCCTCCTGCACACTCCCCACTGGGGATGTGCCTGCAACCAAGGTACATGCCCTTGACCGGAATCGAACCTGGGACCCTTGAGTCCGCAGACTGACGCTCTATCCGCTGAGCCAAACCAGTTAGGGCAGATTACAGAGAACCTTAATGTCACACTAAGGAATTTGAAATTTATTTGATAGGCATGGGGTGAGATATTGAACATTTTTGAGCAATAACTAGTATGATCAGAGCTTAAGTTTACATTGACAATGTAAATATGTTTAATAACACGAAAAATGCTCAAGATAATTTTCACTAAAATTCTACCTATAATATGATTAGAGCCAAGTTGTGTGTGTTTTTTTAATCTCATGTTTTAAAAAAATGGCTTGTGTACTAGAAAAAGAGATTGTAAGGAACATTATCAAAATGTGTCATAGAGATGGTTTCAGTGGTTGGTAAGGCTATGAATAGGTTGGGGTTTTTTTTCTCTCTACTTTATATTTGCTTTTTTTTTTAATTGAGCATAACTACTTTTTTTAAAAAATATATTTCTTTATTGATTTCAGAGAGGAAGGGAGAAGGAGAGAGATACATCAATGATGAGAGAGAATCATTGATTGGCTGCCTCCTGCACACCCCACACTGGAGATGGAGCCCGCAACCCAGGCATGTGCCCTTGGCCGGAATTGAACCTGGGACCCTTCAGTCTGCAGGCTGGTGCTCTAGCCACTGAGCCAAGCCGGCTAGGGCCATAACTACTTTTATAATGAGAATAATTTTATTTTTTATTTATTTATTTTTTAAAATATATTTTATTGACTTTTTACAGAGAGGAAGGGAGAGAGATAGAGAGTTAGAAACATCGATGAGAGAGAAACATCGATCAGCTGCCTCCTGCGCATCTCCCACTGGGGATGTGCCCGCAACCCAGGTACATGCCCTTGACCGGAATCGAACCTGGGACCTTGCAGTCCACAGGTTGACGCTCTATCCACTGAGCCAAACCGGTTTCGGCGAGAATAATTTTAGATTAAACTTAAATATGTGCAAGACTGGAGGGAGTACATTGGATAGAGAGAATGGAGGCAAGAATATAGGTTAGGTTCAGTGCAGTAGAAAGGGAAGGAGAGGATGAACTGGGGCAAGGGCCATGGGAGGGAGAAGGAAGTGGAAAGTATATTTTTTGCCTTCCAGTTGGATATGTAAGGAAGCTTTAGCACAAACAAGTGTGGCGGTTAAGAGTATGGGCTCTGGAGCCAGGTTGCTGGGATTTGAATCTGAACTTGGCCCCTTCCTTGGGCATACTACTCTATGTTTTTTTTAAATCTATAAATGGGAATAATAATTGTACTTAACCCCATAAGGTTGATCTAAGGAGTAACTGAGTGAATGCATATTAACCACTTAGAACAGTGCTCAGCTCATAGAAGGTGCTCAGTGTATTAGCTATTATTCTAGTTACTCCCAGGAATCTGGCCTCAGCTGAAGGTGATACAGCATATATAATGGGGCGGAGTGGATAGAAACAGGTTCCTAAAGCATTATCCCTAACAGTTTAATTTTTTATAATATATTTATACGTTAAACATTTTAAAAAATCTGGTGCTCGCTTTGGCAGCACATATACTAAAATTGGAACGATATAGAGAAGATTAGCATGGCCCCTGCACAAGGATGACACGCAAATTTGTGAAGCGTTCCATATTTTTAAAAAATAATAATAAATAATATTAAAAAAATCTTAGTCAAGTTTTTTGAAAATAGATGAGCTGTCTCAGGTAGTGTGAGCTATCATCATTGAAGAAGTGCCAAGTGCTACAGGGATGGGGGGGAGCGGGGGGCTGGTGTAGGACTGTGATTCCAGGCTAGTTCTCTCAGATGATGTACTGGGTTTTTATGTAACTAAATTCTTTCCACTAAAGGTAATGTCCTTTATTCTGAGCCCTCTCTAAGGACTTGGTGTTCAGGTATTCTTTATTTTATGAAATACGTTATATATAGACTATAGGTTTTTTCCCCAATAACCTTACTTGGTAATAGCCTTACTTTTTGGTTTTTAGGTTTTGGGGGGAAATTTTATTGGTCTGTGAGGTGTAAGTTTCTGGGAAGTAGGGTTGTGGGGAAAGTGAATAATTTGGTTAGGCTGAAGTAGGTACTTCTGAATCCACCCTGGCCTGGAGCCTCTCTCATTTCAGGGCCCAGCCTAGACCCCACATCCAGGGAGTTGTGCTGCAAATGTGAGCTTTTAGATGGGGAAGTGGTTAAAGATGGGAATGGATCTATACAGCTCTGTCACTGCGGAGCTTGTACAGTTCTTTGAAGATACCCTCCTGGCAGGGAGCCAGTCATTTTTAGGGGCAGCTGCCCGGGGGCCCTAAACCTCACATATTCTGCATTCAGATTGGCAAGCGTATGCTGAAGGCTCCTGATGGGGAGCGCTGTGCTGTGGGCCAGGAGGATCTCTTCTTAAGAAGCGTATCGTCTGATGACAGAAAGACAGTTTTGTTATAACTTTTTGGATCCTCAATTTCCTCATCTATAAAATAATAATAATGGTAATAATAATAATAATAATAATAATAAGACCACCATCTAACAAGGGCAGAGATGCATCGCTCACTACTTCCCTCACCTCCACCCAGAGCGAGGAAGAAGAAAAACTCAGGGGCAGACGATGAGACCAAACCAGAGAGGATTGAGTTACCTTAAAGAGACAGAATGGCTCTGAGACCAATGAGGCCTGATTGTCGCTGGACCAGGAAACTAACATATGTATCTACAAAGAAAGATCCAATAGCTCTGGATACTGTTAAAAAGAGGCAAGCGTGGTAACCTGGTGTGGCCTGGTGTGGCCTGGCGTGGCCTGGCGTGGCCTGGCGTGGCCTGGCGCTTTTCCTGCTGCGGAAAGAGTCGCCTCTCCTGGCCTGTGCCCCCGACACTGAGCACTGAGCCGCCTCCCTTAGTTCCAGTCCCCTACCCAGCAAGTCCCCTTCTGATTCCCCTCTGGCTGCCCCTGGCGAAGGGCCTGTAGGAGCATGTGCTGGCCAGGGGCCCAGGGGCCTCTGTCCTGTCCACTCAGCAGCTGTGTCTCCCACTGTCTGTTTATACGTGGCTGTGTGAGATGCCCCGTTGTGTGGGGGGCCGTGGTTACCTTGAGTCTCCCCAGAAGTAGAGGCCCTTCTGGACATGCAGACAGGTCCTATTTTGGAGCCTGAGAGGCTGAGGAGGTAGGCCCAAGCATGAGGTATCCTTGGTGAGGCCTTGGAGTCACCTCCCCAGGCAATGCCCCAGACCTCTTCTGGCTTGAGTTTCTCTAGTTCAGCTCCCAGTGTTCTTGTGAAGATGGAATTAGGGGAGGAGAAAGCATTTTCTAAAATGGTTAACATTATATACATGTAGATGATGATCGCCATTTTCAAATGGGATCATGTGTGTATAAAGCCCTTTGAAAAATATAACGTGCCCTATGGTTTGCCTCATTCTGTCAGAAGCCAAGAACCAGGGAGAATTGACAGTTAGGCTCAAGAAAAATAGCAGATTGGCCCCCCACCACACAGCCCCCTTTTAAGGGTTGAGTTGGTAGTAGTGCCAAGAAGAACTAAGATGGGAACTGAACCGTGCTGTGGTTCAACAGGTGGCTGCCGCTCTGTGACCCCTGCTAAGTCGGGCTGTTGTTGAGTGGCAACGAGGGCACTTGGGACCCTCCATGAGGAACCCTCTGCAGAAAGCGGGTGAGTTTCCAGTTAAGCTCAAGGGAAGTGCACACCATCACGTGACTCACTATACACTGAAGTCAGGCTGTTGTTTCTCCAGCAGACTAAACTAAGCCCCCAACAAGCCCCAGCTGTTCTTGTTAGTGCCTGCTTAACAGGATAAGCGCCAGGCCTGTTTTGTCTTCCGGACGGAACGTATAGTGTCAGTCACCGGTGACTGACTGGGCCCTTAACGTGTTAACCAGTTCTTGCTGATGACAGGCAACCCTGCCAAGAGCCCACCTGAGCGGGATGCAGGTTGATGTTGCACATCTGGAGTAGCTCAGTGCTCCTCTCCAAGGTGGCATGCTCTACGTGACTTGGATATGCGTGTACATTTAGAAGTTCTTTGGGGGGTTAGAGGTGGGGGTGGGGGTGGGGAAATGGTAGTGTCACATTAGCTGTGCTGAGTACTGCTCTAAGGGTTAACATGTGTTATTTATTTCTCACCCCAAAAATCCCTGTATGTAGATCCTAATTTACAGGTGAGGAAACTGAGGAACAGAAGGCTTTAATTGAACTGTCCAAGTATAGCTATTAGGAAGTGACAGAACGAGGATTTAAACCAGCCAGGAAGTCTGACAACAGAGTCAGACCTCTTTATTATCACTGTCATTGCACACCTAAGGCAGGACTTGTCAAGGTCACACAGCTGGTATGTGGTGGATCTGGGTGTTAAAACCTGGTCAGTCCAACTCCAGGACCCACAATGGTAACCGCCACTTTACTTGACATCTTTGGTTGCTTTTAATATTAAATTGTAATATATAGTATAATATTCTATGTAATATAGTATAATACTCCATCATAGTATATTATTCTATCATAACATATTATCCTTTTATAGTATAGTATTCTATTATAGGGTTACAACTTATTGAATGAAGCCTTTATTGTTGGACATTTAGGTTGGTTTAATTTTTTCACTATTATAAGTAAAGACCAAGATTTTTTAAGAGAGAGAAATGGTAGGAATGTTGCTTGGTTGATTAGTTTATTTGTTTTAAAGGATTTGGAGCAGATGGGCTGAGCTCTCAGAGGCTAGAAGGATTGGAGGCTTCAAGTTGAGAGCTTGAATGGAGAATGAAATTCTGATTGGGAAGGGGGCCATTGTGGAGAGAAGAAAAGAAAGAACAGACTCTGCTTTAGCCCGGGGTTTGGCAGTGCCTGTGCAATAGAAAATTTAGGCAGCATTTCAGAAATATTCTGTAATTCACACTTTGGATATTTTAGTGTTCTCTAGCGTCATCTTATTGACATGTCATGGACATTGGGTAGTCATGTTTGGGTGGGACTGGGCAACGAGTGAGCCCATTCTCTTCCCCAGATCAGCTATGTGGACCTAAGATCCCTCCATCTGCCCTTCGCATGTCCCGTGCCCCTCTGCCCCTCTCCACCTCAGTCTTCCTTTGAGGTTATCCCTTTGAGGTTCTGTATCCCAGGTCACAAACAGATGAGGAGGCCTAAGGACGTCATGTGTGGTAATGACCTGAATGGCCTTCATTCACTGAGCCCTCCGCATGGAACTGAGCACGTTTTCAGACCTCATCTCTCTTATCATTACAGCAGCTCTATGGGATGGGGGCCATGATGAAACCACCATTTTATGGAGGAGGAAAAGGAGACTTCAAGAAGATGAAGATTTGACCAACTTGTGTAGAGCCAGGGCCTGGTAGAGCCAGGATTCAGAGCCATGTCACTCTAAACTTTATAGTCACATCATACTAATCACCCTGTATATATTGCAGCCTTCGTGATACACTAGAAACAGGATGCTGTAAAGTGGGGGTGGGGAGATTTTCAGAAAATCAGCAAGAACACATTCAGAGGCCTGCATTGTATGTACACCTGAGAGGCTCACTTAGAGGATGTTGGAACTGCAGAGGATCCTGAAAGTACCTCCTTCCAACCTAACTTTTAAAGTGTGGCCAATGAGGTCCAGAGAGATCAACCAACTTGCCTAAGGGCGAGATGGTGGCCAAACCAGGTTAGAATCGGGGTCTTCTGATGCCTACCTGATGACTCCTCGAGAAACAAGCAGCTTTTAGCTCTACTCTGCTGGGAGCACTGGGAGTAAAAGCATGGATCAGAAGGGAGGTTGAGGAAAAACAGGAGTAGTTTGGCACAGCTGGGCAACACTAGGGCTTAGGGGAGATAGGGAACCACAAGGATCCTCTGACTGTCCACTCCCCACTCCAGCACCTAAGTCCCAATTCCATTGCACAGCAACATACACGAGGGGCGATTGACAGGAAGCCAGTGTGGCCTAATGATTAAGGACCTGGGTCTGATAGATCAGAATTCCTATCAGGCAAGATGCTTCACCTTTCTGAGCCTCAGCGTCTTTATCCACACAGTGGGGTTATAAGTACTTATGTGGGGCCACTGTGAGAATGGAATGAGAGAATGCTTGTAAAGAACCTGGCACACGTTTGTGGAAAGAAGAGAAGCTTGGGGTCGGTTGAGTTGGTGGAAAAAGGAGAACACAAAACCAAGTTTATTATTTCAACAAAAGACCAAGTATTTCTTAATTTCATCTGATTCATTATTTCTGACAGGCACTGCCAGAGGGGTGTTCATTTCACTTTCCCCACGTGGCGATGGGTTGTGCTGGCCGTGGGAAAAGTCTCTGTTCCCTGTCTTTGGTGAAGAGTGAGGGTGGGGTTAGGTTGGCTTGGGCTCAGGGATAGCACAGGATTGCTGTTTACTGTCTGTCTTGAAAGGGGTGGGAGATAGAGAGGAATGAGGATTGTTCATCTAAACTTGAAGTCCAGATTCTTTCTAAAGTCGCTGTTCTCAGCTCTGTGACCTCAAAGGAACCTCAATTGTCTCTTTACCACAAAGTCATTGAGATGGTCACATACCACTTTACATGCAGAATCTTATTTAATCCTCAGACAAGCCTGCCAGATAGATATTACCGCCCCATTTTAGATAGAGGAGAAAACTGTGGTTCAGGGGAGTTAAGTAATTTGTCAAAGGCTACACAGCACACAGCTAGCGAGTGGTAGAGATGAGATGTGAGCCCTGGTCTGACCCTGAAGCCTGTGCTTTCTGGTGTGCCCAGGGTAGATTCAGATTTTGTTGGGTCTAAAGCAGCCGTGGGCAAACTACGGCCTGCGGGCCGGATCCAGCCCGTTCGGCTGTTCTGTCCGGCCCTCGGAGCCGAAAGAGCAGAGGGTTCTCTTGCTCTCCCCTCCGCTCCTTCACCAGCAGCAGTGTTAACATGTATTAGTTCACACAAACACTCCATCCATGCTTTTGTTCCGGCCCTCCGGTCCAGTTTAAGAACCCATTGTGGCCCTCGAGTCAAAAAGTTTGCCCACCCCTGGTCTAAAGCTTATGCAATGTTAGAGGCCCTCTTGGAGAAAAACAGTATAAAATCACAAATATAAAAGATACAAAAGTGAACATTTATTTAGATTTTTTAATAAAATCACAACATATTAGAAAATATGTTAAAGCAGAACCATCATAAAACCCAGGAAAATAACATAATACTGTATCTATGTTAACGGCTTGACACTCCTCTCTAACACCTGTTTCCTCTATCTTTTGGTTGCATCCTCTTTGGTTGTATCCCATATGACAATGATTTTATAATATTTTCCACATATAAAATTAAAAAGATAACCCAGTATTCCTCCAGCATGGTTGACTGGAAGTTTTAAAATTATTGATGATATAGAAAGGATTATTGCAGCTACATAAGTTATTATTGGTGATGGCATATAAATATCAGGATAGTTGTCAAATTTGGGAAAACCTCCATCAAAATGTCTTCCATATATGAGCCTAAGACTTTAGGGCATTTTATGTTCTCTGTTATAGTGATTCAACTAGAATCATCTTTAAATTGGTGAGACCTCTTACCTATTTGCTGTCAGGTAAATGTGATCTTCTTTGATATTAGTATTTTGTGTCAAATCAGCAAAAATTTTTCATCCTTTCCAGTAAAGCTTCCCCTCATGGAATGAAAAGGTTTTCTATTAATAAAAGATTCATAATTGCCCTGGCTGGTATGGCTCACTTGGTTAAGAGTCATCCGTTGCCCAAAAGATCACCAGTTTGATTACCGGTCAGGGCACATGCCCAGGTTGTGGGTTCGGTCCGCAGTCCGGAGGCCTACAGGAGGAAACCAGTTCATGTTTCTCTCTCACATCGATGTTTCTCTTCTCTCTCTTTCTCCCTCTTCCTTCCTCTCTAAAAATCAATAAAAATACACTGCTTAAAAAAATAAAAGATTCATAACTAACTCCTTTCTTATAAACCTATGACCTCTTAAAGGGAATTCATTACAAAATACCAGATAGGAAAACATTTGAAGCGTTTGAATGATCGGGCCTGGAAAGGTGAAGGCTGGAGGAAGCAAACAGCCGTCTTCAAGGATCTGAACCTTAGCGGGTGTTGGAATCACGCATTAGAACCACCAGGTGTTGGAGGTGCTCAGGTAGCTGCCTAGTTCGCAGGTGGAGCAAGTAACTTTGAGCAGGTCACCCTAAAATGGATGCAAAGTGTAATAAGTCTGTGAATGAGAACCCTTAAAACCGCCTGGCTGTGGACTCCAGGTGTGTCCGGAGGCCTTGCAGATGCTGTGGGAGGTGGCACAAAGGCAGACTCTTGGGCCCCACCCAGGGCTGCTGAATGGGAGTCTGTATTTTCATGAAGTTCTTGGTGATTCTGCTCAGGTGATTGTCAGAAGCCCTGGACGCAGACTTTAGCAGGATCGTCCTGATGTGCCCACCCCAGCTTGGCAGTTGGTCCTTTTTCCTTTCTCCGTCCTTAGCCTTAGGAACTATTGGTGTGCGGTACTATTTCCCCTCCCACGGAAGTCCTAGATCAGTGGTTCTCAACCTTGGCTACACATTAGAATCACCTGGGAATCTTTTTAAAATCCTGATTTCTGGGCCTCATCCTCCGGAAATTCTGTTTCTTTGTTATGGGGAGGGGCCACAACATTAGGAACAAAACAAAAAAACAATTTCCGGAGGATGAGGCCCAGAAATCAGGATTTTAAAAAGATTCCCAGGTGATTCTAATGTGCAGCCAAGGTTGAGAACCACTGTCCTAGAGGCTGAGATTATTCCTCTTGATTTCCAGCCCCTCTCAATGCCTGGCACGCAGGAGGTGCCATTTATGCAGGGCCCACTGTGTGCCAAGAGCTTCTACCTCCTTTGGTCCTCACCCCAAGCTTGCAGACCGGAACAAATATTTCCATTTTATAGATGAAGAAACGGAGGCTCTGGCACCTGCCTGGGGTTGTAAGTGGCAGAGCTGGAATCAAACCCAGGTGTGTCTGATTCCAGAGCCTTCAGTAAGGGATCAGTAAACATCTGTTTAGTCACTTATTTACTTGACTGTTCATCCAAGCATCCATTGATGTTCTTATTGATTCATTGAAGAGACTCAGGGGAGATGAGGAAGAGAGCAGTAGAATCCGATTCCTCTGGGTGAACTGTTTTTAGAACAGGTGTTATCTGGCCCCCAAGAGGCCCCCAGAGTGCCCAGCCTTGGGGGCTCTGTTGCCCTGGGAGTGTGGAGGTGACACTCCTGCACCACCCCACCCCTTTCAAAATGTCCTCCATGACTCAGCAAAGAAACCCTGGGTCTGAAATCAGAGATGAGGCCAAAGGGGAAAAAAACAAAACCTCAAGAATGTTCTCTTTTCCTGGAGGAATTTCCCTTTCATATCTCTCATTCCTCCTCCAGGCAACCCAGGAAGCCATGCCTGTGGTCAGCTCTGACCCCCAGGCCGGGGGACAGCATCAGGCCTTCTTCTTCGGTGGCCTCTGATTCTGGGCCACCCGGGGCTTGCCAGCCCCTCTCCTTAGTTTGCCCTTAAATAGTAAAATCCTAATCTTGGACCCCAAATACCTGGTTTAAATTTTGCCTCTGCCTCTTACTAGGTGTGTGAACCTGGGCAAGTCACTCCACCCCTCAGTGCTTCAGTTTCCTCCTCTGTAAAGTAGGAATAACTATAAATTAGAGCAGTGATTTTCAACCTTTTCATCACACGCATACACAGACTAATTGTTAAAATTCTGCGGTGATCTGACAGAAAAAAAATTGGTATAATTTTGATTCATTCACACCAGAGGGCTATTGTTATGTTGATTGTTGTCATTTATTTATTTGACAATCTAAGGCGGTGGTTCTCAACCTTCCTAATGCCGCGACCCTTTAAAATACAGTTCCTCATGTTGTGGTGATCCCCAATTTCATTGTTACAAATTGAACATAATTAAAGCATAGTGATTAATCACAAAAACAACATGTAATTATATATGTTTTCCGATGGTCTTAGGCGACCCCTGTGAAAGGGTCGTTCAACCCCCCCCAAAGGGGTCGCGACCCACAGGTTGAGAACCGCTGATCTAAGGGAAAAGAGGTCAGTGCCCCTGACTAAATAGTCAGGTGTTGCATGTTTAAAAAATTCTTGCAGCACACCGGCTGCAAATTGTTGAATTAGAGGATTAACATAATTAATGTAAAGCATTTAGAACAATGCCTGACTCAAAGTCAGTTACAATTGCTATGTAACTGTTATTATTCTTGTTATTATTACTTATGGAAGAGTTACTCATACCTGGAGGAGACTCGGTGAACTCGAGCTAAACTTTTTCTCTTCTTATTTGTTCTAGTTTCACCCCAGAATTGACTTGAATTCTCAATTATTCATGTGGTAGAGAGCTTAAGGGGGCAACTGCAAATGAGTGAATAAATGAATACATTAGGAAGCTCTGGGTTGCCCTCTGAAAATGAGATTATTGTGATGGATGAAGAGGCATGACTCAATAGATTGTTGATTTGGGAATAACCCCATTCATTCTAGGAGGGGGGTGGCCCTCTGAGAATTTCGAGTCATAGGATAGAGAGTCCTGCCTCCTAAGAGAGTTCACTGATAAAGTGATACATTCGGTATGAAGATATACAGGCTGCAGGGGAAGGAGAAAGTAATTCTTGGCTTCTGGTTCTTAGCTCTGGATGTTTCAAAATCACCTGGGGATAAACATACAGAACCTCAGCCCCACTTCTGGGGATTCTAACCTCCAGGTCTGGGAATGAACAAGACATCCGAATGAAAATCTAGCCAAGTGTTCAGGAATGAAGGCAGGCAATGAGTGGAGACAAGGTAATAATAGCAGCACGTACTATCAACTAGCTGTTTTAGGTACATTTCTTTCGCCCTCATAGCCACCCTATTTGAAAGGTAAGAACCTGGGTCATAAGTGGCAGAGCTGGAATCAAACCCAGGTGTGTGATTCCGGAGCCTTCAGTAAGGGATCAGTAAGTAACGTCCGGGTCAGGGCGCAGGCTTGGGTTACGGGCTTAATCCCCGGTAAAGGGCATGCAGGAGGCAGCAGATCAATGTTTCTTTTTCATCGCTGTTTCTATCTCTCTCCCTCTTCCTCTCTCTCTAAGATCAATATACATACACCTTGTTTGTTTGTTTTTAAAGAAGGGTAAGAACCTGTGGTTTAAGCAGTTCGGTTTGGCCAGGGTCACACAGCAGAGCTCACATTTGAACCTGGGTCTGAATCTAAAGGCCTGATGTATTTTGCCGCATCCCACACTGCAGGAGGTCAGCCTGGGAGAACCTTCCCAGAAATTGAAAGTAGGATAGTCTGCCCTGATGTAAACTATAAAATCGATACATCACAGGTCAGAGCAAAGCTATGCAAACTGATTTAAAGAGACACAAAGGCCCCCCAGCTCCAGCTCGACCTTAACCCATGCCCTCTATTAACATATCTAAAGAAAGAATGCGTCAGCGGGGGTGGAGGGAGCTGGCGTTTGTCAGTTTGACACAGCTTGGGCTGAGGGAGGGGTCCGCGTCCTGCCGACCCCTGGCAGCTTGGTGCTCTGGCATCCAGTTTCCGTGGCCTTCCGTTCGCTCCCCGACCTCTCTGGCTGTTGTTTCCTTCCCAGTCACTTTCTCCCTCTACCCCCTTAAATGCGGTGTCCTCCGCATTCCCCTCTTCCCACGTTCCCTGGCGGGGCTCAGCTGCCTGCCCCGAGGACTTCTAGAGGTGCACACTCCTGACGTCCAGACTCCAGGCCTCAAGGCTAAGGTCGGGGAGAGGGAAGGCTGTCGTCACACGTGACCAGAGTTCACAGCCCAGCTGGGCCCCTGGCTGGCTGTGGACCTTAGAGGTTACATTATTGTTTCAGCCTCAGTTTCTTTAGCTGTGAAATGGGATGGTGATGCCTTCCTGGGATGAGTGTTGTGAGGATGAAAAGAGACACTAGGCATCCCAAGCACACAGTAGGAACTTGGTGGTCATGGTGCCGTTTATTATGTCCAGCTGCTGTGGGACTTTACCTGAATGTCTGTGGGCACGTTAAAAGCAGCATGTGAAATAGAGCATCTTTTTTTTTTTTTCTAAATCCGTTCTTCCTGATCAGAGGAAATAGAAACACCTTCCATCAAACTGCTGAAGCCAGAACCATCCTGGGCTGTCCCCTCACCACCATCCAAACGGCACCGAGGTCCAGTGATTCTGTTTCCTGCATTTCCTTTTTCTTTTTTAATTTATTTTATTGATTTTGTTATAGAGAGGAAGGGAGAGGGATAGAGAGTAAGAAACATTGATGGGAGAGAAGCATCCATCAGCTGCCTCCTGCACACCCCCTACTGGGAATGTGCCCGCAACCAAGGCACATGCCCTTGATCGGAATCGAACCTGGGACCCTGAAGTCCACAGGCCGACGCTCTATCCACTGAGCCAAACCGGTCAGGGCTCCTGCATTTCTTTTGTCACGAGCTGCTCTCTGACTTTCTCACTAGGTTATTGCAAGAACCTCTTAACTCCTTTCTCAACTTCCTCCTTCCTAAACTCCAAATGCTGGTCCATATTAAAACCCTTAATAGCTCTTGGTTGCCTTCAGAGCACTACTCAAATTTTTCAGCCACAGACCTTTCATGATGTGGCCTGCCTTCCTGTCCAGCCCCGTCCCTGCCACCCTCCTGTCTTACACCCTGACCCTCCCTGGTGGCAGTGCTGAACCGCACACCAAGTATGCCAGCTTCTCATGCCTCGCTGCAGCATAAGTAAGTCTTTCCTGGGAGAAGACCACACACACATACACACACACGTACACGTATGCACACATTCACACATGGGCTGGAGCAGGCGCCTTTCTCCCAAGGCTTCCTTCTGTCTTTCCAACAAGACTCAAAACTCCCAACTCCCCTAGGGCATCTCCAGGTGCTGGGCGCGCAGCAGGCTCTCAGTAGGAGGCTGTCCTAATAAAGCTTAACGTTTATGGATCCTCGGTGTGGGCCAAGCACAGTTCTAAACACTTAACATCCTCACAACTCTACGTGGTAGGTATGCTTTACTCATTCATTCTACCACATTTATTGAACAGTTCTCTCTGGTCAAGCCCTGGTCCACGCACTAGGGATAGGGCAGGATGAGGAGTGTGAGACGAGTGGAGGTATTCCTACTTTACCTGGGAAGGTTAGGAAAAGCCTCTCTGAAAAGGTGAAACTTGAGCAGAGGGGAAGTGGGAAAGGAGCTACAGTGGGGCCTTGACTTACGAGTTTAATTCGTTCTGAGACCGAGCTCGTTAACTCAAATTACTCTATCAACTCAATGCAATAAATCAGCAGAGAGACAGCTGGTATCTGAAAAAACTTGTTTGTCGGGACATTGGTAAGTCAAGGCCCCACTGTGTGTGGGTATCTAGGGGAAGGGTGGGTCAGGCAGAGGGAGTAGCCAGGACAGAGATCATTAGCTCCACTTGACAGATGAGGAAACCGAGAGTCTAGGAAAGTTGTCTAAGGTCACAGACAGAATAAGCGGCAGACCTTGATTTCAAACTCAGGTTCTGTAACACCTGACACAACTGTTAGCATTACTTTACACCAGTGGTTCTCAACCTTGGCTGCACATTAGAATCACCTGGGAATTTTTTTAAAATCCTGATTTCTGGGCCTCATCCTCCGGAAATTCTGTTTCTTTGAGGCCCAGAAATCAGGATTTTAAAAAGATTCCCAGGTGATTCTAATGTGCAGCCAAGGTTGAGAACAGCTGCTTTACACGGCCTTTTGCGGGACCCAGCAGGTGCCTTGGCTGAGGGCGAGCTGGCTCTCATCCCCAGCTTGGAGTTTGGCTTCCCAGGTTAAGGAACCCTCCCTGGTGGCAGTGCTGATTGGCTGGCTTGGTGTTCAGATTCACTGGCTGCCTCTGTTTTTCTGTTTTGTCTGTTTCTTTCTGTGGCTTTTGTTGGAGGCAAGTAGATTGTGTCTATTCTCCAGGCAGCCTCAAAACGCATGCTTCTCCTGCAAAGCTGAGGGCGAGACCCTGAGATACGATGTCTTGGCAAAGGCCCATTCCCTCGCACTGGTCAGTAGTCAGGGAGGCCTCTGTGGACAACCACTGCATCTCACTGCACACTTTCCTTCAAACTTACGCAGGAGGAACGGAGGCGAGCATCTTTGCAGAGGTGGTGTTTGAGCCGGCCTTGAGGGACATGAAGCAACTTTTCAAGAGAGGTGGGGTGGGTGTTTTAGGCAGAAGGAAGAGTGGGAGCTGAGCAGAAGCATCAATGTTGGACCAGTCAGTGGACCTGGAATATAGGTATAAGGAAGGTGTATGTGTTGGGGGAGGAGAGATAAGGCTCCAGGGAAAATGTAAGGTAGATCATGGCAGCCTTTTAAAAATTTTAAATGGCAGACTTTGCCTGTTCCTTTCAGATAAGGAGTCAGGATTTTATCCTGAAGACGTTGGGATTTTAAGGTTTTAAGAAGCAAAGAAGGCACGTGTGCATTCCCGAGGTTTTTGAAGGAGAGCTTGGGCAGCGGTGGGGAGCGTGGGCTGAAGAGGGAGAATGGAGGTAAAGAAACCAGTGAGAAGAGAGGGTAGTGCCCAGTGTTAGACGGGAACACCTGAGCAGAGAGTGGAGGGGCCAGGTTCCTGAGACATTTTGGAAACAGAGTTGACAGGGCCTGCTTCCAGGTTAATGTGGACATTTGGAGCAGGCAGAATAATGTCAGCATTTTTAGCTTGGATGCCAGTGGATCACGGTTAACGGATACATAATACAGAAGAGGAGGGGCAGGTTTGCAGCATCCTGTGCGCCAGCATCTGTGACATCCAGGTGGGGATGTGAGCCGTGGAGGTTAGAACTGGAGAAACATGAAAGCTGAGGCTGAAGGAATAGAAAACAGTCTCTGAAGTATGAAAACACGGGCCTTGGCTTAAGGCCTGGCAGATGTTTGTAGTTCTAGAGGCCGGTGAAGGAAAGAGGAGCCAGGGTGGGACCTGGGGATGCGTGTTTTGATGAAGGCATCGCTGGGACTGTTTGACGCACCTCAGCGTCTGGCGGTGGGCGGTGGAGGCCCCATCTCAGGAGGAGCACACCGTTGACCTAGTCTGGGTTATCTGCTCAGAGGCACTCAGACCAAGGGTGCTCCCAGCATCCTGGGCTTGTTTACACGGCCTTTGTGGGAGCTTTTTTCCTCTGCACGTGCCCAGCCTCCCACTGCTGAGGGGAAACTCCTGAGAGTAGGGATCCTGACTTCTCCCCCATTATTCTCCAGGAAGCTCAGCCTAGGCCTGGGCACACAGTTGGGCTGAGAATGCTAGTGGGGGACTGAATGACTAAGCAGAATGGGCAGCAACATTGAACTTGGTCCGCTGCTTCTTCTTGAGTTCCTTTTTGTTTTTTTAAATATATTTTTATTGATTTCAGAGAGAAGGGAGAGGGAGAGATAGAAACATCAATGATGAGAGAGAATCCTTGATCGGTTGCCTTCTGTATGCCCTACACTGAGGATCGAGACCACAACCCGGGCATATGCCCTGACCTGGCATCGAACAGTGACCTCCTGGTTCATAGGTCAACACTCAGCCACGGAGCCACGCTGGCCGGGCTTGAGTTCCTTTTTAAGGGGAACATCTGGTTTACAGGAATGGGTACAGTCTGCTCTCAGGCTTGAGTGGCATCAGGCTTGCTCCATCCATTGGTCCATCCATGCATTCTGAATATCTACTAAAAGTTCAGCACTTTGCCTGGCCGGCGTGGCTCAGTGGTTGAACATCGACCTATGAACCAGGAGGTCACGGTTCGATTCCCAGTCAGGGCACATGCCTGGGTTGTGGGCTCGATCCTCATGTGGGGCATGCAGGAGGCAGCCGATCAATAATTCTATCTCATCGTTGATGTTTCTATCTCTCTCTCCCTCTCTCTTCTCTGAAATCAATAAAAATATATTTAAAAAAATAACAAATAAAAGTTGAGCACTTTGAACATAGGATTGGGGGGCTCCTAGTACTTTCCATGCATTATTTTGCTTACATTCCAACAGGCCTCTGAGGCAGGCACTGCGACTCTATTTTGCAGGTGAGGAATCAGTTAATTATGCCCCAGGTCACACAAGTGGTAGAGGTGTAATTCAGCCCTAGTTCTAACTCAAAAGCACCTGCGCTCTCTCAGTGACTCATGTTAAAGCTTCAATAGGTAGAAAATGACCATATAATTTATTGTCCAGACTGGAATGATTTTTAAAAAGTTTTATTGAGATATAATTTTCATAACATAGAATTCACCTATATGAAGTACACAGCTGAATGGCTTTTAGTATGTTTAGAGTTGTGCAGTAATCACCATCATCTAATTTTAGAAAATCTTCATCACCCCCAAAAGGAACTTAGTAACCATTAGCAGTCACTCCCCATTACCATCACCACCCCAGCCCGAGGCAACCACGGATCTATTTTCTGTCTCTATAGATTTGCCTATTCTGAACAATTGATATAAATGGAATCACGATGTGTGGTCTTTGGTTGTCTTCTTTCACTTACCATAATGCTCTGAGGGTTTATTCATGTTGTAGCATGCCTCAGTACTTCATTTCTTTTTATAAATGTTATAGCATGCTTCAGTACGTAATTCCTTTTTATGAATGACTTCAATGACATTCCATTATATGGATATTCCACATTATATTCAGTATATTTGTTCATATGTTAACAGACACTTGGGTTGTTTCCACTTTTGGCTAGTATGAATAATAATAATAATGCTCTTTCATTTGAATACAAGTGTCTTTGTGGATGTGTTTTTATTTTTCTTGGGTATATACCCAGGAGTAGAATTGCTAGGTTACATGGCAAGTATGTTTAACGTTTTGAGGAACTGCCAGACTGTTCTCCAAAGTGGCTGCACCATTTTACACTCCCACCAGCAGCGTATGAGGGCTCCACTTTCTCCACATCCTCACCAACACCTGTTATTCCAAATGGGGACACGTTAGAGAGAAAGGTACAGCACTAATAATTACACCAGGATAGCTGGCATATGTTCTGCGTCTACTTAGATACCAAAAAACTAGAAGATTCAATTCCTGATTTCAGAGAACTTTCTGGCCACATGATGAGTCAAAGCCCCAAACCTACATGCTTGAGTTAATTAAAGAATCAAGTAAAGGTAAATTATTAAGAAGGAAAGCAAAGCGCATTTTATTTCCCCTAGGACATTTTTTTCTCTTGATTTATTTATTTTATTTTAAAAAATATATATTTTATTGATTTTTTAAAATATATTTTATTGATTTTTTACAGAGAGGAAGGGAGGGGGATAGAGAGTTAGAAACATCGATGAGAGAGAAACATCGATGAGCTGCCTCCTGCACACTCCCCACTGGGGATGTGCCCGAAACCAAGGTACATGCCCTTGACTGGAATCGAACCTGGGACCCTTGAGTCCGCAGGCCGATGCTTTACTGAGCCAAACCGGTTAGGGCCATTTTTTCTCTTTAAAAGAAAGGAACTGTCTCATTTGCCACCGTATTATTGTCCTTGGCCCCAGGAGTGTCTTCACAGAGTCTCAATAAGGACCTGTGGAATAAATGAATGAGTGAGTGAGAGGAGGAATGACACAAACTCTCCTGGAGGGATTGTAAAAAAAAAAAAAAAAAAAAAAAAAAAGAATCAGCTGCCGGGGATTTGTGAGTTTGGGAGAGGTATAAGTCTTTTCTAAAAATGTAATTTTCTGCTCAGTGTTTTAACAACAATAATGATAATTTTTGTTGTTGTTGATCCTCACCTGAGAATCTTTTTTCTATTGGTTTTTAGAGAGAGGAAGGGAGGGAGGGGGAGAGAGAGAGAGATCCATGTGAGAGACACCAATTTTATTTATTTTTTATTTTTTTAGTTTTATTGCTTAAAGTATTACAAAGGGTATTACATATGTCTCATTTTTCCCCCACCCTTGACAATCCCCTGCATATAAGTCCTTCAGTTGATCTCTTACCCCCCCCCCCCCATTCTGCCCCCCTACCCTCCCCGGCCTTCCCACTGAAGTTTGACAGTCTGTTTGAGGCAGCTCTGCCTCTGTATCTATTTTTGTTCATAAGTTTATAATGGAGAGAGACACCAATTTTAAAAAGTATTTGTATTTATTGCTTTAAAATATTTTTTATTTTATTGTTGAGAGTATTACAGATGCCCCCCATTTCTCCCCTCTACCCCCCTTCCACCTATCTCCCACCCCATCCCAAGCCTTCACCTGTCTATTGTCCGTATCCATGGGCTATGACTAACTTGTACTTCTAAGTCCCTTCTCCTTTTTCACCCATCCCCCCACCCCCCCTCCCATCTGGCAGCCATCAGAATGTTCTCTGTATCTATGAGTCTGTTTCTGTTCTGTTTGTTCACTTATTTTGATTTTTAGATTCAGTTGTTGATAGATATGTATTTATTGCCATTTTATTGGTCGTATTTTTTATCTTTTTTTTTCTTCTTCTTAAAGAAGACCCTTTAACATTTCATATAATGGTTTGATGTTGATGAACCTCTTTAGCTTTTTCTTGTCTGTGAAGCTCTTTATCTGACTTTCAATTCTAAATGATAGCTATGCTGGGTAGAGTAATCTTGGTTGTAGGTCCTTGCTTTTCATCACTTTGAATATTTCTTGCCACTCCCTTCTGGCCTGCATAGTTTCTTTTGAGTAATCAGCTGACAATCATATGGGCACTACCTTGTAGGCAACGAGTTGCTTTTCTCTTGCTGCTTTTATATCATTGTCTTTAACCTTTGGCATTTTAATTATGATGTGTCTTGGTGTGGCCCTCTTTAGGTTCATCTTGTTTGGGACTCCCTATGCTTCCTGGACTTGTATGCCTATTTCTTTCACCAGGTAAGGGAACTTTTTCTGTCACTATTTAGGTTTTCAATTTCTTGCTCTCTCTTCTCCTTCCAGCATCCCCATGATGTGAATGTGGTATGCTTGAAGTTGTCCCAGAGGCTCCTTACATTACTTCATATTTTTGGATTCTTTTTTCTTTTTTGCTGATTGGGTGTTTTTTGCTTCCTTATATTCCAAATTCTTGATTTGATTCTTGGCGTCCTCTACTCTACTGTTGATTCCCTGTAAATTATTCTCTATTTCAGTTAGTGTATCCTTTATTTCCTACTGGTCCTTTTTTGTTGTTGTTGCTATTCTCGCTAAGTTCCTTGAAGTACTCAGTAAGTTCTTTGAGCATCCTTATAACCATTGTTTTGAACTCTGTATCTGGTAGTTTTCTTGCTTCCATTTCATTTAGTTATTTTTCTGGATATTTCTTTTTTCCCCATTTATGACATGTTTCTTTGTTTCCACATTTTGGCTGCTTTCCTGTGTTTGTTTCTGTGTATTAGGTAGATCTGCTATGTCTCCTGGACTTGGTAGAGTGGCCATGTGTAGTAGGTGTCCTGTAGGCCCCAGGGGCTCAGCCTCTCCAGTCACCAGAGTTGAGCACTGCAGGTGAGCCCCTGTGTGAGCTCTGTGCACTGTCCTATTATAGTTGAGCCTTGATTGATGTTGGCGCAACCCAGGCCAATGGGTTGGGAGGATCAGTTGCAACTACATTGGAAGAACTGCTGTGCTGAAGCTGACCGTATGGAGCAGGACTTACTTCAGTGGGGCTTTGGTTCTCACTGAGTCAGTCCCTTGTGTGTGTCATTCCTGGTGGTGGTGGGGTTGTAATATGTCATGGGAGAAGCTGGCCACTGGGTGCTCTGGCTCTGGATCCTCTGGGGAGATGCAAAGTCAGCCACTCCCTGCGCCCTGCTTGGGGCCACCCAGCATGAGCTACAAAGCAATCTGCAGATGGCTTCTACTTGTCTTGGGCCTCGTGTGGTCCCTAGGAGAGGCCAAGCTGTGAACCAAGGTGGGCTGCTGCTAGAGTCTGGCCTAGGGCCATTTATTGAGAGAGCTGGGGCATGCTGAGGCCAGCTACTGCTTGTTTGAGTGATTTTAGGAAAGTCTAGCATAAGGCAAGAGAGGCCAGTTCTAAGGAAAAGCCACTGGAAATGTCTTGGTTGAACCTGCAAGTAGGGAGGGGCGGGGTCTCAGGGAATTATCAGGGGAGGGCAAAAAGTATTTGCCAGGTTGATGGAGATTTTAATGTGGTGGCTGCCTGTTAGCTCTGTGGTGGGGAGGGCTCAGCAGAGGAACAATGGCCTCTTCCAGCATTTCTGTTGGGGAGAAAGCTGCCCCTTCAGCTCTTGCCCTGATTCTAGACAAGTTAGTTCCTCCCTGAATGTCCCACGTTCCTTTCAAGCTGCTGCCCCAGTGCTGGAGCTCAGAGGGAGCTCCAGGTAAGTCTGTGTGAAGGCCCTTAAAGAGGAGCTGCCTGGGGCTCCAGCGACCTCTATGTCATTCAGCCACAATCTCTGCTGGTTTTTACAGCCAGAAGTGGTGGGGACTTCTCTTCTCAGCAGTGGAACCATGGGCTGGGGGGTCTGGTGTGGGGCTGGGACCCCTTGCTCCTCAGGAAAACCTCCACAGCCAAGATATCCCTCCCAATTTTAAACCATCACATGTGGGTGTGGGACCGGCTGGTTCTGAGATTCCACCCCACATCTCCGTCCCTTCTACCAGTCTCGATGTGCTTCTTCTTTAATTCCCCAGTTGTAGGACTTCCTTTCAGCTAAATTTCAGGTGGTTCTGAATCATGGTTGTTTGGTATTTTATTTTACTATTCTTTTGTTTGTTTGTTTCTTAGTCCCATACTCTGAATTCATTTATTTTACCTGCCCCACCTCTGAAATCACTTGATTCTTCCACCCCTGGTTTAGCCCCTTCCCCATATTTCACAGGAAATTTGAGGTTTGGTTCAGAATGGGAGTGACTTGGTCAACTCTGGTGTTTTGTATTTTTGTTGTAATTTTGATGTGGTTGTGGGGAGGCGACGAGTGCTGTTTACTTACGCTGCCGTCTTGACTGGAATCCGAGACACATTGATTGGTTACCTCCCACATGCACCTCAACCAGGCCAGGGATTGAACCTGTCACCCAGGTACATACCCTTGACCAGGAATACGAACCCTGGACCCTTCGGTGCACAGGCTGACCAACAAACACTGGCCAGGGCACAACTTTAATGATAATTTAAAAAGAAAAAACTAAATAACCTATAATTAGAGGAATCTTAAACTTGATTTTGTAAGTGTGAATGGCTGACAAAAGGTGAAGGAAAGACATACCAAGCCTGGGAATTCAGGAACAGGGGGTCTGGAAACAAAGCACCTATCTTTATGCACAGTACCTCCTGCAGCAGGTTAACCAAATTGGGAATAAAAAGGTGTAGTACCTACCCCCAGGAGTTTCCAATTTTGGAGGGAAAATAGGATTTATTAACAGGAAACAATGAGACTAATTGAAAGCAATCATTGGCTGGCGTGTGCCCTTGGGCAGGTCAGCTCCCCTCTGTGGGCCACTGTTGATCCATCTGGCTCTAACCTGCTCTCTAATGCTACAACCCTGGTGGGCTGGGAACTAGGACTTGAAGGAAGGAGCTGGATTTGCAGAAAGGACCAGGATGCCAGGAGTGGGTGATAAGGCCTTGGGGTGGGCTGGAGTGCTCCTGCTGAGATAAAATTGGATAGGGTGGCTGAGGCCTCTTGAAGGAGAACTTGAAAAGCGAGGCTGGTTGACTTTTAAATTTGACCTGATAAGCAGGTCCTTGGACTGGAGATGAAAGGAGTGTCTGTGGGAGATTAATCTGATGGCCCTGGGCCATTGATCCGGATCTCTCTGGAAGTACTGTGAGGACTGAAAGGCTCTCAGGGAGGCTTTTGCAATAGTAATGTAGGCCCAGTCTTTTAAAAGAGGGTTTGAAATGACTCCTGCCAGTCTCAGGATACACATGGCTTCCGTGAAGTTTAATTTTCCTTAACCATAAGTAATTTAAAGTAAATGTCCTTTTTACTTTATGACAATTATGGCTGTATTATGGACCAGAATCCTAAAAGTGTATATGCTTCTAGGGCAGAATGTTAGACTTCAAATAAATTTCAGGTTTGCAGAGACTATTTTAGGTTATACTAGATCCCTCAGAGAGATACTTTCTTCTCTGTTGTGAAGGGTTTACTTTGGTGGCAAATTTTGAGAAACTGGCTAACAGTCTACTGGAGGAATGGGAAGAATAGGATCTAAGTGAGCTTCTGCTAATGGTTTTGTTGGGGTAGGTAATTGATTGGGTACAAGTAACCAAAGGAAGGAAGCAATCCAAGATGGCACCAGGGCTTACCATCTGAAGACTCAGGAGAAAGATGGTGCCATTCATAAAAATGTGCAAATTGAAAGAGGGGTGGAAATATATGGTCTACCTTGAGAATACTGGGAACGCATGGCCCCGCTAGTCCCAGGGAAGGACTAGCTAGGTTGATCATGGAGGAGGAACCTCTTGGTCTTTCCCACTGACCTGCATGTTGGACACTTTGCCTGGTGTACTTTCTGTGACCTAAAGAAGATGTTCGCTGTGGGGTTTTAGAAGGTGCCCTATATCAGACGAAGGAAGTTCTCACCTATCCCTACTTTGCTAATAGTTTTTTCTTATTCTGAATGACTTGAATTTTATCAAAAACTTTTTTGGCTTCTGTTGATTCTATCATGATTTTCCCACCTTTAATCTTTTAATGTGATGAATTATATTGATGTTTTTCAAAAATAATAAACTAACCATTTATTTTTTATATAAGGTAAACACAATCAAACATACAACCCATTTTATTTATTTATTTTTTTAAAGAATAGTTTATTGATTTTTAGAGAGAGAGGAAGGGAGAGGGAGAGAGAAACCTCGATGTGAGAGTCGAACATCTATCAGTTGCCTCCTGCACACACACACAGTCACACACACACTAGGGATAGAGCCCAAAACTCAGACATGTGCCCTTGGTACCCAACCAACGGAGTCACACTGGCCAGGGCATTTTTTGTTTATTTTTTATTATTTGAGAGCGAGAGAGAAACATCTGTATGAGAGAGTAACATTGATCGGTTGCCTCCCATACACGACCCGAATGGGGATAGAACCCACAATCTAGGTAGGTGCTCTGACTGAGAATCGAACCCATGACCTTTTGGTGTATGGGATGATGCTCCAACCAGCTAAGTCACCCTGCAGGGCTGCTTAATGTTTTTAAAATTAAGTTTTTCATTAAGTAAATTTATTTTAAGAGGAAACCTGATAAAGTCCCAGGTTTGTTGTCCTGGTACACATACATACAACTTTAAAATGAGCATAAAACTTCCCGGCTGGCGTGGCTCAGTTGTTGAGCATTGACCTATAAACCAGGAGGTCACAGGTCAATTCCTAGTCAGGGCACATATCCCGTTTCAGGCTCGATCCCCAGTGCGGGTTGGTGGCAGGAAGTAGCCAATCAATGATTCTCTCTCATCATTGATATTCTATCTCTCTCCCTCTCCTTTCTTCTCTGAAATAAATAAAAATATATTTAAAAAATAAAATGAGCATAAAACTGTTAAAAATATTTATTTGGACCTCGAACTTAGGCTCTGGCGCCTGACTGGGTCAAATCGATGTAGCACATGCAGCCATTGCCACCCAGATACCCTCGGCTCTCATCCTCCCGAGTGCACCAGCCCCTTCCAGTGCCCCACTGTGACTGCCTGATGGCTGGTCCTGGCTATCCGAGTCCATGTGCGCTCCCGCAGGGAGGCTGGACGTTCTGGGGAATTAATCGCAGGCCCCTTTCTCCATCCCAGCAGCCCTCCACCACTGGCTGTGGGGAATGGTGGACAGGTGTCCCTGCTCCCTCCGAGGCAGAAGCATGCACTTTTCGTCACGTCCCAGAGTTCCTCAACAGGACCGAGCTCCATTTGCCCACAGTGTTAACTTACTCAACAATGTACTTTTCACTGGTTTCCTTCCCTTCTGCCTCATTTCTCCACTCGTGGGTGCTTCCTGGAATCACCTCCTGGGACAATTACTTCACTTGAATCCTTGTCTCAGAGTGTGCTTTGGGGAGACCCAACTAAGGCAGCCTCCTGCTAGCGGCATGGCGTTGGGCGATACTTAGCTTCCCCGTGTCTCTGTTTCCATCTGTGACTGGAGGGTAATAATAGCAGCTATACTTCAAGGTGAAGGTGGTTAAAAGATATAAACTTCCAGTTATAAGATAAATAAGTCCTGGGAATACAGTGTACACCATGATGATGATAGTTAACGGTCTTGTATTGTATAATTGAAAAGTTGCTAAATGAGTAGATCTTAAAAATCCTCAACATTATTACAAAACTGTACACCTGAAACCTATATAATTTTATGAACCAGTGTCACCCCAACAAATTCAATAAAAAATTAAAATAAATTCTCATCACAAGAAAAATATTATAATTATGTAATGGTTGTTAACTAAACTTATTATGGCAATCACTTTGCAATATATATGTATATTAAATCATGTATACTTTAATACAATTGATACCTCAATAAAACTGGAAAAAAACTTTGATAATGATGATTTACTTTCTCATCAAAGATAAATGACCTTCTAACCTGATTAGTTTATTCAATAATTCTGAGAGTAAAGAAACACTTCCTTTAGTACAGATCTGGTTTCTGGTTATGTACTTACTCCAAAGCTATATTTTTTAGTCCTCCTGCATACCAGAAACCTCTTACACTTCAACATTTTTGTCTTCCCATAATTTCATATCTATTCTTTTAGATATGAAGGGAGAGGGAGAGCAAAGCATCAATGATGAGAGAGAATCATTGATCGGCTGCCTTCTGTACCCCATCTACCGGAATCGAGCCCACAATTCGGGCATGTGCCCTGACCGGGAATCGAACTGTGACCTCCTCCTAGTTCATAGGTCGATGCTCAACCACTGAGTCAGACCAGCTGGGCCATATTTATTCTTTTTTTTTCTTATTTATTTATTCATTCATTTATTTATTTTTAATAAATCTTTATTGTTCAGATTATTACAGATGTTCTTCTTCCCCCCCTCCCCCATAGCTCCCTCCACCTGGTTCCCACCCCACCCCATGCCTTTACCCCCCGCCACTGTCCTCATCCATAGGTGTAAGATTTTTGTCCAATCTCTTCCCGAACTCCTGAGAATTGTCAGTCCACTCCCTGCTTCTATTATATTCACCAGTTTATTCTGTTCATCAGATTTTTTTAGTGACTTAATTTTTAGATTCACTTGTTGATAGATATGAATTTGTTGTTCCTTTGTTGTTCATAATTTTTATCTTTGCCTTTTTCTTCTTCCTCTTCTTAAAGAATACCCTTCAGCATTTCATATAATCCTGGTTTGGTGATGATGAACTCCTTTAGCTTTTTCTTGTCTGTGATGCTCTTTATCTGACCTTCAATTTTAAATGATAGCTTTGCTGGGTAGAGTAATCTTGGTTGTAGGTTCTTGCTATTCATCACTTTGAATATTTCTTGCCACTCCCTTCTAGCCTGCATGGTTTCTGTTGAGAAATCAGCTGACAGTCGTATGGGTACTCCCTTGTAGGTAACTGACTGTTTTTCTCTTGCTGCTTTTAAGATTCTCTCTTTGTCTTTTGCTCTTGGCATTTTAATTATGATGTGTCTTGGTGTGGTCCTCTTTGGATTCCTCTTATTTGGGGTTCTCTTCACTTCCTGGACTTGTAAGTCTATTTCTTTCACCAGGTAGGGGAAGTTTTCTTTCATTATTTCTTCTAATAGGCTTTCAATATCTTGCTCTCTCTCTTCTTCTGGCACCCCCATAATTCGGATGTTGGTACGTTTGAAGTTGTCCCAGAGGCTCCTTACACTATCTTCATATTTTTGGATTTTTTCTTTTTTCTTTTCTGGATGGGTGTTTTTTGATTCTTTGTATTTCAAATCTTTGACTTGATTCTTGTGATCCTCTAGTCTGCTGTTGGATCTCTGTATATTCTTTATTTCAGTCAGTGTATGCTTAATTCCTGACTGGTCCTTTTCCATTTTTTCGGCATTCTCATTAAGATCCTTGAAGGTCTCACTAAGTTCCTCGGAGGTTTGTAGAAGATTCTTGAGTAACCTTATAACTGTGGTTCTGAACTCCAAATCCAGTAATCTGCTTTCCTCCATTTCTTCCATTTGTGACATGTTTCTTCATTTCTGCATCTTGGCTGCTTCCTTCTGCTCTTGGCGCCTCTGCACCTCCTACCCAGCCTCAATGCGCTTTTTTCTTTCCTTCTAGTTGTAGAACTTCCACACAGCCAGCTTTCCCGTGGTTCTGGATGATCCACTGTTTTGTCTTTTCGTTGTAGTTTTAACATGGTTGTGGGGAGCGGCACGTACTGGTATATACCCTTTGCCACCATCTTGGTTGTTCATATTCTTTATAATTTAAAATATATTGTTCTCTTTAATGAAAGAGTGCAGTGTTGTGATTAATTAACTAAAACTTCATACTTGTATTTCGGAAGATAGGAGTAATGGTTTTGCAAGGTTAGATAAGGTACATGGCACACATTCATGTTGGCATAACAAGAGTTCTTGAATTTAAAACAAGTACACACATATGTTATTACTAATAAACTACTTTTCATTTTTCCAGTTGGCAGAGGTTTTTGTTTGTTTGTTTTGTTTTGAAATAGCTACCTAATGTTTGTTCATTAGATCGGTTCAGCATTTCAGCAGGGGATTTAGAATGAAATTTATGGGAGGAGTTTTGGGGGATGGGTGAAAGGTGAGCGGGATTAAGAAGTACAAATAGCCAGTTATAAAAATAGTCACAGGGATATACAGCACAGGGAATATAGCCAATAGTACTGTAGTAACTATGTATGGTGTAAGATGGGTAATAGACTTATGGGGAGGTTCATTTCATAGGTATATAAATATCTAGCCACTATGCTATACACCTGAAACTAATACAATATTGTATGTCAACTTTAACTGAAAAATAAATTTTGAAAAATCTAAAAAAGTCTTTGAATGTTTCATAACTTTAGATTGAGAAATTCCACTTCTAGAAATTAATTCACTTCTAGAAGTAATGACACAGAAATATTACCACAAAAATATTTCACAGTATTGTTTCTAATAGGGAAGAATGAGAAACAACTTAAATTTCCAACAATACATGTTGGGTAAAATGCATTATATATTCACCCAATGGCATACTATGTAGCCATCCTATATAATAAAGAGCTAATATACTAATTAGACCAAACAACAGAACAACCGTCCAGACATCCTTCTGGATGACTGTGCAGATGACCTTCTGGACGAAGCCGGGACTGTGAGGGCTGCGAGGGGCTGTGAGGGCCAGCTGAGGCTGTGAGGGGCTGTGAGGGTTGAGCCCCTTGCATGAATTTCGTGTACGGGCCTCTACTTAAGAATAATGTTGTAGTATAAATGACATGGAAAAGTGCTAACAATATATTTTTTTTAGTGGAAAAAAAGCTTACAAAACAATTTGCAATGACCTCATTTTAAAAAATAGAACAGTCTTAGAAAAAACAAATATTGACATTTTAAAGGGTTATCTATGGATGGTGAGATTGCAAGTAATTTTTCCTTTTTGTGTGTGCCTTATCTGGATTTTCTAAGGTTTCCACAATGCAAATGAATATTTCCATGATATTAGAACTATAATAAAAATTATCATTTAAGAAACAATTTATTGAGAAAATGTTTAGCATGGAACTTGCCTGTTAGTGTCCTTTCCCTCGAGAGGACCTCAGGAGAGGCAGGAGTTCCCAGGCCTCCTCCCACCGGGAGCATTACTGGAGGCCTGTGGTCTGCCTCTTGGTCGTGTGGAATCCAGCTTTGGGGAAAGTACAAAGTAACCCAAAAGTTTGGGAGGTAGAAGAAATGGCAATTGGGAGATTTTATAGCGTCTGAGCAAGAAGCGCCTTCAGAGAGGATCTAGTTTCTCCGCCTACGTTTCCCTCAAACAGAAGCTAAGGCCGACTCTCAGGGCTTGTCCAAGGCCACACAGCGGGCTTAACGGCAAGGTGAGGCCTTGAATGGGCGGCCTTTCCGCCGGCTGTATTTCGGTAACGGGCGTATTTCCACCAGGCCTTCTACTTTAATGTGCACAGAACCAGCGGGGGGCTTGTTGAAATGCAGATTTTGATCCGGCAGGTCAGGCGTAGGCTTAGGAGTCGGCATTTCTAACCAGCTCTTAGGCGATGCAGATGGTGCGGGCTTTGGGATCACAGCCCTCATGTGCAGCCATGGGGTACCAGTGGGGTAGAGCACAGATTCTGCAGCCAGGCTGCCGGCTTCCCGATCCTAGCTCGGCCGCACATTGATTATTAGTGGGCTGCAGTTCCTTATCCGCGAAATAAGGATAACACCTAACTCAGTGAGGATTTACTACGTTACTGCACGTTACGTATTTAGAACACTGCTCGCTAATATCTAGTTACTAGTTGTTATATTCCCCAGAGCAAGCAGCGGGCGAGGTAGGGTTGGACCAATGAATGAATAACCTTTGGAGAAAAGCTCTTTCTTGGGCGACGAATGTCAGAGAAGGGAAAGGGGAGGGCGCATGGGTGGGGGAGAGGACCACCTCCTGGAAAGCGCTCTCCACGGGGTGGTCGGGAGGGAGCGGGGCGACCGGAAGCCGGGCCGGCCCGCGCCCGAGGACCAGCGCGGCCGCTGCGGGGGAGGGGGGCGCCGCCAGCCCTTTCCGTCTGGGGCGGCGGCGGCGGCTCCGCCCCGGGAGCGTGTGACGCGAGAGCATTCCACGGTTGCTACCTCGTCGCGAGGGGCGGGGCGCCTGTCAGGGTAGCCGCGCGCCGGCGCAGGCGGGCCGGGCTCCAGCGCGCAGTGCCAGCACCAGCACCAGCACCGGCACCAGCTCTGCGCCCGCGCTCTCCGGCCCGCCGCCTGCGTTCTGGCTCGCGAGCCCGCCCTCCCGTCCTTCTCGTGCGCCGCCGAGTATGGAGCTGCTGTGCTGCGAGGGCACCCGGCACGCGCCCCGGGCCGGGCCGGACCCGCGGCTGCTGGGGGACCAGCGCGTGCTGCAGAGCTTGCTCCGCCTGGAGGAGCGCTACGTGCCCCGCGCCTCCTACTTCCAGTGCGTGCAGCGGGAGATCAAGCCGCACATGCGGAAGATGCTGGCCTACTGGATGCTGGAGGTACCGCGCGGACGGGTCTCCCCTCCCCCGCCGTCCCTGCGTCCTCGGCTCCGGACATCCCGGGGCCGCCCTGTTGGGACATCCTGGTCTCGACAACAATCTGCAAGATGCTTCGGTGGCCCGGACCCCCGGGCCCGGCCTTTCACTCGGCACCCTAGCCGGCTGCCTGCGCGGCGTCCCATTCCTTTTTCCTTCCCCAGTCTCGGCTCTGGCACCCTAACTAACCATCTCTTCGGCCGGGAAAGCCGGGCAGGATTCGCCTTCTCCCCATCCGGCTTCGCTAGCGTCTCCTGCTTCTCTCCCCCGCCCCGTCGTCTTAGGAGAGCGCGCCTGGAAAACCCTGGGCGCAGCCGCCCCCGCCCCGGAGCCGGTTCCTGTGTCTGCCGCGGGGTTCTGGCGGGGAGGCGGTGGGGGTGGCGCGCGCGCGGTTCCGGCGGTCAGGGAAATGAAAAGTGCGGGAGGCAGCGGCTGGAGTCTCCTCCCTTCCCTTTGGGTGTGTGCAGTGGGTGATGGTAGCGGGGGTAAGGTCCCAGCTCCGCTGCTGTGGGTGACTCTTGGGGCCCCCATGGGGGAGGGGAGTCTCATTAAGTAAGGGAGCCCCTGGCGTACCTCCCTTGGGGGGGGGGGCGGCGGGGGAGGCGACACGGAGCAAGGGGGCCGTCCCCTTGGGGTGAGCACATCCTCTGTATTAGTCCTTGTCACTGTAAGCACCTTTTCCCCTTCCATGTTTGCTCCCCGTCCCACTTCCCTTCAGTGCCCCCTTTCACCTTCAGTGCTGCTGTGCTTCCCACGTTCCTGCCCTTAAGTGACTGTGTCCTCCCCCCCCCCCCCCCCAGGTGTGCGAGGAGCAGCGCTGTGAGGAGGAAGTCTTCCCCCTGGCCATGAACTACCTGGATCGTTACCTGTCCTGTGTCCCCACCCCCAAGGCGCAATTTCAGCTCCTGGGTGCGGTCTGCATGCTGCTAGCCTCCAAGCTGCGCGAGACTACGCCCCTGACCATCGAAAAATTGTGCATCTACACCGACCACGCTGTCTCCCCCCGCCAGATGCGGGTGCGTGCATACTTTCCCCCGCCCCTAACACATACCCCTCCTCACCGGGAAAAGGAAAGCTAAGCCCTCAGAGGCTTTCTGCCCCCTGGGGGACGGCTCAGGGCCGCAGGGGCTTATGTTTGGACAAAAGATGGGCAGTGCAGTATGATGGTTAGAGTAGCCCCAGTGGAGGCTTAAACTGCCAGCATGAACGAACTCCCCTTCTCCTGACCTCCAGGGGGTGCCACTCCTCTTGGTCTTTCCCCCAGATAGCAACAAGTCAGACTGCATGTCTACACTCACTAGTACTTTGCCTCCGGGTTTACACAACCATCATGAGTTATTTATTGGCAGCAGCAGGACATGCCTGCACACCCCCACTGGAGTGGGGGAGTGGAATGTGCTTCTTGTGGGGGAGGGGGGCTGCTTTGGGTGAGCCTTTATCCGGGTGTGGACTTTGTGATTGAAAAGCCTCCCAGAGCAGATTAAAGCCCAGCCCTGATTGCTCTCAGGAAGGGCTCCAGGAGTTTCATCCCACCTTCTTTCCTTCCTCTTATATCCCAGAAGAGACAGCTCCTTCCTAATCCTCGTTGTGAGGAGCCCGAGCAGCTGCCTCAGGCCTGGTGGAATCATCTCATCTCTCCCTTTCCCCCTTAGCCGGAGGCCAGAGCCGAGGGACAGACAGGGAGCTGAGCTGCAGCTGCTTCCGATGTGATAATGATGCCCCCTCCCCTGGCCCGCCCACTCTGACCATGGTCTTTCATAACCCTGTGGGGAGCTGCTGTCACTCCTGTGGTTTGGGAAGTGGCTCCCTGGGCCCCTTGCTAGGAACTTGGGCTGGGCTCTTCCGAGGCAGGGCAGGAGAGGCAGGGCAGGAAAGTCACCGGGAGGTTCTCTTATCCCAAAGCCTGAGGTCGGGGAGCTGCCTGGATCTGGAGGAGGGGTATGCAGATCACCTCCCAGGGTGGGGGTTGGAGGGGTGGGGGGGCTGGGAGAGGGTGGGTGAGTGGGCACCTTCCTCAACCTCGCTCTATACTGCCAAGTCTTCTCCTGACCCTGAGAGAGTCTCTGGGCCCCATCTCCCGGGGAGGAGGGCAGCGTGCAGGCTGCTGTGATTGGCTGGCCAGGAAGCCAGGGTACTGGGGCCCCCGACTGCTGCTTGTCCAGGAACAGGATTCCTCTTCCTGCCAAGTAGCTCTCAGAGATGGGAGTAGGAGGCCGGAGTTGGGAATCTGGGAGGCCCCACAGCGCTTTGTGATGAATCTGGTAGTTTTTGGCAAGTTTAAAGGTGGAGCTGCTTTCCAGGGCCAGTGGGAAAGATGTTTTTGGAGGGGTTTGGGCTGGAAGGTAAAAGGGGACTTCCTTTTTCGTGTGAGAAGTTTGGGATGGCATGTGTGCCTTTGTACGAGGGAAGTTTTTCAGAACAGGCAAAAAATACTCTTCCCCCACTCTCTCCGCCTGGGCTGGGGGTGGAGCGTGCAGATGGCTTCCTAGAAGGTCAGAGTTGGAAGGGACCTCAGTGAACTCGGCAGTCCAAATGCTTGTGAGAAGGCGGAGGCCCAGAGGCGGAGGGCAGGGTCCTGCCTTGGCCACCTGAAGCGGATGACGAGAATCTGGGCCTTCTCGCTAGCCCAGGTGGCCCTGAAGGCCAGAGATATGATGGAAGTTGCCAGCCACGGCAGCTAAACCCTCCCTGGGGTATGTTCGGTGCCAAACGAGGACTGAGATTCTCAGGGGCTGTCCGGAGACAGGGTAGGGTGGCCACCTTCCCTCACACAGGACCCCATGCCTTCCCACAGGGCCAGTCCCGCTCCAAATTGCCTTTCAGGTGTTTCCTTGGAGGCTAGGTACTTTCTATTCACTTCTGAGTTAGGAGTTTGGCCACTGGGACAAGCACCAGGGGTAGAATGCTAGCTTCTCTGCCCAACTTCTGGCTCCAGGCCAGGCTGTTTTCTGTGGGGCCCTGCAAGAGGTTTTGGGCTGATTTGGGAGGATGACACCTAGGCCGGGGCCGGGAAGAGGTTGGGTGGGGTTGCTATTTCTCTCTCAGTAAGGAGTCAAACCCTTGAGTTCCTTCCTGAGATAAAACAATGAAGAAATCCTCATATGTGCAACTCAGAAATGGGGCCAGGGCTTCGAACCCTAGACAAGTGGATTGGGGCTCCCATCTGCCTTCTGGGATCTAGCAGGGGTGTGCAGGCTCAGGCAGGTGGAGATCGGGTTTGGTCCCTCGGAGACCATCCAGACCCATCTTGTTGGCATGGCCTCCACAGCTCTTTCCAAGACTCAAATGGCACTAAGCACTGTGGGTTCCAGTTGAAGGGGGTGGGGTGGGTGTTATATCTCAGGACCCAACCCTGATGTCCCACCAAGGGGATGTGGGTTGGGTTGGGCAACGTCCCCTTTGAGGAACCTCAGAGTTAGTTCAGTGACTGTATCAGAGGTGGTGTGGCCTCATGCTCACTCGGGTTTCTACAAGAGGCATAGGCTTGGCTGGGATGCAGAGTTGGGGAGAGGCTAGTGGTGATTTCCCCTTTTACAAATCCTTGGGATTATGGAGAGTCGGCTTTACCCCAGAGGAGCCTCAAGTTCATAGAGATGGTGGTGGTTTCTGTTGCTGCTGTCTTTTCATTCAAGCCCAGCTGGAGAAGTGCTCAGAGCCTTGGGTCAAGTCAGAAAAAGGCCTGTATTATTGGCCCCCAAAAGATAACCAAACAAGATCAAAAGACAGTTCACGTACAGCAGGTAGTCTGGCACGTAGTAAAAGACAAACAAATGCTTAAAGCAAATGACCCCAGCTCTTCCCTGCCCTGGACTCTCCATGCCACAGTGCCAGTCCCTAAACCCAGAAGCAAAACTGGGGTCTTGACCTTCGAGTTTGATGGGCATCCTTCTCCGTTACTCTCTTCCCTTGCCTTCTTTAGTCACTGACCCCACCTTCTTCTCCAACCTCCAGGACTGGGAGGTGCTGGTCCTGGGGAAGCTGAAGTGGGACCTGGCTGCTGTGATTGCCCATGACTTCCTGGCCCTGATCCTGTACCGGCTCTCTCTGCCCAGTGACCGACAGGCCTTGGTCAAAAAGCATGCTCAGACCTTTTTGGCCCTCTGTGCTACAGGTAATACACTCCAGGCATATTTTTGCCAAATCAGGAAAATCAAGACGTGGGAGGGTCAGAGGAGATGCTTGTTACATGCCTTTCAAAATTTGTGAAAATTATGTCCCCTCTGAGCCCCCCGTTTCAATACAGAAAAGATGCAGAGCACAATCTCAGCTGAATGGGATCTTAGAGACCCCAGTACAAATGTAGGTGGGGACTCAGGGCTTAGAGAGAAGTGATTGCCCAAGGTTTCACAGTGATTAAATTAGGAGCAGAACCCAGGTCTCCACCCTGGTTTTGTTTCCACACCAGGGAGAGAGACTCATTCACTCCCTGGTGCCTGGCCTGGGTCCCTTAGGGACCACCCTGGACCTGGCCTGCACAGGTCTGCTATTCACCGACCCTCCAGGAAATAATCTCTCCTACCTCTCTCTCGCCCCTGGCTGACACAACTCACTGCTGGCATTTTCCAGGATGCCCCTGCTCTGTTCCTGCTGCCTGGCACTTTCTGAGGGATAGGAAGTCTACCCTGGTTGTTATTCTTGATGTACTCCTTGCATCATGGTTCCCTCTCTCTCTTCCCAAGATTACACCTTTGCCATGTACCCACCATCCATGATCGCCACAGGCAGCATTGGGGCTGCAGTGCAAGGCCTGGGTGCCTGGCCCGCATCCGCAGATGAGCTCACGGAGCTGCTGGCAGGGATCACAGGCACTGAAGTGGTGAGTGCTGGGCAGCTGGGCAGCAGCCTGTCAATTCATGAAGCGCTGCTATTCCCTGAGCCTCCAGTAGAGGGAGGTGTCCATCTCCAACCTGGTGCCTTTCACGGGCCCTGCCCTTGGAGCTTCTGTGGCGTTTTATCTACTGCCTTGTCTGGGGAAAAGCAAGTTGTCTTGGGTGGGTTGCAGGGCACCATCCCTTGGTGCCCTTTTCTGCCAAATGGTGTTCAGGAGTGGGGGTGGGAGGCTTAGTGTCGGATGCAGGGCTGCGCTCACACCCTGTTGCCACATCCTCTTGCCAGTTTCTGAGAATTGAAGGCTGATTCCTGGGGCTGGGCTGTGGCTTAACCTCCCCAGACTTCCCTGTGTGCTGGGAGGTGTCCGTCCCCCGCACCTGCTGCCAGATGCTATGGGAGGAGGGAAGTGGACCTTTAGCTCCAATGGGACCTTCCTCCACCTCACCCAGCATTCCCTCCTCACTGTCCCCCCTTGTTCCCAGGACTGCCTGCGGGCCTGTCAGGAGCAGATTGAAGCTGCACTCAGGGAGAGCCTCAGGGAAGCTGCCCAGACGTCCCCCAGCCCAGCACCCAAAGCCCCCAGAGGCTCCAGCAGCCAGGGGCCCAGCCAGACCAGCACTCCCACAGACGTCACAGCCATCCACCTGTAGCCACGGAGAGGCCCCCTCCAGTGGCCACTGACAGCAGAGGAGGGTCCCTGCCACCCTCCCTCCCTGCAGGAACAAACCACGTCGCATCTGCCACAACTGAAGTCTGGGGGGGCTCCTTCCTATTTGCCCTTTGCTAAAGAGAAGGGGGCAGGTCCTGCCTATCCCTGCCGTGTGCACTAAGGGGCCCGGCCAGCCACGTTTGGGTGGCTAGTCAAGCCCCTCCTTCTCCCTGCCTCTGACCAGCTCAGCTCCTTCCCTGGTTCTGGCTGGGGGTGGGTCAGCTGGTCAGAGACAGAATTGAAGAAGGTAAAATAGATGTAACCAGCATTCCTTATTGAGGCCCCCTGTCTCTGGGGCTCTCACGTTCTCAACTGCCAAAATGCCCTGGTGCCTTATAAAGGTGCTGCACCTTCTAGAGTCACTGCATTTGGATTGGGGTCTTTCTGAAGAAATTTCTGATATTCTGAGGGGACACAGTCTGGACAGCTCTTCTCAACATACTTTGGAGAGCCCTGCATAATCCGTGCGCACAGCTGCTCCTAGAGGGAGGGGCCCAGGCCTCTGTCAGAGATTCCAGAATCAACCAGTTCCTCCTCGCTTTGCTTTCTGCCCAGTTTCTCCTGTGATTGAGGGGGGTCAGTGCTGAAGGAAGAGGTGGTTTTAATTTATTAATTGTGTTGAATACAACTGTAAGAGGGTGTGGTGGGGCCCACCAGCCCAAGTGGTGGTGACCCTGGCGGTTGCTGCATCCCTCCTCTGCTACTGGCTAGAGGATCTTTGTGACCGAGGAGCTGCTACGGCCTGGGAGGGGCCAGGCCCTCCTCTCCCTTTGGCCCTGTGCCCCGTCCTGCATCAGGGGATGAAGCAGGGGTGACCTGGAGGTGACCAAGCCCGCTGTCTGAAGATGCAAACCCTGTTAACACAGGTCTTTCCTAAGGCCACAAGGTCCAGTTGCTGGCCCAGGACCATCATGCTACCTTAATAAAGATTGTGGAATAAAGTTGGCCTTGGCTTCTTGGATTGGATGGAGGTGAGGGTAAAAGCATGAGGTAAAGAGGGCAGAAATCAGTGGTCCATCAAGCCACTTATGTAAAGGGCCAGAGTAAATATTTTAGGCCTGTGAGCTATCTCCTCTGTCCCACAGTCAGTGCTACTTTATAATGGAATGTGTGCTTTCCTAAAAATCATTGTTCTTGCAAAACTGCCTAATAAAATCCATAGGACTTATGTATGGGCACAGCATGCAAGAACTCAATGAGTGATGTTTTTTTTTTTTTTTAAAAAGTACTTATTTCAGAGGGGGAGATACAAACGCCAATGATGGGAGAATCCTCTATGGCTGCCTCTTACATGCCCTTTACTGGGGATCAAGCCCACACCCCTGATCCAACCCAGGTGGTTCATGGATCTATGCACAATCACACAGCAGGGTTGAGTGACATGTTTATTTCTTCAAAATATATTTTATTGATTCTTTACAGAGAGGAAGGGAGAAGGATAGAGAGCCAGAAACATCGATGAGAGAGAATCATCAATCAGCTGCCTCCTGCACACCCCCTACTGAGGATGTGCCCGCAACCAAGGTACATGCCCTTGACTGGAGTCAAACCTGGGACCTTTAAGTCTGTAGGCCAATGCTCCATTCACTGAGCCAAACCAGCGAGTGACATGTTTTTTTAAAAAAGAGGGGCCTGGCTGCCTTGGTTCAGTAGTTGAACGTGGACCTATGAACCAGGAGGTCATGGTTCAATTCCTGGTCAGGGCACATGCCTGGGTTGCAGGTTTGATCCCCAGTCTGGGGCATGCAGGAGGCAGCCAATCAATGATTCTCTCATCACTGATGTTTCTCTTCCTCTCTGAAATCAATAAAAATATATTTTAAAAAAAGGATAGCATAGTTTTTATATACTATATGGTTAAGAAACACAAATATAACAGTCCTTTATCTTCAAAAACACCTGAAGTTTGCTTGTGGAAGCAGAGGTTGGGAGGATGTGAAAGGCAGGTTGTGGATGTGACGCCCAACCCACATGTCAGAGTGTTTGCACTTGTGTATCTGGCTTGGTTCAGCTTGGTGCAGTTTTCTGATTTTATGTGTTGTTTCTCAAGGACAAAACTGCATAGAATATATGTGCTATTTGTTTTATGATAAAATTGTTCCCAAATATATTAATTGGGTTGGAACAAAGTGACATTTTCAAAGGCAAACAAGGGTTCCAGGATTGTACTCTGCTATTGCAGCATGAAAGTAGCCATGGGAAACATGTAAATAGATGGGAGTGGCTGTGTTCCAATAAAACTATGGACACTGGAATTTGAATTTCACATCATTTTCACTTACCATAAAATACTCTTTAAAAGAATTTTCCCGTCCATTAAAAAATGTAAACACCATTCTTGGTGTTCATGGCCATAAGAAATGGGCATATGTCCCTAGTTTGCCAACCTCCAGTCTAATGCTCTCAGCCAGAAAGGGAACTTGTCTGGTGGTGATCCAGCTCTAACTATCCTGGGCACAACCAATATTCTCTGATCTGTCTGGCCTTTGCATTTCCACTTCCCTCTAGGGCAAGCATGTCAAACTCGTGGCTCGTAGGCCAAGGCCTACTTTATTTGGCCCATGTCAGCCTTTGAGTTTGACATGCTTGCTCTAGGGCAGTGGTCGGCAAACTCATTAGTCAACAGAGCCAAATATCAATAGTACAACGACTGAAATTTCTTTTGAGAGACAAATTTTTTAAACTATATAGGTAGGTACTTTGTTATTAACTTAATCAGGGTACTCCTAAGGCTTAGGAAGAGCCACACTCAAGGGGCCAAAGAGCTGCATGTGGCTCGCGAGCCGCAGTTTGCTGACCACGGCTCTAGGGGCCCTCTCCTCTAGCTCTTCCACCCACAGCTGAGACAGACCTTCTTTTGAACCTCCTGGTTCCTGGCATTCTCCCAAAACAGCCTGTATTGGGGAAAGGCAGAGACGAGCCCCGTAGGGGCTAACTCTGGGTATAGCCTGGAGGAACGAGCTTGGAGAGTTAGGATAGGGGTGGGCGTCCTCAGTATACTGGGTAAGAATCCACTCCTAAACAGGAACAGGGAAGAGTAATCCCTACCTTTAGATAAAGAGGGAAAACAGAAAGATCTGCATTGATGACAATAAAACAGACGCTCAATAAATACCCGCCTTTTCATCCACATCCCAGGGACTTGACATGGCCTGGGAGAAAGAACTCCAAGCCCCAGCAGGGCAGTGGGAATCCTGGGGTGTGGATCTCAAACAGGTTCCAGAACTGAGCAGGAACAACGGCCTGACCCTCGGTCCGCCCTGCAGGGTACCGGGGGGTCCCAGGTGCCCAGGAGCTCTCACTGCCCAGTTGTAAAGGCTCGGTGTCACCTTAACTGGGATCCTGGGATCCTCCCACACCCCTCAGACCAGGATGAGTGGCTGTTTCCTCAGTCCATGGTGATGGGAACATCTTCCACATCTCGGGGCACTGCGCTCTGAAGCTCACGCCTGATCTCAGGGGACAGCTGGGGATGGGGCTGCAGCCGGAGCAGTTCCAGGAGGGCCTCTTTCTGCTCCATGGCCAGGTCTGCCTTATAGCGCTGGGCCAAAGTCAGGAGGCACTGGTGCCAGAGCACGGGCAGTTCACGCTTCTCCGTCCGGAACCCCAGGAAGTGGAAGACCAGAGCGTCCAGCACCCTGTAGGGCAGTGCGTACTTCTTATCCAGCAGCAGCCGCAGGAAGATGCTGTTGGCACCGCTGTAGTCCATCTCAGCAATTTTCAGCATGGCCGCGCTGGTGGGAAGATGGGTGGAGTTAGTGGTGGGGAAATGTTGGGGGAGAGGGCCTACCTCTCCCTCTGTGCTTTCCCCCTCTTCTCCTCTACTGGCCCTTACACTGTGTTACGCCTAAAAGGGCCATCTCAGGCCTTCTCACCTATGCAGTGCAGTCTTTTTTCGAGTAGTTTTATTTATTTAACTTTTTTTTAAACGTTTTTATTGATTTCAGAGAGGGAGAGGGATAGAGAGATAGAAACATCAATGATGAGAGTGAATTACTGATCACCTGCCTCCTGCACGCCCCCTGCTGGGGATCAATCCCACAACCCAGGATGTGCCCTTGGCCGGAATTAAACCTGGGATGCTTCAGTGGGCAGGCCAACGCTCTATCCACTGGGCCAAACCAAACCAAACCAAACCGGCTAGAGCACCTGTGCAGTCTTGATCCTCCTCCCCCTGCACTCCAGTTATCATCTCTAATTGGGATGCTGATTCATCCCAAATCCCTACTCCTGGCTCAGAGTGCATGTCTCACTCAGTATCCAACTAGAATATATTCAAATATTTCAACATCTCCACCCCTGACTTATTTCCTTCCCATGTTCCCTATTCATTCCTTCAACTATTTACTGAGCACCTGCCAAGTGCCAGGCACTGGGACCCTGTTCTCACGGAATTACAATCTAGTGGAGTAATGATGTACCTAGTGGCTTAAGCCACAAAATCAGGGCTACGGTATTCTCAGCTCCTTCTCCACTCTGTACCCCCACCAACTTTCCAAGTCCTGGTGATTCCACTGATCAGTCACCCTTTTCCCCCCGGAGTGGGAACACTACCTGGAGTGCAGCACAGGAATGGAGCATTTGGTGATGATGCTACCCACGATGATGGCTTCCCGGAGGGTACAGGTGCCGGACTCACACAGTGGGATGAGGATCCCTGGGGAGGGTCAGAGGGGCAGTCACTTTGAGTTGAGGGTGAGAGAAAGGATGCAAAGCAGGAAGCACCCCCACCTACCACAGAGCCAGCCATCTCCCAAGTCATACTTACTGCTATCATCTGCAGGAGCTCTAGCCCCTCCCTTTCCTAACTGCCTCCTGGGTTCTCACCTTTAAACCAGGCTCCAGGCTTAAAAAGAGCCTTCTTGAGTGCCATGTAGAGGTGGAAATTGAGTCGTTTGTATTCAGCAATATCATCTCGTACCCGGGGGAGCAGGACAAGGTTGTAGAAGCGCTGGGCCATGCGTTCCTTCAGGTTAGATGCGAAAATCCTAGTTTTTTTGGGGGGTAGCAGGGACATCCCAGGTCACTTGACAGCCTGGAGCTGGCCCTTTAAATATCACTGTGGATGGTGCATGCAAAAGATCTGAGGGGCTGTGAACTATGTGCATGCAGCACCCCAATCAGATAGGAGGGAACAGGAGGTCTACAAGATGCATCCAAACAGGTGAACACCGAGAGCCAGAGTGCTCCCAAACCAATGGCAACTAGCTATTCACCTTCCTCTCCCCATCATGGGCCTTCTCTACCCTACTCTTTGAGGGACCTGAGCACGTGTGGGGAGCCACAGACTTCTGAGGCCTGTCTGACACCCCAGGGTGGTAGCCCAGTAGTTATAAGCCTCTTCCCCAGAAACTCATCACAGGCGATTTTCAACAGGGTCTTGGCCCCAAAACATGAAACAGGAAAAGCTGGGAAAATGATGATATAAAGAAGCACAAGAGAGAGCTCTGGGGCAAAGTTAAAATGTAATGCAGCCCTGGCTGGTGTGGTTCAGTTGGTTGGGCGTCATCCCATGCACCAAAGGGCTGCTGGTTCTAATCCCAGTCAGGGTGCATGCCCTGGTTGTGGGCTCGATCCCCAGTCTGGGGGGGCCTGTGGGAGGCAGCCAATGTTTCTCTGTCTCCCTCTCCCTTTCTCTCTCAATAAAAAATATTTTTTTAAAAATTTAATGGCAGCCCTAGCCGGTTTGGCTCAGTGGATGGAGCATCAGCCTGCAGACTGAAGGATCCTGAGTTTGATTCTGGTCAAGGGCACATGGCCGGGTTGCAGGCTCGATCCTCAGTAAGGGGTGTGTGGAGGCAGCCAATCAATGATTTTCTTATCATTGATGTTTCTCTCTCTCCCTCTCCCTTCCTCTCTGAAACCAATAAAAATAAATACATAAAATAAAAATATAGAGAAAAAAAAGTAATGGCAAAGACCAGGAAAACCTGTACCCCCCTGCCCCCAGCCCTTTACCTATAGACCTAAGGCCACTCTAACTCCCATCCACTCTACCTTGTGGCTTGGTACATTGCAGCAGCGGTCCAGGCCTCAGGCTCTGTGACATAGAGGATCTGCTCCCAGTTGGAGAGTGCAGGGATGATCTTAAATGCCTTCGGCAGCTTCCCACTGCGGTACTTGGATAACACCTGGGGATGAGGGAGTAATACCATCGTTGCCAAGAACACACATCCTGCTTGCCGAGTGCCAGGTACTTGTCCGGGGGCTTTTCATATGTTCACTCACTGAATCCTCACAACTACCACATAAGGAGATGCTATTATCATCCTCATTTTCCAGATGGGGACACGGAGATCTTACCCACAGCCACCAAATCACTAAGGGGTGCAGCAGGACTCTGAACCCATACACTCTGACTTAAGACTGTTCTTGGCCACAGGCCTTCTGTGTATGAGATGTGGGCACCCAAAACCTTAGGTGGGAGCCCACAGCCCCTGTAAAGGTATTCCAGCTCTTACCTCCCGGACTCCTCTGTAGACCTCTAGGACCCGTGGGTCCAGTTGGGGCAGAGGGAATCCTGTCACCTCGGACATGACTGTTTCAACTTCCGTCTGCTTCTCAGTCAGCTTCTCCATGATGATGTCAGCCAGGGTACGCCTAAGAGTTGGGAGTGGGGTGCAGGGGAGAGGGGAAGGAAGGGGCGGGAGTGCTGTGGTCACAGTCCAGGAAGCTCCAGACTCCACACAGTTTCTTATGAGCGCCAATATACCAGAAAAAAAAAAGTAATGGCAAAGACCAGGAAAACCTGTACTCCCATGACCCCAGCCCTTGACCTATAGACCTAAGGTCATCTTGCTGGGATATGCGACCTCAGTTCCCCTCTGGGCCGGACCTACCATGGAATCACTGCAGAGCACAAACGACCTGAAAGTCATTCAACTTGGGATGAAGCAGACAAATGTGTGGAGGTTAAGAACCCGGACTCTGAAGTCAGTCTGCCTGGGTTTAAATCCTGGCTTTTCCACTACCTGTATAACCTTGGGCCTGCTATTTTGCCTCTCTGCTTCTGTTTTCTCATCTGTAAAAGGGGCAATAACTATATCTACCTCATAAAGTTAACGTCAGGATTAAGCGAATTAATACATGTACGTTACTTGGAACTATCAATACATGGAAAATGTGTAATGTGTTGCCAATTTCAGACAAATCCCTTACATGCTGAAGTCTCTCCAATTATAGAATACTGGTCTGACCTCTTAGTTATATACCAAGATTGCAAGTAGCTGGGATAATTTGGGAAAACACCAGGGCACAATAATATTTTTCTCTCATTAAACAGTATATCTAACATAACTTTAGTGTGATGACTCATAATTCTCCTTACATTGGGCTTTGATATAAGAATGGTATCTCCAGAGGCTGCTAACGTATATTTAAAACTAAGGGTCTTCTCAAGGCCAGGCACTGAGCACAGGATTTCTCAGATGTTGACTTAGATAGTCCGTGCAACACCTACACTGGGTGTCATTCGCCTTATTCAACATGGGAACTGATACTCAGACAGGTTAACACGCACCCAAGGTCTCAGGGGGGGAAGTCAAGCCCCGTTGCTCAGGTTCTAAAGTTCAGGTACTTTACAGCACACAGTAACGTGCCTCCAAACTAAACAGCCTCTGATTGCTGAGCTCATGTGGGTCTGGGCCTGCTTTCTGAAGATACCAGCTGTCATTTCTCAAAACTGCCAGGAGTAACTGTTTGTAGGAGCTTCACTCTTCCATTTACTGCAAGCTGGAAAACCATTCTGCCAGGTTCGTCAGAATGATCGGTGAAAAAGGAGTTATAAGGCACTGAGAGGCTCTCTGGTGGGACAAGCACACGAGTCCAAGTACACCCTCTGTGACATCTATTTCAGTTGCTGGGTATCAATCTGAAAGAGGAACTCATCCCTTTGTTCTGTGCTCTCAAATAAACTACCACAGGCCTTATCATTCAGCCTCCCTGTGTTTTCATAGTATTATTAGCAATGAGAGATGCATTAACCCAAAGTAGCCTGCAGAACTACAAGGACAATGTCATGTTAATGTCACAGGATCAGAATGGACTGGTTGAGGACCGTAATCCTAGATTCCCCTCTCCTGGGCCAAAATCCACATGCTCAGGGGTTTGACTACAGGAGCTCAAATGCATACATCATCTGGAGTAGCATCTATTACAGATGGGCATAAATTAGTGGTTCTAAGTGGGGGCGAATCTGCAATGCCTGAGACATCTGGCAATGCCTGAGACCTTTTTGGTTATCACAACTGGTGGGAAGGCCACTCCTGGGATCTAGTGAGTAGAGGTCGGCAATGCTGCTAAACACCCTACATTGCACAGGTCAGCTTCCACACACAAAATTATTCAGCCAATAGTGCTAAGGCTGAAAAACCTTGAATAAAATGAAGCTTAGGGTGCAAAAGAGATTTGGCCAAGGAAACTGAGCTTACCCCTAGAGTATGCCAAGACCAAATGCAATGGAATACATCTCCCTAGAAACATAAAAATGTCAGGTAGCTGTCTCCCCGGGTAAGCTGAGCAGTTCTAGAACAGGTGGACAGAGGGGGAGGAGATATTTTGAGTCTGTGTCATTCTCACTCAGAATGGTCGTCTGAGGATGGGCCACTTTTGTTAAGGTGGATCCCTACAACTAGCAACGCGCAGGCCCTTCCCAAGGGTAGGGAATCAAAACGCTGCCAGAGCATTTGCTTCCTTGTGGGAAGTGGCTACCAGGACCCACTTCCCCAAATTCTAGGCCATGTCAGCCCTACCTGACAGGAGGGTTTTTATTCATGAACATCTCAATGGCACGCTCATCCTCAGGGTCCACAGCCACCTCTGCATGCTGGCCGGCCCCTGTCATCGTGGCAGCCTTCTCCAGGGTGGGCCACTCTTCGTCCTCGTCATCTGATCCATCCTGCGGCACTCCTGGACCTAGAAGAGGGGAGGTGAAATGGATGAGAAAGGCAAGCGGTGGGGGAGGGATTTGGAGGTCAATTTAACTTTAACCACCATGGACAGTGTAAGCCTCACGTGTGCTTGTGATAGATGGATGTGTGCAGTGAAACAGTGGTGCACACACTACCTTCCTGTACCAGGGACTTACAATCTTGCTTGAGAAACAAAATGTACATATGTGAACCAATGACACAGTGATGCCAATATATCATAGTTAACACATTATACTCAGTCATGTAGCAGGAACTGTTCTAAATACTGTACATAGCCCTGGCTGGTTTGGCTCAGTGGATAGAGCGTCGGCCTACAGACTGAAGGGTCCCAGGTTCGATTCCGGTCAGGGGCACATGCCCGGGTTGTGGGCTCAATCCCAGTGGGAGGCGTGCAGGAGGCAGCCGATCGGTGATTCTCTCTCATCATTGATGTTTCTGTCTCTTTCCCTTTCCTTTCCTCTCTGAAATCAATAAAAATATATTAAAATAAAAACTAAAATAAAATAAATACTGTACATAATATTCACAACCCCAAGAAGTAGGTCTTATTAGTATACCCAGTTTCAGATGGGAACACTAAAGCACAAGAAAAGTTAAATAAGTAATTTGCCTATGGCATGAGGTCTGGGCCTAGATTGTGCATTCTTTACCCATATTCTACACACATGGATGGGCTTGATCATATGCCAAATGGGTGGTAGACACAGTATATACATAGGCAATTTGGAAGATGATGAGTGCCGACGATGATTAGAGTCTGGATAGGGAGCACGGGTGCAGCTGGAGTGTGGTCCAAACCTGGTTATAATACAATACTGGCCAAAGGGCTTTTACAAGATTGTCTGTTAAGCAGCAGCAAGAAATACGGCTGGATGGGTAAAGTGAACCCAGACTGTGGAAGGCCTCGAGGCCAGGCAGTGTAGTTCAGATTTCAATGGACCAACCCACTGAAGAACTCATTACTGGAAGGCTACAGCTGTTTGGGCATCTGGTAAGGGATGCCATACTCCAATCCAGGATGAAAAGCTGCGTATGAACAGATTATTAACAAAGGAAGTGTGTGATAAAAGCTAAATGGTGGTGGTTGTGTGGCGAAGGTGTTTTGTCTCCACATGCTAACAACCCCCAAGCCTATACTTGGAGGTAGATGTCCCTTCACTCCAGACCATAACTCCAGCTGCCACCTGTACAGTTGCTCTTCACAAGAACTTCAAACTTCACCTGTATCACTCTTTTTTCCTCCTAGGCCTATACTACTTACTCACTGTGTTCTATATCTAAGTACATAGCACCACCGTCCACCCCATGCTAAGCCGGAACCTGGGAGGCAGGCCTGCCTCATTCCCAGCACTCAATGACTAAAGCCTATTCAATTCTACCTCATAGAATATTTCAAACACTTCACAGCTGTCTAAGCCTAGATCAGCATCATTTCTTGCCTGGATTAATTGAACAGTCCCCTAACTGGTCTCCATATTCTCCAATAGTTTTTCATTGTCTTTATGACAGCTTTAAATCCTGGGCACAGCCTCCAAGTCTTTTGCAGATTTGGTTCCTACCCACCTCACCATCATTCATTAATCTATTCATTCAGCAAACATTGAGTGCCTAGTATATGTGATACACTGTTCTGGGTGCTGGAACTACACTAATGAACGAGAGAAACAAAAAACTTTTGCCCTTATAGAGCTTATACTCTAGTCGGGGAAGACAGACAATAAATATAACATGATAGGTTAAAAGACAAGTGCTATGAAAAAAAGCAATAGGGCAGAACAGAGAGGTTGGGACTGTAAAGATAGGGGTGGGGGTGTTAAAATTTTCTCTTTTTTCCTTTTAATCCTCACCGGAGGACATGCCCTCCAACGATTTTAGAGAGAGAAGAAACAAGGGGGAGAGAGAGAGAAACATCAGTGCAAGAGAGAAACATTGATCAGTTGCCTCCGGTACCCAGCCCAATCAGATTCAAACCCACAACCTAGATATGTGCTCTGACTAGGAATCGAACCTGCAACCTTTTGGTATATGGAACAATGCTCTGCTCCAACCAACTGAGCCACCAGGCCAGGGTGGGGGTGTTGCAATTTTTAATGAGGGTGTGTGGTATGTGAGAACCTGGGCCCCTTCCCAAGCTCCAACTCCCCACTCTGACCCTGTGGGAATATGAAGGCCACCTGTAAACGGACTGTGGGAGCAACCTTGGGAGCCTGGACAGCTCCCAAGAAACAGCCAAACAGAAACTGACCTTGGATGTGAGCCCGATTGTAAATGATTAGTGTTCTGATCGTACAGAGCTTGTGCTTGAGCACGCCTCTCCTGCATGCCCTGTTCTCTGTATTCTATACAACCCTGTGCTGGGGAAAACTTCACCAGTGGGCCGCCACCGTGTGCAGTAAGTCTTAATAAACCCGTGTTTTTCACAGGCGGTCTTCTGGGTTATTTTCCTCGGATCTCAGCTCTTTGCATAACAGGCCTGAGAAGGTGAAGAATGGAGAGAGTATGCCTACAGGTGTATGAGGACAGAAGGAGCCACCAGGGCAAAGGCCCTAACTTACCATGCTTAAGCCGATATGGGTAGAGTGAAAAGGGAAAAGTAGAAGTCGGAGTGGCAATGGAAGCCGATCATATAGGGCTTTGCAAACCACTGTAATTCTCTAGCTGTTGAGTTGAGAGTGGACTGTAGGGGGTATGGGATATTAATGAGGAGACTACTGTAATAATCCAGGCGAGAGAGAGCGTGGTGGCTTGCAGAGGATGGTGTTCCCGGGTGGTGAGAAGTGGTCTGATTTTGGATGTATTTTGAAGGCAGAGTCAACAGGATTTCCCAATAGATCAGATGTGGAATGAGAAAGAGAGGAGTCCAAGGTTTCTGTCTTAAACAAATGGAAAGATATTGTGCTATTAACTGAGATGAGGAAGATGGTGGAGGGGCAAGTTTGGCAAGAAGGTCTATTTTGGACATGTTAAATTTGAGATGTCTATTAGACTTCAAACTGGAGATGCCAAATAGGCAACTAAATAATGTAGGTTTCATGGGAGAAATCAAGGCTAGAATATAAAGTTGAGAGCGGTCACCAAATAGATGGTGTTTAAACCATGAAACTGATGGCAACACCAGAGAAGTGTGTGAAGAGAAGAGGTCCAAAGACTGAACCCTGTGGCACTTCAATAAGAGGTTGGGGAATCACTTGGCCAGTGTGGCCCAGTGGTGGAGTGTCGACCTATGAACCAGGAGGTCAGGGTTCGATTCCTGTCAGGGCACATGCCTAGGTTGTGGGCTTGATCCCCAGTAGGGGGCCTGCAGGAGGCAGCCAATTAATGATTCTCTCTCATCACTGATGTTTCTATCACTCTCTCCCTCTCCCTTCATCTCTGAAATCAATAAAAATATATTTAAAATAAAAAGAGGTTGGGGATCAAAAGGGAGCCAGCAAAGGCTACTGAGAGGTAAATAGTAACACAGGAATATGATATCTTGGAAGCGAAGTAAAGATACTACAGCCAGGAGGCCAATGTTCAATTGTGTCAGGACAAAGGAAAGAGATCTGAGAACTGGGTAGGAAGGTCAACACGCCCACCCTAAGAAAGTGGTGATCATCTTTTACTTACCCTCTATCCCTCGTTGGCCCCTAAACAATATTGTTCTTTCTGCTCAGGGCACGCCTCACCCGTTTTTCAGGTCTCAGCACAAAGGTCATGCAATCTGGGGGGCCCGACCCCCAAGATCAATGCCGTTGTCATCAAAGAATCTATTATACTTTACCATGGAATGTATTATTCTCATTGTCTATTGCCTACTCTCTCCTGGGCTAGACTCTCACATCCTGAAGCCCGGCGCATGACTACCTTGTTTATCTCTTTAGCCAAACCTTCTGGACTCCTAGCATAGTACGAAGCACTAGCAGACACCCCGTAAGTAGCTACAGAACAGATGGATGGATAAATACTAGGAGAACCTAGTGGTGTCAGCAACCACTTCCTGCTTCCTAACTTCAGGGGTACCTGGAAGAGAGGGCCTAAAACTAGTAGTGGGCGTGGAGGGCTCTGACTATCCTAAACCCGCTACAGGGCTGAGTGTCCCATTACAGTAACTCTGTAACCCTTTTTATCCCCAGCTATTCCCCGGCCCGATGCCCGTCCACCCTCTCCTAACCTCCCCCTTCCTCGCACCCATCCCCGCCGCTCACCCAGGCGCGTGATGCGCTCCCGCGGCGCCGCGGGCCGGCTTCCAGTCCCATGCTCGGCCTCGAGCTCCTCCTGCTGCTGCCGCGCTTGCTGCAAAATCCGTCGGGTCAGCCGGGGCCCCACATACTCTTCTTCCTCCTCTTGGGTCCCGCGACCGCGCCGCTTCTCCCGGGCCCCTGCCCGCACCGCGTCCCCGGCCAGAATCTGCTCGGCAAGGGGCGCGTGTTTTTCCTGGCCCCCGGCCCCGCGGGCCGCCTTGAATTTGGGCATTTTTCTCAAAAACGTGCCGGGAAAGTTCACACGTGGAGACGCAGAAGCAGTCCCGAGTGCGTCTGCGCTGTGTGCGCCCCGTTCCCCAGAGGCCACGCCGAGGCACAGCGCCCGCTACCGCTCGGAGGCCAGGAGCGCCATCCGCGCCGCCCCACCTGCTGAGAACTCGCGGGTCCTGGGGCCAGACTCCCCAATAAACTCTGTGCCTTTAACGTTGTCTCCTCCAACCTTTGAGGATCTAGGGGCCCAGGGTGATGGAAGCCAGGGGGCAGCCGCCGGGCAGGGGTACCAACGAAGGTGTCAGCGAGGAGGCGCCTAGACACGCCCCTGCTCCTCGCGGTGCGTCGACCGGGCGCTCTGTTTTTACGTCACTTCCGGAGCCCCTCCCTCCACCGGAACTGGCCTTAGGGCGCCTTCACTAACTGTGCGTGGACGGAGAACTCTGCGATTCGACTCTGGTCCTGCCATCCTCCTGGTCCGACATCATGGGAGTGACCTGGTAGGGCTGCAGGGGATACTGTGGGGCGGGACTTGGGGTGGCGAAGGGCCCTCGGAGTCCGGAGTGAACCCTGGGGGAGGGTCGGGACCCGGGTCTGCGGTCCCTCGGGAGTCTGGCGCGATGTCCTCGGGTTGTGTGGGTGAGGGGGACCCCGCGAGGGCTGTGGAGTCCCGGGCCTGGTTCCTTGGGGATGCGCCCCCTTCTCCTGGGTTTTGTCCCAGGAGCCCATCCATGGTTGGGTGCCTCCTTCCCGTTTTCTTGGCACAGCTTCCCGCCGGTGAGGCCAGGGTGGGACTTGGGGGTCGGAGAGAGGATGTGTGGGCTAGAACTCATCAGCAGGCAGAGAGGGGACAGTAGCTTTTTTTAAGTTTTCACCCGTCTCTCCTTACAGCCACTAAATGTAGTTAGACCAGTCTATGTCAAGTTCTGGTTTGACCATTTTAAGGTCTTGGGTTTGCGGGGGGGGGGGGGGGGGGGCGGGAATGGGGGGAGGGCGGGGAGCTATTGGGAATTAGGAGATTTGGGTTCTGGGCACATCACTTCTTCAGGACCTGTTTTCTACATGATGTGTGTTGTTTCTGTGGACTTTTAAAATCTCTAACTCAATATAAGTCGGGGTGATAGGGAAAGATATGGGTCTGATGCCCTTGGAGTCATTAGTTCCAAAATGCTAGATTTCAGAGCCTTCCCCACCCCCCCCCCCTTTCTTTTTTAAACAGCAGTAAGTGTAAGCATTTCCAATCAGAGAGGACTGGAGGCCAGGCTATCCCAAGTCATTGACTGTGGGCTTCCCGGGTCACAGCCTGTGGAAACTCCTGGAAGCCCTGGCTCTTGCCAGTTTGTCAGTGATTGCGTTTTTGTTGACTGCATTTGGCATCATGAGCCTCCTCTGACCCCTAGGGCAGTGGTCGGCAAACTCATTAGTCAACAGAGCCAAATATCAACAGTACAACGATTGAAATTTCTTTTGAGAGCCAAATTTTTTAAACTTAAACTATATAGGTAGGTACATGGTTATTAACTTAATTAGGGTACTCCTAAGCTGGCCTTTGCTAAATCCTCGACACTACATCTTCTTTCACTCCACAACGTTCCCTGAAATTAACTTAATAAACTTTACTTAGAGTTTTAAGCCAATTTCACACTGTTCGTGTGCGCCCGCACATGGTATTTTGTGGAAGAGCCACACTCAAGGGGCCAAAGAGCTGCGATTTGCTGACCACTGTCCTAGGGTAAGGGAGATGTGTGGGCGATGGCCATGGCAAGTTTGTGGCTCAGAGGCTTGGAGCCCTGGAAGTCCCTGTTCTTTCAGTAGAGGAGGCAGGCCGAGGGGAAGGGCTCTCTGTTAGGACCCTTATCAACGTTCTCAGACTCCTCGCACTTCTCACCCCAGCAGCATCATTTTAGGAATGTGCTTCTGTTTCAACATAAGGCACATCATCATCTTTCCTTTATTAGTGCTTTTTTGATGGAGAGTAGTGACAATTTTTAGCAACAAGGAGGACTCTACCTTTATAGCTTCATTTGGCTGATTATCAAGTAATGCAGTGTCTCCCCAAATTCAGTCACAAATGGCTGTCTTTTCTGATTTTTATATAACTAGTGCCCATGTCTCTGGATACTGACGATTTGATTCTCTCCCTTCCAGTGTAGTAGTATTTGTTAATGTTTTCTTTTAAATCTATTTCTTGAAAGTATTTTAACTATATCGCTAGGGAGGTAGTCTACTGTAGTAGTTAAGGGCACAGATGTAGAGCCAGTTTGCCTGATTCTGAATCTTGGCTACACCACACCAAGCTGTGTGGCCTTGTGCAAGTCAACCCCTCTGTATTTCAGTTTCCTCATTTGTAATAAGGAGATAAATAATAGCATAGCTAGGGCTATTGTGAGGATTCAAAGAGTTTATTTATCTCAAGGCTTTTGGACACTGTCTGGCACATAGTTGGGGCTCGGTGACTGTTAACTACCACTCTAAAGGGGAAGCTGGTTTTACTCACCATGGAAGGAAGTCTTGGAAATAACATTTTTTTGTTTCATTGCTTGGATTACATTCTTGTTTAAATGTCAATGGCCACATGTGGCTTGTGGCTACTGTACTGGACAGCACACATTCAGAGTGTCAGAGTTGGGGAAAAACATACCCCAAATTAAGGCTATCTCCTTGATATCGTCAGAACTGATATAATTGTGAAGGAAACATTACATGACACAGTGTTGTCAAGTGTTCAGTCGGGGTGCCACCTAAAATCTTCTCTTGAATGTTGGCACACATGCCATGCTTAGGGAATTCTGGTGTGATAGGAAGTTCGCTGCGCTCTTGTGAGAGAATCATGAGATCTGTGTTCTTAGGGACTGTAGGACTCTAGTTCTGCATCTGAACAAAACCAGGCTTGATCCTTGAGCTCCTGGTCAGTTTTATCCATCTCTGCTGTGACAATGTAGTTGGAAATCTAAGGGGGAAAGCTTGATTTACTTTAAATACTGTGAACGCTAATGACGTGGAAAATATTTTTCAACTTTAATTTTCTGAAGTATAAATTATTTATGTAAATTCCTTGTTTTTGCATATTTCATAGGACATGCATCTTTAAGCTTTACCATTGCCAATATGTGCAGAAAGAGAATAAAACTATACGTTTATGAATATCAAAAAAATGCATCTTTAAAATAAAGGGGTCCCGGTAGGTGGTCTCTATGGTCCTGATGAGCTGTGATTCTGTGGGTGATGGAGTGGCTCAGCCAGTGCCCATGCCTCTGGATATTGACGATTTGATTCTTTCCCTTCCAGTGTGTCCCAGATGCCTGTGGCTGAGGGCAAGAGTGTCCAGCAGACCGTGGAGCTCCTCACCCGGAAGTTGGAGGTGCTTGGGGCAGAGAAGCAAGGAACATTTTGTGTAGACTGTGAGACCTATCACACGGCTGCTTCTACCCTTGGCAGCCAAGGTTAGTGAGATGCGTCTGTGGGATGGCTGCATCCTGGCTTGGAGTTGATAGACATTTATGTTCACTGAAATCTTCCTGCTCTTTTAAGAGTGATATTCTTAAGTCAAGGCCCCACTGTATTAAGAGATGAGATGGCTGTGGATGGTGGTGGTGGTGATGGTAAGGAGGCAAAGAGGATCTTTGAATATGGGTTAGGGAACCTGGGTTCTGCAGTATCTTATCCTTGGACAGTTCCATAGCACAGTGATTCAGAGTCTAGACATGGAACCAGATAACTGAATCCTAGCTCTGCCACATACTAACTGCACTTTAGGTAAGTCCCACAACCTGTGACAGTTTCTATGCTGGTAATTTTCCTACTTCCCCTTAGATCCATTCCCTGAACTTCCCCTGCCAAAGGCATTGGGGAAGATCAGAGGACAGGAGAAAGGGAGACCACAGTTTGTTTCTCCCTCTGTTTTAGGCAGTGTCTCTGGCTGTATCCTTGGTTCTAGCTCCTGCTGGGCAGCCTTTGCTCATGGCTCTAATAACAGCACATCTCTATTTCCTTCCAGGCTTAGGGATGATAATGGCTCCGTGTGTTGCTAATTTTTGGATGACATCATCATTCCATTTGTTTTTTTAGTTTTTCTATCCCCTGTACTTTGTTCCCCTCTAATGAAACTGTCTGGTGAGGGTTCTGTTTTTGCATCCTTTCCGGTACAGTTCTCCCACCTATAAAATGAAGATAAGCGTAGTACTTACCTCCTGGTGTTATTGTGCTAATTAAATAAGTTAATACATGCAAAGCACAAGAACTGAGGTTGTCATGTAACGAACCTTTAATAAGTGGTAGCTAAGAGCTATACTGAGTTTCATCATCTGTAAAATTGCAGTGTTAACCGTTGTTTTGCCTTCAGTAGGAAGGACGTAAGAATCAAGAGATACAGTGGTTATGAAAGCATTTGGAAAATAAAACGTCCTGTACAGACAGTCCTCGGGTTATGTCATTTTGTGGTTACGTTGCCATCACCCATTTATTTATTAAAAAAAAAAGTTCCGTCATTTTGACATATGTACATATGTGCTTTCTGTTTTTTATTATTTATTTACCACAAGTAAAGGTCAGGAATTGTTATCTTTCTTTTAAATTTTTTTTACTGTTTCACTTTATTACTGCTGTGTATGTGCTCCATATGCGTGACGTAGGTACTTATGTAGGTGGGTTCCGGCGAAAATCTCGTTACCTCGCGCCTAGGAACGGATCTCCGATGTAACCCGAGGACCTGATGTATAATAAAAGCCTAATATGCTAGGTGTCCAGTCGTCCAGTCGTCTGTTCAACCAATCAAAGCGTAATATGCTAATGATATGCTAAGGCTGCTCAACCGCTCACTCTGACATGCACTGACCACCAGGGGGCAGACAGTAGACTGGTCAGTCAGTTGCTATGACGTGCATTGACCATCGGGGCAGACAGTCAACCAGTAGGTTAGCTTGTTGCTGGAATCTGGCCGATTGGGACTGAGGGAGACAGGCTGGACACGCCCTGGAGCCCTCCCACGGCCCTCCCTGGCCCTGATTGTGCACTGGTGGGGTCCTTCAGCCTGGCCTGCACCCTCTTGTAATCTGGGACTCCTTGGGGGGATGTCAGAGAGCCGGTTTCAGCCGGATCCTGCAGGCCAGGCCAAGGGACCCCACTGGTGCACGAATTCATGCACCGGGCCTCTGGTTTGTATATATACAGATACTCTACTTCTATGAAATTACCTGGTGTGGACTGTTTTCCTCCTGATCAGACCTTTGTTTTTAAGGAACTATAGTCCAGTTAGGGAGACATCATTCTTGGCAGACAGTGGGGTAGAATGGAAAGAGCAATAAATTTGAGGTCAGAAAGCCTGATTGGAGTTCCAGCTCTGCTGCCTCTGTGCCTTTAGATCCGCAGTTCTCACACTGACCAGCATTAGTATCACCTGGAGGGCTTGTTAACACAGGTTGCTGGGCCTCTCTCCCGGACTTTCTGACTCAGTAGGTCTGGGGTGGGGTGGATAATTTGCATTTCTAACAAGCTTCCACGTGGTGGTGCTGCTGCTGTTGTTGGTCTGGGACCCATAATTTTCCTCATCTGCAAAAGGGGGACAGTGACACTGGTTCAGCTTACTTCACACATTTGTGCAGATAAGAAACTACTTCACTGTGATTAAAAAGGTAGTATTGTCTCTAAACAACTGGGAGTGCCTTCTTCATTAAAAACAAACAAATCTTAGTTGACTTTCCGAATATTTTCAGGACAATAAGAATATTTTTAGATTCATATGAATTATGTTATTACAGTGAGTTTGCACAAGAACATAATAACTGATCAACTTTGGATGTCTTTTTGAGGGTTGAAGTGTTTGAAGTGGATTTCCTGGGAGGTGAAAGGTCTGAACTGGCAACAGGCAGTCAGGAGGGATGTGCAGGGAGGTTTGTGCAGAGCCTGTCGTGTTCAGCAAGTGGCAGCAGAGTGGAGGCGTATATACAGGTCACAATGCCCCAGCTCCCTCCACCCCCTTCTCTCTTTCCCATTGCTACACTCTCATCACTGCCTAGGATGTGTTTTTCCTTCTGCATGTGGCTGAGTCCTGCCCTTTCTTTTTTTTTTTTTTTTTTAAATATATTTTATTGATTTTTTACAGAGAGGAAGGGAGAGAGATAGAGAGTTAGAAACATCGATGAGAGAGAGACATCGATCAGCCGCCTCCTGCACATCTCCTACTGGGGATGTGCCCGCAACCCAGGCACATGCCCTTGACCGGAATCGAACCTAGGACCTTTCAGTCCGCAGGCCGACGCTCTATCCACTGAGCCAAACCGGTTTCAGCCCTGCCCTTTCTTTGTATCCTAGTTCAGGTCCTAAAATTTTTAACTTATCCCTAGTGAGTTTATTAGCTGGGGCTAAGTCCTCTACTTGTATGCTTCTTAAACCCTAGGACAGTGTTGGGAATAGTTTAAGTACTTAATAAAGATAAATATTTGAGATTGTGGCAGTTTATCCATTAACTCTTGTATGAGAGAGAAAATCTTCCTTTCCATTTGCCTTCTTCCATTTTCCACTTAACCAAATACACACATACACACACACACACACAAATATACACATTCTATATAATAAAAGCCTAATATGCTAAGTGTGTCTGGTAGTCCGTTCAACCAATCAAAGCTAATGATATGCTAAGGCTGCTCAGCTGCTTGCTGACATGCACTGACCACCAGGGGGCAGACACTCCAACCAGTAGGTTAGCTTGCTACTGTGGGGTCTGGCTGATTGGGACTGAGTGAGACAGGCTGGACTCGCCCTGGAGCCCTCCTGCGGTCCCTCCCCAGCTGGCCTACCTCCCTGGCCCTGATCATACTTCATTGGGGTCCCTCAGCCTGGCCTGCACCCTCTCACAATCTGGGACCTCTTGGGGGATGTTGGAGAGCTGGTTTCAGCCCAATTCCACAGGCCAGGCAAGGTACACCACTGGTGCACAAATTTGTGCGCCAGGCCTCTAGTATATGTATATAACTTTGCTTCCTTCTTGCAGAAAATCTATAGTAATCAATGAGAAAACTAGACCTTTTGATTCCAGATGCTGAGTTCTTTCTGCTGTTGTGTATGCTAGCTTCCCAAGTTGGCTGATGTCTTAAAATTGTCCAAGGCTTCACCATTGCCTTTAGAATGGAGTCCAGGCTTCGTGAGCATGGAAGACAAGACGTAGCACCACTTGGCTCTGGTCTGTCTTCCTAGCCTCATGCTCAGATACTCCCCTTTGCTGTGTCTCTGGGGCCACTTCTTATATATCAAAGAGGGAGGAGCCAGGGAAGGTAGGCGTGGACAGAAGAGAGCATCTGCTTCACTTGGCATACTGAAATGCTATTATTTCATCTTCCTTATTATGTGACCTATATAATAAAAGGCTAATATGCAAATTGTCCCCTCCACTGGGAGTTCGACCAGGGGTTGGGGCCAGCCCACCAACCGCCCATGGCCCCTCCCCCTGCCGGCCCTGCCTCTGATCATTTCCCCCACCCTGATGGGGGGTGGGGCCGACCGGCCAATGTCCCGTGTCTCCTCCCCCCCGGCTCACTGGGCCCATTGGGGTGGGCGGGCTGGATCCCACCCATGCACGAATTTGTGCACCGGGCCTCTAGTGATTATATAAAAGACTATATGTAAAATCTCTGTGAGTAAATCATCATCATCATCCATCTGTGACCCTATCCCTCAACCTAAAAATTCAACTGTTATTAACGCTAGTGAGTTCCCTGTGTGCCCCTCACCTTTTTCTGTAGAGCGGGTAGATTTTACCACATGCTATTCTTCAGAAAAGGCTTTTGGTAAGGGGATCCCCCGCCCCCACCCAAGACTGCTTAGGTAATGCCATCTGGCCTTGTTCCCTGCATTTGCCTCTACTCTGGGGTTTGCTGACAGAGGTCTTGATGCTGAGTAAGATCTCTGTCCCTGCAGGTCAGACTGGGAAGCTGATGTATGTGATGCACAATTCAGAATACCCTTTGAGCTGCTTCGCCCTGTTTGAGAATGGCCCTTGCCTTATTGCCGACACCAACTTTGATGTGCTCATGGTGAAGCTCAAGGGCTTCTTCCAGAGTGCCAAGGCCAGCAAGATTGAGACCCGGGGCACCCGTTACCAGTACTGTGACTTCCTAGTGAAGGTGGGCACGGTCACAATGGGGCCCAGTGCCCGAGGCATCTCTGTGGAGGTAAGACCTTGGTGAAGTAGGAGCGGGATGTGCTGAAGGAGCTGCTCAGCAGAGGGCTCTGCAGATTTCCACGTCCCTCTGAGTGCAGACCGGTGTTTATGCCTACCTGGCCCCTGCCCTGCACCTTGTACCCTGTCCTTTATCATTCGAGACGCTAGACCAGGATGGGAATTGGAAGCTGGGTTCACAGCAGCTAGGAAGCCTAGAAAGGCTGGCTTGCTGGAGAAGGGAAGGGAAAACCAAGAGAGGCGGGTGAATTTTGCGGAGGGACCAGTCATCCTTCACAAGAGGATTGGAGCAGACCAGGTCAGCTTTCCGTGCAGTTAGCTTTTGGGAGGTGGGTCTGCACATCTCTCCTTAGGATGCTTGCAGATGGGTCTCAAAAGTGATGTAGCAGAGATGTGCCTTTCCTTTTGCCATGCTACCCACTTTCATGGTGGGAAGGGCTACGTGTGATGGTTTCACCTTTGAGTGCTAGACTGAAAATGACAGAGGGAGTGTGACGAGTAGCTGGCTTTGGGACCAGTGGTAATCCACAATCTACCATGTGCCCAGCACTGTGTGAGATTAAAAAAAAAAAAAATGCATAAGCTATGGGGCCTGTTTTTTGCAAATGTTTTATTTAGTAAGAGCATAGGGCTGGAACACAAACCGTTTTGCAGTTAGTCTATGACAGTGGTCGGCAAACTGCGGCTCATGAGCCACATGCAGCTCTTTGGCCCCTTGAGTGCGGCTCTTCCTAAGCCTTAGGAGTACCCTAATTAAGTTAATAACAATGTACCTACCTATATAGTTTAAGTTTAAAAAATTTGGCTCTCAAAAGAAATTTTAATCGTCGTACTGTTGATATTTGGCTCTGTTGACTAGTGAGTTTGCCGACCACTGGTCTATGAGAAATGCCACAGATTGCTCTGGGACTTCATGCCAGTGAGAGCACTGCTGACTTGGATTGTGAGCCTCCTACAGGACCAGCATTTAAGGAGGGACTCAAATGTGGAGACGTGGGGATAGCTAAGTCCTAAAAGGCGGCCCCGGCAGAGAACAGGGCATTAGTGGATTACTGCTCTAAAATTCCAGGGTACTCGAGGGCCAAGATTTCCTCACCCTTTTCAGCTTGAGACACACCTTGCATTTGCTGAGACCCACTGGGACCCCAGTGTTTATCCTCCACATTTCCAGCTTTGTAGTACAAACATACCCCAGCTGTTTCTGTGCTGTTTCTCCTGGTTACCAGTGATTTCCCCAGTGAGAAAGCTGAAGATGTGTATCATGTGGCCCTTGCTACATTGATCAGGAAATTATTTCTTAGGGTTGGAGCCCAGGCTGGATCTACCTGGGAGTAATGTTTGGTCTTGCAGAGACGTATGAGCATGTGTCCACTTTGCGCTCTATTGATCCCCTTAACACACGCACACGCATTCTCTCTTCGTTTTCTCAGAATTTCCTGAGCTCTCCTTCAATGTCCCAGTATGTAGGGATTACAGTGGGGCCTTGACTTATGAGTGTCCCGACTAACAAGTTTTTTTGAGATACCAGCTGTCTCTCGGCTGATTTTTTACGAGCTCGGTCTCGGAACACATTAAACTCGTAAGTCAAGGCCCCACTGTATGTAGTTCTGAGATAATCCAGAGGGGCCCAGATCTGCCCTTGGATCTTGTGGGCAGGGCTGGGGGTTGATAACTCTAAGACAAGAATGTCAGAGATGCTAAAGGAAATGGTGGTGTGTTAAATCCCTGGTGTTTGGGTTGAGTATTTCCTATGCAGCAACACTGTGCTAGAAGGTGTGTGTCTTTAGCTTGGGGTTGTGGAAGATGGGCGCAAGGGTAGAAGGTGCAAGGGAAACAGAAGTCCTCATCCTTGCCTGCACTCACCCTCATTCTCTGTTCCTTTGGTCCCAGGTGGAATATGGCCCGTGTGTGGTAGCTAGTGACTGCTGGAGCCTGCTGCTCGAATTCCTACAGAGTTTTCTAGGTAGCCACACACCTGGGGCTCCCGCAGTGTTTGGCAACAGACACGACACAGTCTACGGCCCAGCAGATACCATGGTCCAGTACATGGAACTCTTCAACAAGATTCGCAAGCAGCAGCAGGTGCCAGTGGCTGGGATTCGTTAGTGACTGGCAGCTGCATGGTTGAGCTCCGTCACCAAGGGACTCCACAGGAGGCTCAGGTGCTACACCCTCAGGGCTCTGGGCCCCAGAAACCCAGGGTGGACATGGAGGCTTCTCTCCTTCTCCAGTTCCCAGCTGTGGCTTTTGTTTTGGGGCTCCGGACCCCCTCCCCTGACCCTCACACACAGTCCCCTGACAGCTGTTTCACTCCCTGCCTTACTGGACTTGGCCTGTCCTCCAGAACGGTGATTATGAAGAGTGGAGAAGTTTGGAACTTTCCTGCTGTGGGGGCAAAGGTAGGACAGGGGCGTCCCTGCCTGGCCCTGGTGGGGAAGGTAGTCTGTATCTCCAACTATTGTGGATTTGGCCTGGGCCAGTGGGCAGGCTGCATTTTGTGTTTGGGCTGTGCTGCAATAAAGGCCTCTTCCTCTGCTCAGAGATGTGCTTCACCTCCTAGAGGAGTAGGAGGCCAGCTTATTTTATGGATGGCATTTCTGACGTGTTTGCTGAAGTGAATTGAGAGTTGACTTTTCTATCAAAGCGAGCCTAGTAGAAGTTTAATCTCTCTCTTAATAGAACAGAAGTAGTCAGATGGTCCAGGGCAGGTTTCACTCTACAAGGTCATCAGGAACTTAGGTTTTTTTAATCTTGTTGTTCAGCCACCACTAGCTTGTTGTCCTTGCCTGCAAGGTCAAAGCAGACTCATCAGCTCTATGTCCGCATTCCACTGGGGAAAGAGAGAACAAAGCAGTTTCTTTTATAAAGAATATGAATGACCTGGAGTTGCTCAAACCACTATGGCCACAGTTTGTTGAAAGGGACAGCAGGATATAGAGCCTCTTATTTGAGTAGTCATGTGCCCCGTTAAAACTCAGGGATCCTGTGACTGGAAGATGGAGAAAATGGTCTAGTTAATGGCCTTTGCTACCTGGAGCTCAGTGGATGTGCCCAGGAATGCTCTTGGCTGTTACTGTGCAGTTAGTACTTCCTCTAACTAAGCCAGTTGTTTATGGATTGGATTGGGATAGAGCTGATGCCAGAGTCCCTTTTGGTTTAGCTAGATTAGCCACACTAGGAAGTCAGTTCCGAACCCCTTGCCTAGGTCTCGGTATCTAGGCCTCTCCAGTTCGCATGCACCCAGTTGACTCGATGCACTGAGCTCTTTCTCATCTCCTTTGCGCCTCCAAGCTGCTCATTTGATCAACATTGCCTGCCCACCCCACTCCGCTGCTGAAACATTCAGTCAGGCTAACAATGAGATACACAGCGGGGGATGGGCTAATGTACACACTGCTACGCTGCCCTCAAGGATACTGTCCCTCTTTGAAGGTACCTAAGGAGAAACTGTTTTCACACATAGGGCTCTGCAGCAAGAATCTGTCAGTAGACCCTTTTAGCTTTGGCTGGCAGGAAGCTCGAGTCAACTTTATAACTAGGACCTGTCCTCCGCATTTGTTGTTCTCACTTCCCCTGCTTTTCTGATTTATTTTTGCTATATTGAAATTGAGGTATGTTTTAGATATCATTTACACACAATAAAATGCACAGACCTTATGTTTTTGGCCTTCTGATTTATATGTGCTCTTATCCAGATGTATCTACTTGTATTTTTCTGTAGGCTGCCACCAGTCTTTATGATTTGAGACATCATTTTGAACATAATGTATTCATAATAAGATATGGAAGCTGAGTGTGGTAAATTTGACTCTAGACTTATACATTGTAAGGAGATTCTGTTCCCTGAAGCCTAAAAAATAATATAAACTCCCTAACTGTCCTTTGCTTTTAGACACAGCCTTGACTCCTACACATTCTTCACTTTTATTCTTCTTCCTGTTCGAGCATACATTTGGCCAGCTTTAAGTCCAGCTCAGGCTTTCAGAACTGCCACTTTAGTTACTTTTGCCTGTGTTTGTCCTTTGTGTCAGTTAAAGAAAATTTACCACTAAAAAGGTGGGTAATGCAATACATTTTAACATATGCCTCCACTTGCAAAATTGCCAAAAATGGAACCAGTAACTAGTGAGAAGGGGCTAAATGTTATCCATAGACTACTTGTGTGCCAGTTTGGATGGGGCTTTCAGGAGTCGTCTAGGAATATCAGTATGTGCATTTTTGTAAGCTCCGGTTGATAGAAAATTGAGGAGCAAATGTATAAATTTAAGGAAAAAGGGCATGGTTATCTTCACTTTATAAATGAAAAAAACCTTAAACTTGGCTGCTAAATGGAGATGCCATATTTTTGGGGTTCAAATCTCATATTCTTCCTTCTACACTAGGCTGTCTTCTACCCAACGTCCTTTGCTTCCTAGTGCATTACCCCTTTCTCCACCTGTAGCTAACCCCCAAAAGTGCAGAAACGGGGGAATTTCTAGGACCCTGCTAACAAGTCACCTTGGTGGCTACCTTTGCCAGAGCCACATAGAAATCTGTCAACATTGACTCTCAGAGCTACGCAGGGCAGCTGTGGGACTCATCTAGTTCTCCTTTAAGATGGGAAAGCAGTGGCACCCAGAGGGGCCTGCCTAGAAATGAGGCTGGAGTCAGGACCAAACTTCACAACCGGGTCTCCTAGCTACCAGCTGTGTCAGTGTGACACCTAGACCTCTGTGGTGCCAGGTGGTTTCAGATGGAATGTGGAAAACATGGTTACAGTAACACTTATGTCTTACTCTAATGTATATTAGAGAAAAATATAACTAGCCCTTTATTCCTTAGGATGAGGGTAAGTTTTTTGCAAAAGAGAACTATTAAGTTATAGTACAGATGATACCGGCAAATGGCAAAATCTATAGAGGCAGAAGGCAAGTGCTGGAATTTGGGGAAACACTGTGCTCTATTTAGCATCTAGTCCATTTCTTGTATCCATGAGGGTTCCTGCTCTGTTTCTGCTGTGCTGTTCTGATTCACTGTACCCTGTTCCTGTGCTGCCTCCTGCTTGCTTTCCTTAGATCTTGAGTACCAAGTAGTCACATTTCCCCGAACTCTATTGGTGTCATTGCTTCACTGAAGAAAATACCTAAAAACTGACCATTCCTTCCCACCAGTGGGTCCAGTATTCATTTCTGAGGCTTCAGGATGAGGAAGTGAAATTTCTGTCTCCAAATCCTGGCAGGTAAGAGGAGCGGTTAGAAACTCCCACTTAAGCATGTCTTCCAGGTTTTGAAAGTTGAGGCTCTTAAAGTACAAGATAGGAAGGTCTATAGGTTGAACATTTTGAGGACATTCACAGAAGATCTAGAGTCATGCAGGACTGAGGTATATGTGTGGCCTTTTTGTAACTCCCAGTACTGCCTGTCTCTCCCGACAGCCTCCCTCCCCGTATCTGCTGCTGTTTGAGTGCTTTGGGCGGTAGGCCCTAGTTACAGTTGCCATGTGGAGTGGCTGAAACCAGTTGTATTACAAGTTGGGTCCTCTCCTAGGGGTTGGTGTCTTTGGCCTTAGAGCAGTCCCTTCCTGGGGTAGACTTTCCCCAAGGTGAGTTTCTGTCATTCAGTCTCTTGGATTAGAAGGGACCCGTTAGGTCAGCTAGTTTGACCTTCAGTACTCATATCTTTAACACCATCCCTCCCACATGTCATGCAGCCTTGACTTGGCCGAATCTAGGGAAATCCCTTTCCTCTGTATCTCACCGATTTTATCACTCTTGAGACAAAAACCCAACAAAACATACTTGCCCTTTCCCTCACAGATTGTAGAGATTGTACAGTGGGGCCTTGACTTACGAGTTTAATTCGTTCCGTGACGGAGCTCGTAACTCAAATTACTCGTATGTCAAATCAATTTTCACCATTACAATGAATTGAAATGCCATTAATCCGTTCCGGACACCCAAAAAACACCACAATTGTTTTGTTAAATGTTTTTAAATAAGATAAATGTATTTAAAAATAACGAATATTGTATAAAAACACAATACAGAACAATAGAATGTAGTGCAATAAACTTGTTTTATTAATAAGTTTAATGTACAGCATTTACCTTGGAGATCAAACGACTTAAAGATGCTGATGGAGTTGGAGGAGAAAGGCTGAACTGAATAACTGAATCTTATTTGCTGATTTTTGCCCTTTTCGCCACACTTTCATCTATAGGAGTTTTCGATAAAAACCTGTCCAATGAGACCTGTTTCATCCTCCCTTTCAGAATATTTCTGAAATGAGTTAGGCAAGTGTCATTACATAGCTCCATCGCACGCCCAGTTGCAATTTTTTCTGGGTGTTACTTTTGAATAAAGCCTGAAAGTTTCTCCTACATTCCCAACATTTCCTTTATCTCACTTACAGAGATAACCTCCTCCTCCTCCTCCGTGTCATCTATTTCCTGCAAAACCTCCGTGTGCTGCTGCGTCTATAGCTCCTTTAGCTCCTGCGTTGTCAGGTCCTCGGAGTGCTCCTGGATGAGCTCGTTGATGTCACCTTCCTTTACATCCGCGCTCGCTGCCTCACCATGTCTGACAACGGAGTGAATGCCGGTCCTCTTTTTAAAATTTTCGAACCAGCCCCAACTGGCTTTAAACAGCTCGCCCGATGCCTCATCCATTGAAGTGCCTGGGGTCTGCTGCAGCAAATCAGCGTAAATAGCTCGTGCCTTCTCGCAGATTATAGTCTTCGTCATGGTATCTCCTGCAAGCTGCTTCTCCATATTTTCATGGATAGATGTCCGCTGTTTAGAAATTATTTTAACGCCCTTGGCTGGAGTTGTAGCTTGTATCGACTCCTGCTTCAGTATGGCAGATCGTAGAAGTGCTGCGCTCGTACTGCTTCACCAAGTCGATTACACGCACACCTCGGTCATGTTTTTCGATAATTTCTTTCTTTAATTCAATGCACATCATCCGCTTCATCTTCTCAGCACTGTCCTTCGCACTTACTTTCTTCAGATCCATGGTTGAAAAAACGAAGTTTTGCAAAAATAACTGCAAGCACAAATGCGAGCACAACACTGATGCTTCAACTAAGAGCTAATCGCTTAAAGTGAACGAGTGAGACACGTGATGCTGGGCTGATGTTGTGGCGTACACTGTGATGTTCGCTGCACCAACTAGCGGTGGGGTATCTGAAGCTGGCTCGTAACCCAAATTTTAGCTCACAACTCAAAGCAAAAAATTGGCCGAGAGACGGCTCGTATCTCGAAAAACTTGTAAGTCAAGGCCCCACTGTATTGTGCTTAATGAGGGATTTGTTGTTAGCTGGTGCTGGAGTATGCATGAACTATGACCCTAAAGTTGGGGTTCTAACATTACTGCAGGTCATCAGCCCCCAAGGGGAGCCTCAAGAGGCCTAAGATGTCCTGAAACTGGAGACTCTTTGTGTAGGTGCACAGTTTGCGGGAATAATAGGGTTTATAGGGTTCATTAGAGTATCTCCAGAGTTCATGATCCAAAAAATGAGTCTCTGAAGGGAAACAGCAGGAGACAAAAATAAAGCAGGCGTGAGAAATGTCCAAATGGCTTATCGGGAGCAAGAACTTGCCCTGCCTTCTGGACACCTTATCTGGGGTCCTCTCCATGGAATTTCCTCCTTCATTTTGTAGTCCTTCAGGCCTTTCATTCAGTTTCTGGGAAGCTGGACTGCTCTCTTCATAAACATAGAACCTTTTAGAATGAGTGGAAATAAATATGTATGAAGCAATCTTTACAGCAGGCTTTCTTGGTGGCCCCCCAGTTACTCTTCCATTATGACACACTTGATGGAATCTGAAAATTATTCTGCTAGGATGGAATTTGGCATGATGAGTATATATATTTTCATAAGGAGGTGATTCATGGCAGAGAAATAATTCCTAGTCTCTGTGATGAAATTAGCAGGTTAAAAAAAATTCTTGGAACTATTATGACAAAGAATCCTAATTCTCTCTTATTTTCTGTTTCATTTCCCAACACATTCCTGCCCCATCAGATGGCATAGACCTGTTTTTATAGGTAGAAATCTTTTGTCATGTAGGAAAGGCAAGGCTAGGGATTAGAGTTGACAGTTGTTCTGAGGCAGCCTATTAACGGGAAGAGACCATGTGTTAGAGACAGATGGCTGGGTGCTGGCCATAGTACTGTCTCTGATTTGCCCAGTAGCTTCAATCAGGTTGGTCTTTTTGGGTCTCATCTGTAAAGTGGGAATGATGATTCCGACCCTCCATATTTCATCAGCTCCTTGAGAGGTTCAAGTGAGAATAGAAGAGTGCTTTGTCGGTAAGGAGATGCTGTCTCTTCTGCTCTTGCATCTTTTAATGGTGCTGTAGGTATTGGTGTTTGATGAGGATGTTTAAGGTGGGAGGTTGTGAGGTCATTACTGTTTAGTGGCAGGTTAAAATTCTTGAGTGGAAAGTGTTGTATTAGAGAACAAGCAGCGTAGAGGGGGTTCATAGAACATATTCAGCATATAGGTTTTTGTATTTTTTTGTAACCAGATCAGTGAACACAGTTGTATGGACCATTTGTATGGACCATCTCTTAAGCATGGAAATAGGTTTTTAATACTTATTCATAGTGATAACATTTTACTTGTTGTCCTTTAACCTAAAAAGAAAGGGGCTGGGCTTAAAAAAAAGGAATTGGGTTAGAAACAACTGTATCTTTTAGTCTTTTACTGAAGCACATCCATTCCTGTTTCCCCTCAGCTCCCAAGCCTTTATTGTGGCTGTCTCTGAATGTTTTTTTTAATGCCATGTGTATCATGATTGCATTTGTAATCAGTTGTTTTTAAACAAAGTTCAGTGTTCCTGATTCTGTTTTCCATTCCTCATTGATGAACTACCTAAGCTCTTAACTCTGAAGCTACAATAAAATCTTTTGTTAGCTATCCTGCATAGTTGTCTCATATCTGAATTGTCAAAAAATAGCCTTCTTATTCTGTCTGCTTTCATCTAACACTTAGTTCTTAAACGTTTTGGTCTCAGGACTCCTAGGTGTTATTAAACATTATTGAGTACCCCAAAGAGCTTTTTTTATGTAGGTTATATCGATATTTACCTTCATAAAAATTTATAGTGAAAAAAATGAAAGTATTTAATTTATTTAAAGGTAACACTAAATCTATTGCATGTTAACATAAATAAAATATTTAACTATTTAAAAAATTTTAGTGAGAAGAGTGGCCTTGTTTTATATTTTTGCAAATCTCTTGCATGTCTGGCATAATAGAAGGGAGTGAATTCTCATATCTGTTTCTGCATTAAATCTCTAGTTTTGGTTGAAGAATATGAAGAAAGTCCAACCTCACATAGATGTGTAGTTGGAAAAGGGGGGCAGTATATTAATAATATTTTCAGACATGGCTGGTGTTTCTCAGTGGTTAGAGTTTCAGCCTGCTCTCTGTGAAAGGTCTTGGGTTCAATTCCTGGTTTAGGGCACATAGCTGGCTTGAGGGTTTGCTCCCATCCTGGGGTGTACAGCACATTGGAGTGGCAACCAGTGGATGTATTTTTCGCACATTGATGTTTCTCTCTTTCTTTCCCTTCCTCCCTTCCTTCTCTCTCTGAAAAGCAGTGGGGGAAAAGTGTCCTCTGGTGAGGATTAACAACAACAAAATCTTTTCAGATAATTGTGGAAATTCTTTGATACTACATCACAGTCCCAGTTAAGGTTAGTTGCAATGTGGAATCTCAGACTCAGTGAACTTTTTGTGCTCTTGTATATTAGCATTCATTGGTTTATTTTGCACTTGGAAGGGATCTTTTCACCAAGGTGTGATTGGTCATTTGGAAAATACTGCAGATCTTGTAAATTTTGACACACATTTCATCATATAGTATCAAAATCACAATCTCACCAGAAAAGCCCCAGGAAGCTGTTAAGCTCACAGTGATGGATACAAGTGTTTAAAAAATTCTAAGTTTTGTTTGAGGGCATGAGTCTTATCATTGCTAACAAATGCTTGTCAGGCTCACTTTGTTTATTTTTGAGAAAATATATGTCAGAGGCCTAAGGTTGAATTACTTTAGTTTATCTGTTAGCTGTTCTTTCAAGTAAAAGTGGTAGTCCATGAAGAAAGTTGCTAATTCAGTTCAAAATTCAGAGAAATTGCACAAGTGCTTTTCCTCAAGAAAATCATTGTGCTTAGGTAAGGAACAGAAGTGCTGTATGCATACATCCATTGAATAGCATTATTGAAAAGATCTGTACTTAAATAAAACAATTTTTAGTGCTTCACCAAGGACTTCCTTAAGTAGAACAGGTATTTTTTTTCCTGTGAATGGGTGGCAATGAAGAATAAAAACCTTGATTGCTAATACAATTTAGTGCCATTGCTTAAAATTGTTAAGACAGTAACAATTTTACCTGTCATTTATTTTTCTTTTTTTCTTTTCTTTATTGGTTATGTCATTACTTTTATATCAGTGCAAATGTCATCACAGTAACAGGGCAAATAATATCTTATTATTATGAAAATAGAGTTTTGATCTTAGACCACCCCCACCCCCACCCCCAGAAGGGTCTCAGGGATCCCAAGGGCTCCACAGGCCACACTTTGAGAAATACCGATCTAATCATACATGCTCACAGCACTGAGAATCTTTCCCTGCTGGATTGCTATTCTGAGAGCACCCTTCCTTCAGAAGTCTTAAGTATCTCCCAAATCCTTCACTCAACAAAAGCACCTATTATGTGCCAGGCTCTTTGTTAGGGAATTAACATTGAATAAGATACAATCTGTATTCTCCAAGAATTTTCTTGGGCGGTTTGGGGACCAAAGGCAGAAAATAAGTAAGGAGTTATAATGTAAGGTAAGAATTTCTTAAAAAGAATAACGTTAAAGGTGATAGACAACAAAGGGAATGCTGAATTTTATATCTAACTTCGAACTCGAGCCACATGACAAAATCCTCACCAAATCAATCAATCACCAGGTCCTTTCCTTCCATCAAATCTCTTTAAAATGTCCAAGTTAATTGCCTTTGGAAATGTTTTCACACATAATTGCGCTCGGCTCCAGGCATTGTAGTTTCATGCTTAGACACGCAGTGCTGTTTCCCCCTTCTTACTTTACTGTTTTTTGGCCTTTGTGCGTCTCCATTTCATATTTCCAAGTGGGTAGCCTTGTGCCAGTGTAGCTGATAACGCATATGTCCTTATGTTTAAATGTAAGCCTTTACCTGCGTTAGTCATGTGCTGGGTGATGTAACAGTGTCGGTCTTACTTGGGGGACCGTCACCGCGCACGAGTTAGGTCAGGACCATGCACCCGACGCTGCCCGGGAAGGAACCTTCTCCGAGACAGGAGGCTCGTCCGCTTCCCTGTGGTCTCCATCCCCTCCACCTGCAGAACGACCGTCCTCAGTTATCGGAGTGAAACTTCCTCGAGGGGATTTCCATAAAACAGCTGAATCCCGCCTCGATCGTCAGCGACAAAAGTCAGACACGTGCTCTCCCGTCTGGAAGCCAGCAGTAACTTTTGGCAAAGGCGCACGGCTCGGAGGCTGCTGCGTTCGCAACAAACCACCCGGTTAAAACTTGAGTCTTTTAACAGAACAAAACAAAAGCATAGACGGGGTAGTGAGAACGGCTTTCCCCCGTGGCGGTGGTGAGAGATGTTAAAGGAGCTCCAAAAAGAGTGCGGGGAACTAATGGAATATTCCTTCACTGTTCCACGGCTGAGGGGCGAGGGAGAAGGAAACGGCGATGGGCTAAGCTAGGGAGTCTGGCCCTTTAAGGAGGAGGGACGGACCGAAGACTCGGTACCTTGAGAGACTCTTTGTCTGGAAACCTCCTTATTTACCCCTCTTGTGCTTCAACCAAACTTCGATGCGCGATTCTTAGCGTCCCTCTACGCCGCCGCCCCTTACGCTAGGCTCAAGTTGGCCTTGCGTTTATGGTTGACCCTAAACTTTGCGCCCGCGGCGCGAACCCTGGGAGCGGACGCCGGGGTCTGGGCCCAGCGCTGCGCCGTTGGCGCAATGCGGGGGCCGGGGGCGGGGCTCCGGCGTGCGCACCAATGGGTGGGAAGGGGGCGGGGCCGAGTTCGGTTGTCTCGCGTCCGGGTGACAGCTCGCGCGTGCAGATGATGGCGGTAAATAGAGGGGGGGGATGTCGAGGGAGGGGGCGGAGGTGGTGGGGAGGCGGCAAAGGGGGAGCTCCAGGGGGTGGGGGAGACGGGGACCAGGGCGGCCAGGGAGCCCATTCCAAGACTCGGAGGCGGGGACAGGAGTCTCCGGCTCCCTGGCCCTCCCCTTTAAAGAAGCAAAATCCTCACACCGGGTGAGGGGCGACAAAGGCGGCGCGCGCCTCGCGGGCGGGAGGAGCGGCGGCAGGGGGCGGGACCGCGGCGCCGGCGGGCCGGAGGCGCCCGGGGCGGGGGCCGGCGGGAGGCGAGAGACCGCGGTCCAGGCGCGCCGGGGCTGGGTTTTGGCGGGGTGGGCGACGACTGGGTTTGGGTAAAAGCCTTGAGGAGGAGGAGAGGAAGGAAGGCTTGCGGGGCGGTTGCGGGGAACGGGTCTAAGAATGACATGAGGATTAAGGGGAGAGAGGGTGCGAAGGCAGGAGACAAGCCAGCCTAGGAGGCAGAAAGGAGGCAGGAACCAGGGAGGGTGTTAAGGAAGCCGGGCAAGGAACGAGGTTAGGAAGACCCGGGTTTGGAAGAGGCATCCTGGGCTTAGGTGTAAGAGCAAGGGCTTGAAGGGGAAAGCTTTGCAGGGGATGGTGGTGGGGTGATGGGTGCTGAGGTTAGAGTTGGAAGTGGGCGGCGAGGAGAGGCAGGGCTGCGAGGAGAGGCAGGGCTGGGGTAGTAGTTGGGAGCAGAGGAGAGAGAGTGATTAAGAGCCAGACGTGACGAGGGTGTGAACTAGTGCAGAGCGAGATGAGCTGAAGGATCAGGACTGGCGGTGGGTGGGAACTGCGAGGTTCTGAGAAAGGTAACGGGTTAGTGGTGGGCAATGGGTGTAAATTCTCGAAAGTGCAAGAGGGTGAATGAAACACTGGGCTAGTACCAGGTGGAGTTAGGAATAAGAGCGTAGTGGAAGGGTGCAAGGACACAGAGATGAGAGCTAGGGCGTTTATAGGACAACTCGGGGACCAGAAAGACTGAAAGAAAAGAGAGGACGGGAGTAAGAAGTGATGGCGGTGTGGGACAGGGTAACTGCGGGATGGTGCTAATTGTTGAGGTTCCAAGATCCGAGGTGAAAATAGTGAAGAGATGGGGCTGAGAGCGGAGGGTGAGAGGAGCAAGGCAGAGACGGGCCTGGGATGTAAATGATGAGAAGGGGAGTAAGGGAAGAGAACAGGGTTCAGGAAGACCAGAGCATCCTGATGGATGCAGACCTGGGGTATGGTGCCGAGGCGGGGAGTCAGGTGTGCATGTTGCCGGGAGAGACTCCAGAAGGGCTGCCTGGGTCAGGGCACAGAGGCCGCAGGGAAGGATCGAGTGTAGGGAGCCTTTGGTGCAGAAGAGGAGGAACCATGGTGAGTGAAAAGAGACCCAGAGGTAGGGGTAAAAACTAAGTCGAGTGGGGAGGAGTTCTTTGTTGAGAAGAGAACTGTGTTGAAACTGTCTCGAGTCCTTTTGTCCATAAAAGTAGGAAATTTCAGAAGCCTCTTTCTCTCTCCAAGGAATTTTGAATCTGCTTCTACCTTTCATTGTTTTTAATTCGACTCATGTCCACTTTGAAGAGATGAGACTCATTTGATTTGATACTGTTCTTGTCTGAATGATAAAGCATCAATTCGGTGCTGAAAACCTCTGCATTTCACCGGGGTTGTGATCTTGGGAAAACGGGATGCATTTTTTTTTTTTTTAACAGGGTGGCTGTGCCTGTGTGGTGGATCGTGCTGTGTGTGTTGTACCTGACTGGCACTGGGCAAGCAGAGCGCTTTATCCACAGCATTTCCATTTTCAGTGGCGAGCCCGCTGTTAGTGAGATACAGACGAAGATCTTTTTGTTTTGATAAAAAACCAGATTTCCACCTAGCTGTGTTTGGTGGCTGGAGAATACTGAAAAATCATTTCAGAAAAAGGCAAATGACCAACCAGGGAAGTTTGCTGAGGAAGAGATTTAAATCAGGGCTGTGAGGGCTTTGAGTTCCTGAGCTGCCTTTAGCTTTGTGTGGGACATTTCATAGTGTAGCATCCATTTAGCAAAATCAAATAAAGAAAGGGAGATTTGTAGAGTAGTGGAGGATTTTGGAGTGGGACTTACCTTTTTGGTTAAATAATGAATTTATGAGTAATTTTTATCATGGAGAAAACTTCTGTAGTATAATGCAAGCTGGAGCCTTGGACAGCTCACTGCCTCTCCTATTTTGTAGGTGTGAATAAAGAAAGCCAATATTAATATTAACTTTACAGAAGATTTTTATTTTTAAGACACTTTGGGAAATTAAAGGAAGATAAGAAATTTGGGACACAATGTAGGTTATTACTGAGTCTCTGGATGATTTTTAGTCTGAAGGTCTTACATTTAGCTAAGAATACGAATGATTATACTTAATGCTGCTAAAGGATAGACTATAATTTACTTTAAAAAGTGAAAACTGTTCTTGAGAATCTTATTTGAGGTTATTTCATTAGTATACATTGAGATACACAAAGATAATTTTTTTCAGAGGCAGGTAAAGTTTTTGGAGTACTACTGTTTTGTGGGTGTTTGTGGAAAAGCAAAGATTGGGTTAAAGGCATTTGTAATAGCAAAGATTCAATTTTGATTTGTGGATATTAAAAACATTGGTTGTTAATATATATAAATAACTTAGAATCTTAAATCTTTCTGAATTCAGCTGCTAACTATTCATGGATTCTGGATTCTGTTAAGCAGGTGTTCAAGGTGACTAGATTGATTTAGCACTTTAACAGCATTTCAAAAAATTACTATTTTTGCTGCTAAGTTTCTAGAAGATTAATCTTAAATATTAACTTTCAAGCTGAAGAGTATGAGGTGTGTGTTTCTGTGAGATGTGTGTGAGAATTTCCTTCTTTACAGATGTGTTTGGGCTGGAATTGCTAGTAAAATGGTATTGCCATTTTAATAATGTAATTGTTTTATACTTGTGTTCTTACATAAATTATTTTAGACTTAATAATCTTGATAAAGAAGAAAATATAAGGTATAAGAACCTCCAAGGAGAAGAGTCTGGCTCAGTCCTGTCTTTTGTTTCTGTATGCTGCTATAGTGTGCTAAATCATCAATTCTCTGTGAATGGTTATTTCTTACTTGACACTCCTAAAACTGAAAATGGATAATCTTTTAGTTCAGCTGATACTATTTATCAGTAATAATTCTGGTGATAAATTTAAGCTTTATTTCATTTGTTCATCAAGTAGAATTCTATTCAAGTTAACTTTATTTTGTTTATAATCGTATTTGATAAGCAAAAACTTTTAAGCTTATTCAGATTTGAATAAGTAGGTTGTACATAATTAAATGTCTTTCTGGTTAATTGTAGATTCTTTGGATGGGACGAAAACTTGAAAGGACCTCTAGTTTATCCAGCAACTTCAGTCAATATCCCACTTAAATCATTCCAGGTAGATAAAAATTTATTCTATTTTCATAAATCTTCATAGGTAATGTGGCAGCCTTTGTAGATAATCTTTTCCAGCATTTAATTATATTCTCTATAAGGAGAGTCTGCTTTCTATCTAACTAGCACACACTTAATTTTATATTTACATTTGTTCTCTGGCCCCATTCTCGATTTTTGAGTAAAAATATCTGCTAATTAAAGTATTAAGAAGATGCTAGTTCTTCGTAAACTTAATAATTATAGCTTCCATCTATAGTGTTTTTGTGTCAGACATGGTTGTAAACTCTTTATAGATTATAACTCATTTACTCCTCACATCAATCCTATGAGATTGGCACTGTTCTTGTTCCCATTTTACAGGTGAAGAAATAGAGGCTCCCTGAGATTAAGTGATTTGCCCAAGGTTATACTCAGATAATCTTTTAGTACAAGTAACATTTGAGTTTTTCTTTTGCCAAGTAGTAACTAAATGATACAGTTAATCTTTTTTTTTTTTAATAGTTTATAAGGGAAATTTCTACCAAGTGGTGGGGGATAGGATTCCAACGTTGGCATTTTGCTGGCAAAGTGTGTGCTCTGATTCATTGTGCTTTGTCTCTACTGACTGTTGTGAAGTTATCCTTTACCATGCTCTTCTCCAGATTAAACAGTGCTGGTTTATTTTAATCCCTTAATGTGTCTTGTTTGCCAATCCTTAAATTATCCCTTTGGTTCTGTTATTAACTGTTTCTCAGGTCCTTTCTAGATGGGGAACCTGAGACAAACACCCTAAGGGTTATATCTAATGCAAAGATTACATCAAGGTTCTTAACATACTCCTAATTTTTCATTATAAAATTGGTTTTATAAGACAAAATGACTCAAAAACAATAAAAAAATACCTAATAGCATTGCAGATTAATGGTTACCTGTTCATGTTTTTAGCTAGAAAAGGGCCCTGGACTTGTTATATATCCTACAGGTTTGTAGTTGTAAGATTGTTGCCATTGAAGAAAAATGGCATGTGAAGCAAAGGAATCAGAGTGGATTTTGTGCTATTATGGTTTGTTTTCTTCATTCTATTTGGAAAAACATTATTTTACCTATGAATGATGAGTTTGTCGGCCCCTCCCACATCAGTAAAAACTGTCATGGTGTACCCCTCTGTTGGGGACCTGGCATGGTGTGCTCACACATGAGTGGGTCCTCAGGATTTGCTAAGTATTGGTGATGTATGGGAGGTTATTATGTGAAAACAGGAGCCACAGGGCTGTTCAACACCATGCCTAAGATGTATTCTGAAGATCCTTTTGTAGCTTCTAGGAGATGGAAAAGATCTAAGTGGAAAATGTATAAGACCATTGGTTGCAATTCATACATAGGTTTGCCTTATGGTAAGGGAATGAATAGAAATATTGTAACATTCTATTATCTCCCCCCAAATAACCTAAATTTTGGGAGTCTTTTCCGTTGTCATATAAGGAGATTTAATTGACCCCATCTCCACTGCCACCTTCCAGGTCATTCTCAGTCTTTATTGTTAAAATGGTAGCTTGTCCTTTTGGTAAAGGTATGTCCTGCAGAATGAGCCCTGTCTGATTTTAGTGAAAGGACTATTAGCTGTATTCTAACAGATGTAAAATACAGCACTTGTAAGCCTTTTTTCCTTTCCCCCATTTTAAGTGATCGTCAAACTGATGAAATATAGTTTCTTATTACAGTTGATTGTAATAATTAAAAACACTTTGCTTTCATAAGGTGATAAAATTACAAATTATTTGGAAAGCATTCTTCCCAGTCAGACATTATTGCTTCTGAGGCATGGGCAGTTTTTAAAGACTATAATACTGTTCCTTTGCCATTTACATGTTAATGGAAGTCTGAAAAGTAAGGTGCTCTTCTGAAATGTGCAGGGTTGTTTTTATTGTGTGTCATGTTGGAAACGGCATCCTGTGACAGGTATTTTCTCTCTTTGTCTTCTACTGAGCTAATTAGTAATTTACACTCTAGTAGCATCTCTTCCAGCCTCCCTGTGTGAAAACGCCTGCCACTCTGTGCCTTCCGTGCAGCATGGCTGGCAAGTGACCGGGGGCAGATGTTGGTTAGCACATCAGAAGGATCAAGGCTAAAATTTATTTTTGTGTTTTTAATAAATGCAGGCTTTTGTATATGTCCCTTCCCTGCACCTTCCCCTGCCCCCACATTTAAGTAGGAAGGAGTGTGATGACCTCCTGTAATCCAGAGCAACAGTCCTTGATTCAATTTTGGACTTTTCTATTCTGTCCCCACCCCACCCCAACGTTGTGGGATTTGGGGAGGATTAGCAGAACAGTCTGGCATAGTTCACAGCCCAGAAAGCTGATCTTTACTGGTCCCTCCCATTGTCAGTATACAGAGCTTCTTGTCATTGTCTTTAGAACCCAACCGTCCTTCTTTTGCTGGGCCTGTTATGCGAGGGGTGGCAGGGCAGCACTGTTGCTATGCATTAGGAAAGTACTTTCATAGGACACTTGTATTCCTCCAAGGGAATGATAGGCCCTGATTTGTATCAGCTTTTTCAAAATGCAGCTGTGAGTGACTGAAAGATAATTTATTGCTTGGTTTTAGCACTCTGTCACATTGGTGTTCTGCTCTTTCCTGCCCCCTGGCCTATCTCTTCCAGTCTCTGACACACCAGAAAGGTGATGTGTAGTATCTGTCATGCGCTCACTTGGATAGGCCATGTGGGCATATTAAATTAGCAAGACTTTGACTTTGGAAAAAGTTGTAAGGATCAGTTTGTGTAGTGAGGAATATAATTTTATTTTATTTTATTTTTTTAAAATATATTTTATTGATTTTTTACAGAGAGGAAGGGAGAGGGATAGAGAGTTAGAAACATCGATGAGAGAGAAACATCGATCAGCTGCCTCCTGCACACCTTCTATTGGGGATGTGCCCACAACCAAGGTACATGCCCTTGACTGGACCTGGGACCCTTCAGTCCGCAGGCTGACGCTCTATCCACTGAGCCAAACTAGTCAGGGCAAGGAATATAATTTTAATTGAGAATTAAAGGAATGGTAGAGATGGGTTTAGTGATTTATTAGTTTTGAGCCAAAACCTTTCTAGTGTGCTAGATAATCTGTAGTACTTATTTTTGCAGTTAGAGATACTAATTTATTAGGATAATAAGGTCAGAGTCCCTGTTAGAATTAATTAAAGTCCTCCTGACAAAAAATTGTTGTGTGGAGGTGGCCACAAAGAAAATCAGGTGAGAAAGTGTGTGAATAGCTCAGTTAAGCCATCATTGCAAGTAGCATTATAATCATAGACATCTAGCCTTTGACAGTGCATCAGCATTCAAGGACATTGCATTTGTGTAAGCATTCATAGCGTATGTGGGTCTATATGTTTTCCTCACATTTACTTCTTTTAATGTTCTAATACAACAACCTATATTATTGTCCTAATTATGTTGGGAGTTCGTGGCTAGATACTAATTACACTCTCGCTTTAAGAGTGTAATGAGATAAAAGGTCAAAGGTCAGATTAATAAGCAACATATAAAAAATCATTGAGTGGACTGATCACACAAAGAGATGTTATGCGTAAAGATGAAAAAGTTAATATATGACTATGGAATTGAATATACTCTTTTAAAAGAAACATTTCTAAAATGTATGGCATAGCTTGAAGAACTGACAACAATGCATTTCACTTGAAAGATATGTGCTTTTATGAAGAAATCAAACCATTTGTGGTTGGCTTCATTGTCTACTCCATGCTAAAAATCCCAAATTGGTTAGACATTACCAGTCTCCCCAGTTATATTGTTAATGTGCTTCTTGCATACTTCTTATTTTTATAGGCAGTTCAGCTTAATTTACAACTAATAATAAATTCAAAAATCTATTTAAGCTGTAAAGTCAGTAATCCTAATCATTTAAATAAATATAAAATAACACATATAATTACTATTTTTTGCCTATTAGATTGAAAGATTAAACAAGTTGATGATAGCCAGTAGTGAATGAGGATGTGGGAAAATTGGAAGTTTCACACACTGTTGGTGGGAATATAAGTTTCCTTGGAGGTAAATTTAACAATGCCTATTGGAATTTAAAATGTGTGAGCCCAGTGACCAAGTAATTCTACTTCTAGAAATTTGTCCTATAGAAAATATTCATACATTTGCATGGAAACTGTAGTACAGCTTTTCTTTATAGCATTGTTTGTTATAGTAAAAAATGAAGTTCCTCAGTTAGGGACTTGTTAAATTATGTATGATGGGCCCCCACAGTGGAATGCCACTAAGTTGTTAAGAATACAGTGGAGCCCTAGCCGGTTTGGCTCAGTGGATGGAGTGTCGGACTGTGGACTGAAGGGTTCCAGGTTCAATTCAGGTCAAGGGCACATGCTCAGATTGCAGGCTCGAGCCCCAGTAGGGGGCGTGCAGGAGGCAGCCAATCAATGATTCGCTCTCATCATTGATGTTTCTCTTTCTCCTCCCTTCCTCTCTGAAATCAATAAAAATATATTTAAAAATAAGAGTACAGTGGATCTCTATATGCTGATGTAGAAAGATGTCCATTGTAAAATTATTTTTTAAAAGTCACATTATAGAATGATATGTATAGTATATTCCTATTTTTGTAAAATGTTAAGGACTGTTATTTGAGGTATTCCCTTTTTTGCGGGGGGAGGTAACCACTTTTTATACTCGTGCACGGGGTGGGGGTTGAGGTCCCTCAGCCCGGCCTGCACCCTCTCGCAATCCGGGACCTAACTGCTCGCCTACCTGCCTACCTCATCACCCCTAACCACCGCTGCCTGCCGGCCTGATGCCCCTAACTGCTCCCCTGCCAGCCTGATCGCCTCCAACTGCCCTCCCCTGCTGGCCCGATTGCCCCCAACTGTCCTCCCCTGCCAGCCTGATTGCCCCTAACCGCCTCTGCCTCGGCCCCTGTCACTGTGGCTTTGTCTGGAAGATGCCTGGCCTAATTAGCATATTACCCTTTTATTAGTGTAGATACTTCTATATTCTTTACTTTTAATAAGCATGTAAGGAATGAGTTAAGAGAGCATCTTCATGAAGGAATTTTTTTGTGCTTGTAAGGAAGAAGGAGGACGAGGTTGGCCAGAGAAGAGAACTGATTAATTCGTATGAGAAACATCAGTCATATTTTTGAGTCAGAAATGTCTGGAATGGCAACAAAGAGGGAACAGAGGGAAGTTGAGGCCATTTGGTGGAGGTTTCAAAGGTAATGAGAAAAAGCTTACATTTGATTTGAAAAATGATCTGTAAAGTGGAGAAAATAATAGTACCTAGTTCATTGGGTTGTGGTGAGGATTAATTAAATAATGCATATAAAATGTTTAGAACAGTGACTGACACATAGTAAGCTCAATATTAACTACTAGAGGCCCGATGCATGAAATTTGTGCAAGGGGCTCGGCCCCCACCCACCGCTACGGCTTCATCTGGAAGGTTGTCCGGGAGGACATCTGGAAGGACGTCTGGTCTAATTAGCATATTATGCTTTTATTATAGGTTATTCAATGAAAATACATTATCTTCTTTTTTTAAAAAATTGATTTCAGAGAAGAAGGGAGAGGGAGAGAGAGATAGAAACATCAATGATGAGAGAGAATCATTGATTGGCTGCCTCCTGCACACCCCTCACTGGGGGATCAAGCCCACAACCCCGGCATGTGCCCTGACCGGGAATCAAACCTTGACCTCCTGGTTCATAGGTTGAACCTCAACCACTGAGCCATGCTGGTCAGTCTCTATTATTGTTTGTAAGCCTGTGTTGTCTTTATTATGTACAATGATGATTCTTCAGACCCCACTGACAGATCAAGTGACTTTGATTTTTCCAGTAGTGTGGATGGTTAGCCCAACCATTCCTGTTCTTCAGCTTTGATCCTCCCACCTACTAACACTTAGTATTAACCCTTTTCGGTCCAACATGGAGGCTGACTCGACAGACCAGGCGCTAGGAGCAGGTCCAACGTCGAGGCTGAGGTCGACACCGCAAACCGGTTCAACATTCAATTCCGTCAGTTAATTTGGACCAGATTGTTTGAATTCCAAAAATAAAATTGGACCGCAAAGGATTAAAGAATAAAATACTGAAGAGTTATAATTTGAAAGCGCTAGACACATGATGTCCTATGAGTTGCTATTGGTTTTGTTTACTAATATTATCATGTATACTAATTAACATTTGGGGTTTGTAAAAAAGAGGGGAATAGGTAATTTGGGGGGAAAGCATCATTTTCTGTGGAATAGATATGTCACCATTCACTGAATGTGTTAATTTTGTTAGCAGTGCTGTGTAATGAGCCATATTAGCTGTAACACCTACATTGACAGCCAGCATTCGGCTTGTGAAATCTTTTAGAAAACAGAAATCTGGCAAGAAGTGTTCCTGGAGCAGTTGAAATAGTTTTTTGTGGGAAATTTCATAGAACAAATAAAGTAGAAAAATTAAAAAAAAAATTGTCTCACACTTGAGAGCCACGAGAAAAGGTGTTTTAGCTGTGAACTGAAATGTGACGATGTAATTTTGTAGGGCTTTAGATTTCTTTTTGTATTTCAACTTTTTATTTAATTTTGTCATTTTAAAGAATTTCAAGATGTGTTTATATTTGATGGAAAAATTGTAAGTATAAATTTTTATGCTATAAAATTAATCTATTTTAAGAATGATGATTTTCTCATACCACAGGCAGTCCTCAGGTTACGTCAGACTCGATGTATGTCGTTTCATGGTTACATTGCCATCTCCCATTTATTTATATAAAAAAAGTTCCGTCATTTCGATGTATGTATATATGTGCTTTATGTTTTTTATTATTTATTTACCACAAGTAAAGGTTAGGAATTGTTATCTTTATTTTATTTTATTTTTTTTACTGAATAGGTCCTGCCAGTTAGCTCACTTGGTTAAAGCATCATCCCGACACGCCAGGTGCAGTTTTGATTCCCGGTCAGGGCACATATAAGAAGCAGCCAATGAATGCATAAATAGGTGGGACAACAAATCAATGTTTCTTTCCTCTCTTCTCTTTGAAATCAATAAATACAAATTTTAAAAAAATGAATAAATTAATATACATAAATGAAATATTTTGAATTTGGACTTCATAGTCTGTGATTTGGGCACAGTCAAACTTTGGTGAATAAATCAACTTTGGCCCTTTGTTCAGCCCCCTTCCTGTGCCCAGTTTCCTCTCCCACCCCACAAGCACCCTTTCTGATGTGTTAGCTATATGTCTTTGATTCTATATGTATCTTTAATTCCAAAATTCCTTATTATGTCATACTACTGTAGAAATTGGCTATAGAATTCTACCTGTAAGAATGCTATAGAACTTGCTCTGGTTTTTACTATTTCACTTAGCATTGATTTAAGAGCTAAGTATGTTTTTGGATGTATATTGGCTAATTGGTCCTAATTGCAGCATAGTATTCCATGGTGTGCATCCATTCCCATAGTGATGGATGCCTAGGCTACCATAAACAATGCTACCAATAAACAGTCTTGTACATGTCCATTATGGATGTGTTTCAGAATTTCTTTGTGATACAGACTCAATATTTGTGCTTTCACAGTGTTTGTGCTTTCTTTTCCTGAGGAGGCAATACAGTTTTTTGTGTTTTCAGTGGCATTGTGGAATAAGTATTGTTAGGTTGTTGAATGGGCGTGTCAGTTTACATCCATAGGCATTGTATTCCCCATCACCCCAGCCCTGGTATTGTCCACATTTCTAATTGTTGCCATTTAATAATGTTTCATTTTAATTTAGATTTTCTTATTCTTAGTGAGTTTGAGCATTTCTTCATATCCTAGTTAGCTATTTCCTTTCTGTGAAGTAAGCATGAAACAATAAAAATAGTAGTATATTTATTTTCTTAAGCTGGAGGAACTTTTGGTTATGTGTTATATTTTGTGAGATATTAACACATTTTCTCAGACTTCAAAAAGGAAAAAACATCAAACTTTATATAGAAGCTTAAAGTATGTTTTCTTCCTGATGGCAAGAAATGATGAAGCAAACATTTTTAAACATTCACCTTGAAAGCTATGAAGTATGCTACAGTTAAACCACCTATCTAATCTATTCTCATTGTCTTTATTTATGCTGGAAATTGAGAGCAAGTGTTTTTACTAGAATAGATTTGGTCAGAAAGTGCTTCAGCATATTAGACTATTTAAAAGTCATCCTTTGCTCAGCCGGGGTGTCTCGGTGGTTAAGCATCGACCTATGAACCAGGAGGTCATGGTTCAATTCCTGGTCAAGATACGTGCCTGGGTTGCGGGCTCGATCCCCACATGATCACCAGTGTGGGGCGTGCAGGAGGCAGGCAGTCAATGATTCTTTCTCATCATTGATGTTTCTATGTCTCTCCCCCCTCTCTGAAATCAATAAAAATATGTTTGGAAAACAAAACAAAACAAAATAAAAGTCACTCCTAGACAAAAATCAATAGGAGATTATTTTTATAAAAACCTCAAATCCAGCGGTTTCCCCCTGTTTACAGTGCTCCAAATGTCATAAAACTGAGTAAATAGCAGGTAACACCTCTGCTTGCCTGTCCATGAAGAGCCTATCACTTGATCAATAACTACGCACTTAACACTCATTGACTCTAAGTAGGTTATATTAAATACTAGAGACCCAGTGCATGAAAATTCATGCACTGGAGGGGGTCCCTCAGCCTAGCTGCCCCCTCTCACAGTCTGGGAGCCCTCAGGGGATGTCCTACTGATGGCTTAGGCCCGCTCCCCAGGGGGAGGCAACCAGCCGATCAGGGGAAGGCACCTCCCCAATCACCCCCTCACTGCTGCTGCCTCTGGCCTCCCTCTGCGGGAGGCGACTGGGCCAATCAGGGGAAGGCAACACCCCCATCACACCTCTGCCACTGCCGGCCACCACAGCTGCCTGAGTCTCGGCCCTCGCAGCGGCAGCCACCATCCGCCGCTTGCCTGAGCCTCAGGCAGCTGCTACGGCTTTATCTGGAAGATGTCTGCTCTAATTAGCATAGTACCCTTTTATTATTATAGACTAGAGGCCCAGTGCACGAAATTTGTGCATGGGTAGGTCCCTAGACCTGGCTGATGATCAGGGTTGATCTGTGGGGTGACCGGCAGGGCGATCAGGTGGGCCCCTGCTGGCACCCGCCTTGGATGGCCTGGGGCCTGCAGGCTGGGGGCAGCTCCTGCGTTGTCTTCCCCCTGGTGGTCAGTGTGTGTTATAGCAACTGGTCGTTCTGTTCAGTTGATTTGCATATTAGGCTTTTATTATATAGGACTAGAGGCCTGGTGCACAAAAATTTATGCACTCGGGGGGGAGGGGGGTCCCTCAGCCCGGCCTATGCCCTCTCGCAGTCTGGGACCCCTCGGGAGATAATGACCTGCTGGCTTAGGCCTGCTCCCAGGTGGCAGAGGGCAGGCCCAATCCCTAGGTGCAGCCCCTGGTCAGGCTCAGAGCAGGGCCATTTGGGGAGTTGGGGCGCCGCCCCCTGTCATGCACAGAGCAGGGCGGATCAGGAGGTTGTGATGCCACCCTCAGTCACGCTCAGGCTAGGGCCGATTGGGGGGTTGGGGCGCTGCCCCCGTCACACTCAAGGCAGGGTCGATGGAGAGGTTGCGGCACACCCCCTGTCACACACAGAGCAACGCCCATCGGGGTTGTGGTGCCACCCCTGTCACATACAGAGCAGAGCCGATCAGGGGGTTGGGGAGCTCCCCCCTGTCATGCACAGAGCAGGGCCGATCAGGAGGTTGTGATGCCAACCTCAGTCACACTCAGGGTAGGGCCAATTGGGGGGTTGGGGCGCTGCCCCCTGTCACACTCAGGGCAGGGCCGATGGGGAGGTTGCGGCTCCACCCTGTCACACACAGAGCAGGGCCGATCAGGGGGTTGGGGAGCTCCCCCCTATCAGGCACAGAGCAGGGCCGATCAGGGGGTTGGGGCGCCTTCCCCTGTCACGAGCAGAGCAGGGCGGATAGGGAGGTTGTGGCCCCACCCCCTGTCACACACAGAGCCGCAGGGCGATCAGGGGGTTTGGGCGCTGCCCCCTGTCACGCTGATCCCGGTGCTGGGAGGCATATTACCCTTTTACTATATAGGATAGAGGCCTGGTGCACTTGTGGGGGCTGGCTGGTTTGCCCTGAAGGGTGTCCTGGATCAGGGTGGGGGTCCCGCTTGGGTGCCTGGCCAGCCTGGATGAGGCGATGATGGCTGTTTGCAGCTAGTCACACACCCTTCAGGGTGGGGGTCCCCACTGGGGTGCATGGCCAGTCTGGGTGAGGGGCTGAGGGCCATTTTCAGGCTGGCGGGTGACTGAAGCTCCCAACTGCTCCTTTTTTCCTTTTTTTTTAATTCTTGGATTTATGGCTGTCACTGGAGCTGAGAGCCGGCTTTAGCTGTGAGACCTCGCTACTGAAAGCAGGTTTCTGGCTTTGTTTACTTTCTGTATTTGAAACTTTGTTGCGACTCCAGCTCTGAGATCCCGGCTGACTGAAAACAGGTTTCTGGGGTTTTGTTTAGCTTCTATATTTGTAACAATGTTTCTTAGCAGCTCAGAGCCCAGCAACGGCAGGCGGGGAACGTTGGAGTCCTCCATCACTGAAGCAAGCAAGCCTCCTGTTCGTGTCAGTAGCCTGGCTGTTGGCCGCCATCTTGGCTGGCAGTTAATTTGCATATCGCTCTGATTAGCCAATGGGAAGGGTAGCGGACGTACGGCTAATTACCACGTTTCTCTTTTTATTAGATAGGATGATAAACAAGTACCATATTATACTTCCAGTTTTTCTGTGAAAGGGCCATAGAAAATATAGATGTAAAGTATTTGAGGATAGAGAAAAGCTTATTTCCTAATTGAGATGCAACTTCTTGGGTTATTAGAGAAAGCTGGGCAGCAGTTGTTTCAGATTTGTACATGAATCCCACTATTATTTGTTCAGTCTTCAGGAGAGGATAAAGACCAATTCAGAATGCTTTTTCCCTTGTTCCAACACATTCACAGTATTTGTGCTTTCCTTTCCTAAGGAAGCAACATGGTTTTTCAAGTGTTTTCAGTTCTGACTAAAATGTGATGCAATCAAGTTTTTCTGTTGACGGCCCGCGGGCTGGATCCGGCCCGTTTGAAATGAATAAAACTAAAAACAAAAAGCCCATACCCTTTTATGTAATGATGCTTATATTAGTTCACACAAACACTCCATCCATGCTTTTGTTCCGGCCCTCCGGTCCAGTTTAAGAACCCATTGTGACCCTCTAGTCAAAAAGTTTGCCCACCCCTGGTTTAGCATCTGCTTAACTGAGTGAAAAGGGAAATTTAATTTGTGATGTGTTTGACGTAGCTATAAACCATAAACTTTTTCCAATAATACATAATATGTTAAAATGTTTTCTTCCATTTTTCTCTTTTTGCTGGTGTAGTTAGACTTTTGAGTAAGTAAGTATTTATATGCAGAACATTTTTTCCTGCTCTTATTTTTTCAGTCACATTCTATGCTAAGATATAGAATTTTCCAAGGACTTTGATATTGCTCTGTCTTAAAAATTTATTTTTCTTTCATTATTCTCCCCCCCCCCCCCCGCCCCTCCACCCCTCAGAAATCTTGCTTGGGAAATGTTATTTTTAGATGTGATTTTAAAACATTTTTTTTTAGCCTTTCAAGAATCTTTAAAAAAATTTTCAATTCAAACCTGAGGATATGTTTTTATTGATTTGGGAGAGGGAAACATTGATTGATTGCCTCTCAAATGCATCCCACTGGGGATTAATCTGCACCCTTTTTGTGAACTGGAGGACACTCCAACCAATGGAGCCACCTGGCCAGGGCAAGAGTCTTTTAAAATTTAATATTTATCAATACTAAGCCTATATAAAGTATACTACCTGCTCCCCCCCCCCCCCCCAGCGTTCTGCCTCTCCAGTTACCTCCTTTTTCTACTCTTCAAGTTATTTCTTTTGATATTTAATGCCATTTTTCTAAACATTGGTCTTAGACTGCTGTTTGTTAAAATATATTTTTATTGATTTATTGAGTTTAGAGAGGAAGGGAGAGGGAGAGATATAAACATCAATGATGAGAGAGAATCATTGATTGGCTGCATACTGCACGCCCCACATTGGGGATTGAGCCTGCAACCCGGGCATATGGACTGACCGGAATCGCACTGTGACCTCCCCATTCATAGGTCGACGCTCAGTCACTGAGCCACACCGGCCAGGCTTTAGACTGCTATTTTTATAAATCTGTACAGATTGTTCTCTAGGCCTGCTCAGTATGATCTTGGGATCTACTTTCTCACATATCCTAGGTTTTTCCTTCACCTCCCAATGTTGAGACCCCTATGTTTCCTGGACCCCATAACTTCCTCCTTTATTGTTTATACTTTAATTAAGCAATTCTTATATAAAGTTCCTAAGAAGAGGGTGCATGGGGAATAAATGTCTTTGTAAACCTACATATGTGAAAATGTCTTCATTTTCTCTCATAATTGATTTATAGTTTCCCTGGGTATAGAATTCTAGATTGGATGGTATTTTCTTTTGAATTTAACAAATACTGTTTTATTGGTTTCTTGTTTCTGTTACTGATAATGAAAGTGTGATGGTATTTAGAGTCGTGATTTTTCCCCCTCTTGATTGCTTTTAGGATCTTATCTTTGTCCCTGATGATAATCAGCCTCACTGGAGGTCTTGTTTTATCTGTTGTACTAGGCACATGAGGGCTTCAATTTGGATTTTTCATTTCTGAGATTTTTCTTAAATTCTTAAATTCAAACCAAATTCCTCCTTCTCCCCCAGTTTTCCTATTCTTTCTCTCTTGAACTCTTACTATTTGTATTTGAAACTTATAGGCTGATGGGTCCTTTAATTTCCCTATCTTTTTCATTTTTTATCTTTTTGTCTCTTTGCTCTACTTTCTCAAAGATGTCTTAAACTTCATCTTCAGACTCTTCTAGTGAGTTTTATATTTCTCCTATCCTGTTTTCAATTTTCAAGAGTATTAATAGTTTTCTATTTTTGAAATAGTTCTCTTCTGAGTATGTTAATTTTAAAAATATTTCTTTAGCCTCCTGTACCATCTCTATTTCCTTGTTTATTTGTTTTGGTTTTTTATTTATGGAATTTCCTTAAATGTATAACCTTGGCTATCTTACTCATATTCCAGAATGAACCATGGAAAAACTGAAAGCTGAATTTGCCACATTGGGGGCTTCCAAAAGTTAACTGGTAGTTTTCATTATAAAGTAATTAGCCAGGGACCCAACTTTTGGGGGTGGGGTGGGGGTTACCTCTAGCAGTCAGTATTTGTAGATGTTTTTCTCTTGGCCAGGTTCTCCTCCAGACAGAATGCTTCAGTCATTGGCTTACACACCTGGCTGCACATTTGGGGAGCTCAGTGGGGAAAGAGCTGGGGATATTTACCTTTCAGGTTTCCATTAATCCCCAGATTTTTAGACTGGTAGAGCTGCCTTGGTTGTGCTTAAGTATATAGTCTCTTCAGTTTCCAGAGAACACACTTCCTGTCCTCCGAACAGTGGATACCTGGAGTTAAGGAGGGAATCTTGGGGTGGAACTTTTACCCTGTTTTCCTTTTTTTAGGCCTACCTGCATTCTCCACTTTCAGAGGCATTCCGAGCTTTTCTGGTTTATCCCAATACAATTCAGTTTGTTTGGGGCTTTTCCTTAACATGCTCGGAGCTTTTGCTTTCTTTGCTCTGCTAAGTCAAATAACCATTTGCGTTTTAGCTTCCGAAACCTTTGTTATAGTTGTTTTCTATTCTTTGTCCTTGTGTATTTTATGTTTTTAATTCCATTTTAGTGGAGTTATGGGTAGGACAGAGGTAAATGCAGAGGTATTTAGTGCATTATGTTTCATGGAAAATTCAAGCTTATTTCTTTGATGCCCTGTTTCAACATAAGACTTAATAGCAGTGATTTTCAACCCGTGTGCCATGGCACACTGTGCCACAAGAATTTTTAAAACATGCAATACCTATTTAGTCAAGGGCGCTGACCTCTTTTCCCTTAGATTGTCAAATTTAAAAAATGACAAAAATAGCTGTCTGGTGTGAATGAGTCAAAATTATACTGCCAGCTGGTGTGACTCAGTGGTTGAGCGTTGACCCATGAACCAGGAGGTAACGGTTTGATTTCTGGTCAGGGTACATGCCTGGGATGTGGGCTCAATCCCCAGTAGGAGGCATGCAGGAGGCAGCTGGTCAATGATTCTTAACATTTATGTTTCCATCTCTCTGTCCCTCTCCCTTCCTCTCTTTGAAAAAAAAAAAATTAAAAATTATACCCTTTTTTATTGTTAGATAGACAAAAATATTTTTTGGTGTGCTGCAGAATTTTTTTATTTTTATTGGTTGTCAAATGATCTATAATTGAAATATTTTCCTTTGTACTTCTCAACTAGCTTGGCATTCCACTGCACCACTGTTGATGCCATCTATGATGTCATCAGGGTAGCAGCCATCAACATTGCAGCCCACAGACTGGGCAGTCCCCAGGATTTCTTTTATGGCTCCAGAGATTTCTCTAACTTAGATCGGTGTCTCCTCTGTCCGGCAATGTTGACATTCTCATCAAAAGTGGTATTTCCACTGTGCTTAATGCTTTTCTGCTTCTTTCTGTCTCGTGGCAGTTCTTTGAGGACTTCGATGATCAGGGCAGAGGCAGAAGGCACTACCTCAGTCTCGACCTCTCTGTTCTGAATGGTTAGTTTCACTGTAATCCTCAGACCCTTCCAATCACTGGTTGCTTTGGCAATATCACCAATGCTTTTTGGAGACAAGTCTAGGGGACCGAGGCAAACTTGGCACCGACTTCATCATCATTGAGACTTAGGTATACAACTTAGATCCCCTTGGGATTGAACTTCTGTGGCATGGTGGAGGCGGCTGGTATCAGATGAACCTGGATTTGGAAAGACTGAAGAAAGTTGCACCTATGCCTCCTCTGAGCCCAAAGCTGAAAGTGTGCCACATAATTTTAGAAATTAGTTTTATGTGGCATCAGATGTAAAAGTTTGAAAATCGCTGGCTTATAGCAATTGCAGAATTCTGCTTCAGTAGAAGAATTCTAGGGTACATAAATTCATTTGTTTTTTGAGAGAAACTAAGATGGCGGCATAGATAAACACCGGGAAATAGCCGCCTCCCACAACAATTGGAAAATACCGCAAAGGACAGAGCAGACATCATCCAGAACAACAGGAAGGCTAGCTGAGTGTAAATTCTACAACTAGAAGGAAAGAAAAGCACGCTGAGAGCCAGAGGAGCTGCGGAGGTGAAGTGCAGAGGTACGGCGGCTCCCGCGCGCGTGCGCGCGGAAAGGGGGTGGCACCTGAGGATGCGGCTGTCTTTTTGAATCACAAGCTCCCGACTGCTCTGAACTCCGGTTCCGGCAAGTCTCTGGGGACCCAGGACTCATACGGGGAGAAGCTGGTCTGTCGGGCAGCGGGCGAACTTGAGGGCGACTTTCCCTCAGAGGTGCTTGCAGCCGTTACCGGGACACTGAGACGCGCGACTCCGGGCGGAGAATCAGCCATAGCTGCTTTCTCCGCCCTTTGATTCCCTGAGACCCCGCCCCACCCAGGCTGCGGCAGAGGCTTTTGCATGTGAATGTACCTAACTGCAGCTGAGCCAGGCAGACCCAGAACTTCCAAGAGAAGGCCCAAGGCCCCGCAGCGGCTTGCATTGCTTCACAGCTGAGCCTCTTCGTGGCTCCTGCTGTGTAGCCTCAGGCAGAGGCTGAATTAGCACCTCCTTAGATCCAGGAGCCACTGTACCCAGTGGTCAGAGGGGGACCATCCAGATTGCAACTCCTCAGATCCATAAGGGACACACTCAGGGAGCAGACTTGTGAGCACCAAAGCCCCACTGAAGCAAGTCTTGCCCCAGAAGGGTGTCTTCAGCACAGAAGTTCTCCCACTTCAGACACAGCTGATTCTCACAGCCAGTTGGCCTGGAGGTCAATTCCTCCCAGTGATCCTACAACAACCAAGGCACCAAGAGTGCACCAAGAGTGTCCACCTCAGGTAACTGGGGAGGCTGAGCCACTGGGCCCTACAGGACACCTGGCGCGCAGGGCCACTCTATCAACACAGGGAAGCAGCCAAAATGCGGAGACAAAGAAACAGGTCACAAATGGCAGAAATGGAGGAAAGCAAACGACTGGATATAGAGTTCAAGGCCACGTTTATAAGGTTTTTCAAGAATTTTATGGAAACCGCCGATAAATTTAATGAATCCCTCAATAAGTATAGTGAGACCATGGAGGACATGAAAAAGGACCAACTAGAAATTAAGCATACACTGACTGAAATAAAGAATAATTTACAGAGATCCAACAGCAGACAAGAGGATCCCAAGAATCAAGTCAAAGATTTGAAAATACAAAGAAACAAAAAATACCCAACCGAAAAAGAAAAAAGAAAAGAGATTCCAAAAATATGAAGATAGTGTAAGGAACCTCTGGGACAACTTTAAGCGTACCAACATCAGAATTATAGGGGTACCAGAAGGAGAGAGAGGGCAAGATATTGAAAACCTTTTTGAAGAAATAATGACAGAAAACTTCCCCTACCTGGTGAAAGAAATGGACTTACAAGTCCAGGAAGCGCAGAGAACCCCAAACAAAAGGAATCCAAAGAGGACCACACCAAGACACATCATAATTAAAATGCCAAGAGCAAAAGATAAAGAGAGAATCTTAAAAGCAGCAAGAGAAAGACAGTCAGTTACCTACAAGGGAGTACCCATACGACTGTCAGCTGATTTCTCAACAGAAACCATGCAGGCCAGAAGAGAGTGGCAAGAAATATTCAAAGTGATGAATAGCAAGAGCCTGCAACCAAGATTACTTTATCCAGCAAAGCTATCATTCAGAATAGAAGGTCAGATAAAGAGCTTCACGGATAAGAAAAAGCTAAAGGAGTTCATCACCACCAAACCAGCATTATATGAAATGCTGAAAGGTATTCTTTAAGAAGAGGAAGAAGAAAAAGGAACTCTTACCATTTGCCACAGCATGGATGGAACTGGAGAGCGGATAAATACCACAGGATCTCACTCATTTGTGGAATATAATGAACAACATAAACTGATGAACAAGGACTGATCCAGAGACGGAGAGGCATTGATTGGACTGTCGGGCCTTGGAGGGAAGGTGGGGAGGGTGGGGGTAAGGGGGAAAGATCAACCAAAGGACTTATATGCAAGCATATAGGCCTAACCAATGGACACGGACAACGGGGGGGTGAGGGCATGAGCGGGGGTGGGGGGGTGGTTAGGGTAACGTGGGGACAAGGACACATATGTAATATCTTAATCAATAAAAAATATATTAAAAAAAAATTCATTTGTTTTTTGCTGCCCTCATGGATTAATGCCTAACCTATAGCTTGCCGTAAGAGAATGACATCTGACTGACTTTGGGAAGTGTACAGGTAGAGTAACAAATTTAGGTTGTCTCTTAAATGTTCCTTTTGCAGACACCTGTTTCAGTTGAGAAGTGGCTTAATTACATTTACTCATCTATTTAGAACTAGAACTGAATCTCTTCTCCGGTGTTCTTTTTCTTACCAGTATGGTTCTGTCCTCATTAAAGTACCTGGAAATAGGAGCCCTTTATCCATTGCTCATGTCACCCAAATGTTCTGTTAGTTTAGTGTAGGTGTTAGGTTACAATCATGGAATTTTTAAGTGGTTTTTTTTTCCTGCTAATATTTGGGGATCTAGTTTTATTTTGGTGAATTTTAAAACTTAAGAACATTTGTCTCTTACTATTTAAAAATGTTTCTGTCTTAAAGAATTATAATTAGCATTTAAAAGGTTTCTTTTTCCTCCTCCAAAAGTTCCATGTTGGGGGGGGATGGGAACTCTTTCCCCAGATATAATTATAACAGGTAAAACTATTTATAACAAATTAGTATGCCTGTTAAAATTTTTTTTTTCTTTTTGTTTTTTGGGGGTTTTTTGCCTGTTAAAATTTTTAAATAATATAGAAAGGAGAAGCAGGTATAAAAATGTCAACAGGTTCCTTTGAGAAATCATAGAATGCTTTCTTTACCAATTTTTCAATTCTCAATTCTTCTCTCCCAAGACCCCTTCCTGCGTTTTACTCCATACTACATCAACCTTTTGTCTTATTTCTCTATCTTATAGTTTGTATTATGTAGTTTGCCCCAGAACACCACTGAATTCCATGTTGATTAAGAATTATTTGGCATTTTTCATTTATATGTAAAGTCTGTAGGGCTGAAACCCTGTTTTATACTTTTCAATAAAATCACTTACAACATATGTTTATGGAGTGCCTTCTTTGACTGAGGACTGGGTTCCTCTGTAGGTGCTAGCATCTTTGGGGGTACATATTAACTCTTTGACAGATTGCCGATGATTGATATAAATCCACCTTTTCTCTAGTCACTATTGCAAGGCAATTGAAAGAATGGGCTCAGCCCCTTTCTTTGTGTCACATTGGTGAATAATAATAACAGCTGGGAGCAGAGCAGGGAAAACATGTTGTTTGGAAGCTAAGGGGTCTAATGTTCCCTTATCTGGAGATGAATGTGTTTGGAGTGAAGCCCTCTGAGATTCCTTATAACCTTCAGATTTCATGATCATAAACAGTGGCTCCCAGTGAACCAGTGGCACCCTTTATAACAACTGACCAACAAAGAAAAGTGATGACTCTTGGGATTGAGTGGAATCCAATGGCAATTTTTCCATGACTGAGCCAAGCTGTTGCAAACATAATCTGAAGTAACCTTAGAACACTTAGAATAATAGAGCTCTGTTTAATTTGTTTCTCCCTCTATCTAAGATTAAACAGTGTTTTGTCATTATACTTTGGAAATGTATTTTTTATTTCTAGTTTTTATTTTTTATTGTGAAATATAATATATGAAATATATTTAAAAGCATACGTACATTTTAGAGACTAGTAAAATGAAAGCTGGGGTAACCATTCTATAAGTATAAAAGTTCCATGTGTAATCCTCTTCTATGCCCCATCCCAGGTTAACTACTATCCTGACTATTATCAAGAAAGTTAGGATTTTGCTTCTCTTCATTATGTTTTAAATTCTAAAATTGAAGGCAAAATAGCTCAATGATGAAAAAGGTCTTCAGTCTTTTTACATGTATATTTTATTTATTTATGTATTTATTTAGGTATAATTGACATATTACATATTTGTTTCAGGCATACAACATAATTATTCAGTATTTGTATATATTATGAAATAATCACCACAATTAAATCTGCTTAACATCTGTTATCATACATATTTACAACAATTTTTTTTTCTTGTGATGAGAACATCTTTTACTCTCCTAGCAATTTTCAAATATGTAATACATTATTATTTATAATAGTCACCATGCTGTACATTAGATTTCCCCAGAACTTATTTATTTTATAACCAGAAGTTTATATCTTTTGACTCCCTTCACCCATTTCACCCTCCCACCCTCACCCCCACCTTTGGCCACCACCAGTCTGTTGAACTTGGGTGTGTACCTTTTTCTTGTGTTTAAGTTCCATGTATAAGTGAAATGACCCGTTATATATCTTTCTCTGACGTATTTCATTTAATTTAATGCCCTCAAATTCATTTATGTTGCCACAAATGGCAAGGTTTTCCTTTTTGTGTGTGTGTGGTTGAGTAATGTTCATGTGTGTATGTGTGTGTTTCTCACATTTTCTTCATCCATTTATCAGTGGACATGTCCTAGTACTCTAGATATCTCATCTAATGTCCTTATATATAGAATGTATGTTGCTTCTCCAAGATGCATGAACCCATCTAACACAAAGTGGTCACCTCATGGCATCTTTCATCCTGCATAATAAAAGGCTAATATGCAAATTGTCCCCTCGACCAGGAGTTCAACCAGGGGGCAGGGCCGGCTAGCCAACCTCCCGCATCCCTTCCTCCCAGCCGGCCCAATCGGCCCCGATCAGGGTGGGTTGCCGGACCCTACCCATGCACGAATTCGTGCACCGGGCCTCAAGTTATTATATAGTTTGCTTATGCAAAAATAATTTTAGCTTCTCATTCTCAAGTATTTTTGCTACTATGAATTGGTTTTTTGTTTTTCTGACAAGTTTTGGGTTATATGCAAAGACTATGTATAATCTTTTTTTTTTTTTTTTGCAAATTATTATTTTTGTTTAAAGTATTACATATGTCTCCTTTTTCCCCATTGACGCCCCCCCCCGCCACTCCCACCCCTGAGGGCAAGTCCCCACTGCCCCAGTGTCTTTGTCCATTGGTTATGCTAATATGCATGCATAGTCCTTTGGTTGATCTCTAAATCTCCCCTCCCCTGTCCCTTGTCTCTGGATCTATTTTTGTTCATCAGTTTATGTTGATCATTATATCCCACATATGAGTGAGATCATGTGATATTTATCTTTCTCTGACTGGCTTATTTTGCTTAGCACAATGCCCTCCAGTTCCATCCATGCTGTTGCAAATGGTAAAAGTTCCTTCTTTTGTATAGCAGCGTAGTATTCCATTGTGAAGATGTACCACAGTTTTTTAATCCACTCATTTGCTGATGGGCACTTAGGCTGTTTCCAAATCTTAGCTATTGTAAATTGTGCTCCTATGAACATAGGGGTGCATATATCCTTGTTGATTGTTGTATCTGGTTTCTTGGGATATATTCCTAGAAGTGGGATTACTGGGTCAAATGAGAGTTCCATTTTTAACTTTTTGAGGAAACTCCATACTGTCTTCCACAGTGGCTGCACTCCCACCAGGAGTGCACAAGGGTTCCTTTTTCTCCACATCCTCGCCAGTACTTGTCCTTTGTTGATTTGTTGATGATAGCCATACTGACAGGTGTGAGCTGGTACCTCATTGTTTTGATTTGCATCTCTTGGATGATTAGAGAATTCGAGCATGTTTTCATATGTCTCTTGGCCTTCTGGATGTCTTCTTTCAAAAAGTGTCTATTTAGGTCCTTTGCCCATTTTTTTTAAAATTAAATCTTTATTGTTCAGATTATTACATTTGTTCCTCTTTTTTCCCCCCTAACTCCCCTCCTCCCAGTTCCCGCCCCACCCTCCGCCCTCACTCCCCACCCACTGTCCTCATCCATAGGTGCACGATTTTTGTCCAGTCTCTTCCTGCATCTCCCACACCCCTTTCCCCCCCAAAAATAGTCAGTCCATTCCCTTTCTATGTCCCTGATTCTATTATAATCACCAGTTCATTCTGTTCATCAGATTATTTATTCACTTGATTCTTAGATTCACTTGTTGATAGATGCATATTTGTTGTTCATAATTTGTATCTTTACCTTTTTCTTCCTCTTCCTCTTCCTCTTCTTAAAGGATACCTTTCAGCATTTCATATAATCCTGGTTTGGTGGTGATGAACTCCTTTAGCTTTTCCTTATCTGTGAAGCTCTTTATCTGACCTTCTATTCTGAATGATAGCTTTGCTGGATAAAGTAATCTTGGTTGTAGGTTCTTGGTATTCATCACTTTGAATATTCCTTGCCACTCCCTTCTGGCCTGCAAAGTTTCTGTTGAGAAATCAGCTGACAGTCGTATGGGTATTCCCTTGTAGGTAACTGAGTTTCTTTCTCTTGCTGCTTTTAAGATTCTCTCTTTGTCTTTTGCTCTTGGCATTTTAATGATGATGTGTCTTGGTGTGGTCCTCTTTGGATTCCTTTTGTTTGGGGTTCTCCGCGCTTCTTGGACCTGTAAGTCCATTTCTTTCACCAGGTGGGGGAAGTTTTCTGTCATTATTTCTTCAAATAGGTTTTCAATATCTTGCTCTCTCTCATCTTCTGGCACCCCTATAATTCTGATGTTGGTATGCTTGAAGCTGTCCCAGAGGCTCCTTACACTATCCTCGCATTTTTGGATTCTTTTTTCATTTTGCTTTTCCGGTTGGGTGTTTTTTGCTTCCTCGCATTTCAAATCATTGACTTGATTCTTGTGCTCCTCTGGTCTGATGTCGGGAGTCTGTATAATATTCGTTATTTCAGTCCGTGTATGCTTAATTTCTAGTTGGTTCCCCATTATAACATCGAGGGTCTCATTAGTTTTCTTGTAGATCTCATTAAGTTTATCGGCGGCTTCTAAACAGTTCTTGAGAGACCTTAAAAGTGTGGTTCTGAACTCTATATCTTCCATTGACAATTTTGTCCTGTTTCTTTGTCTCCGCATTTTGTTATGCTTTCTTGGTGCACCCCCTAGTGGTCTTTGTGCGCAGTCTTGTACTTAAGCCTTGATTTTTGTAGCTAATACCAGGGAGGGTTTGACCTCCAGGCCAAGTGGCTGTGAGAATCAGCTGTGTCTGCAGTGAGAGAACTTCTGTCCTCTAGGGAGGTGCTAATCTGGCGTTTGCCTGAGGCTATCCGGCAAATGCCTCTGTGCAGGGCTTGGGCGGGGCGGGTCGCACAGGATCAACAGGGTGGGCCGGAGAGAGCAGTTATGGCGGCTCTCAGTCCTGTCCTCAGGGGCTCTGCCTCTCTGAGTCCCAGCAACCACTGCAAACCTCGGAGAGAAAGCTGCACTCGCTCTGACCGAAGCCAGACAGTCCCGCTTCTCCCGTTTGAGTCTGGGTCCCTAAAGACTCGCCTGTATCTGGAGCTCAGAGTCTGCAACTCCCTCCCGATTGAAAACGCCAACCACGCCCTCCGCCGTCACCCCGCTCCGCGCACTCCGCACCTCAGAATTTGACTTCAGCACTGCGCCTCCTCTGAGCGTCCGTATGCGTTTCTCTTTCCTCCTAGTTGTAGGACTTCCACTCAGCCAGTGTTCCTGTGGTTCTGGGTGATGTCCGTTCCGTCTTTTAGTTTCACTTTTGAAGTAGTTGTTCAAGGCAGCAAACTCCGGCATTAATCTATGCCGCCATCTTGGTTCTCCGGTTCTGTGTGGTTTGCCCATTTTTTGATTGGATTGTTTATCTTCCTTTTGTTAAGTTGTAATAGTTCTCTGTAAATTTTAGAAATTAAACCCTTATCTCAAATAGCACTGGCAAATATGTTCTCCCATGCAGTGGGCTTTCTTGTTGTTTTGCTGATGGTTTCTTTTGCTGTGCAGAAGCTTTTTATTTTGATGTATCCCCATTTGTTTATTTTCTCCTTAGTTTCCATTGCCCTAGGAGCTGTATCAGTAAAGATATTGCTACATGTGTCTGCTATGTTGCTGCCTATGGAGTCTTCTAAGATTTTTATGGTTTCCCATCTTACATTTAAGTCCTTTAACCATTTTGAGTTTATTTTTGTGTATGATGTAAGTTGGTGGTCTAGTTTGTTTGTTTTTTAATGTATATGACCAAATTTCTCAGCACCATTTATTGAAGAGACTGTCATGACTCCATTTTATGCTTTTGCCTCCTTTGTCAAATATTAATTAAGCATAATGGCTTGGGTATATTTCTGGGTTCTCTGTTCTGTTCCATTGGTCTATATGCCTGTTCTTGTGCCAGTATAGGCAGTTTTGAGGACCGTGGCTTTGTAATACAGCTTGATATCTGATATTGTGATCCCTCCAACTTTGGTCTTCTTTCTCAGGATTGCTGTGGCTATTTGGGGTATTTTCTTATTCCAAATGAATTTTTGGAGAGTTTTTTTCTAGGTATTTGAAATATGCCATTGGTATTTTAATGGAGATTGCATTGAATCTATAAATTGCTTTGGATAGTATGGACATTTTAATGATGTTGATTCTACCAATCCAGGAACATGGTATATTCTTCCATTTGTTTATGTCTTCCTCTATCTCTTTTTTCACTGTCCTGTAGTTTTCTGAGTGTAGAACTTTTACCTCCTTAGTTAAGTTTATTCCTGGGTATTTTAATTTTTTTGGTGCAATGGTAAACAGGATTGTTTTTTTTAGTTTCTCTTTCTGTGAGTTCATTATTGGTGTATAAAAATGTCATAGATTTCTGGATGTTAAATTTGTATCCCGCTACATTGCCAAATTTATTTATTAAGTCTAGTAGTTTTTTGATGGAGTCTTTGGGATGTTCTATGTACAGTATCATGTCATCTGCGAATGACAGTTTTACTTCTTTTCCAATTTGAATTTCTTCTTCTTGTCTGATCCCTAAAGCTAGCACTTTCAGTATTATATCGAATAGGAGTGGTGAAAGTGGGCATCCCTGTCTTGTTCCTGTTCTTAGGGGAAATGAATTTAGTTTTTGCACATTGAGTATGATGTTGACTGTAGGTTTGTCATAAAGGCATTTATTATGTTGAGGTATTCTCTCTCTATTTCTACTTTGCTGGGAGTTATTATCAAGAAATGGTGTTGGATTTTGTCAAATGCTTTTTCTGCATCGATTTATATGATTATGTGATTTTGTCTCTCAACTTGTTTATGTGATGTATCACATTTATTGATTTGCAGATATTGTACCATCCTTGCATCCCCGGAATAAATCCCACTTGGTCATGGTGTATGATCTTTCCTGGATCCGATTTGCTACAATTTTGTTGAGGATTTTAGCATCTATGTTCATCAAGGACATTGGCCTGTAGTTCTCTTTCTTTGTGATGTCTTTATCTGGTTTTGGACTTAGGGTAATGCTGGCTTCATAGAAAGAGCTTGGAAGTGTGCCTTCCTCTTGAATTTTTTGGAATAGTCTGAGGAGGATAGGTTTTAGTTCTTCTTGGAATGCTTGGTAGAACTCTCCTGAAAGCTGTCTGTACCAGAGCTTTTGTTTGCTGGAAGATTTTTGATTATTGCTTCAATTTCTTCCATAGTTATCGGCCTATTCAAGTTTTCTTATTCTTCCTGATTGAGTTTTGGGAACTTGTATTTTCTAAGAATAATGTCCATTTCATCAAGGTTGCCCAGTTTGTTGGAATAGAGTTGTTCATAGTATTTTTTCATAATCTTTTGTATTTCTGTGGGGCTGGTTGTTAGTTCACCTCTTTCAATTTTGATTTTATTTGGGTCCTCTCTCTCTGCTTCATGGTGAGCCTGGCTAGAGGTTCATCAATCTTGTTTATCCTTTCAAAGAACCAGCTCTTGGTTTTACTGATCTTTTTTTGTTTTGTTTTTTTTGTTTGTGTTTTTTTGGGTTTTTGTTTTTGTGTGTGTCTCTACATCATTTATTTCCTCTCTGATCTTTATTATTTCCTTCCTTCTGCTAACTCTGGGCTTTTCTTGTTGCTCTCTAATTCTTTGAGTTGTAGGCTTAGATAATTTGTTACCATTTTTTCTTGTTTTTTGAGGTAAGCCTGTAGAGCTATGAACTTCCCTCTCAAGATTGCTTTCACTGTGACCCATAGATTTTGGATTGTTGTGTTTTCATTGTTATTTATTACCAGGATGCATTTTATTTCTTCTTTGATCTCTTTGGTAACCCAATCATTGTTTAATAAAGTGGTCGCCAACCTTTTGGATTCACAGGCCACTAGTGGTCCACAGCCCACTGGTTGGTGACCACTGCTCCAAAGGTTTCCTTAAACCAGCGGTCACTAACCTTTTGGACCTCATGGACCACCAGTGGTCCATGGCCACTGGTTAATAGCATGCTATTTAGTCTCCAAGTGTTTGATTTTTTTCATTCTTTTTATTGTAGTTGATTTCTAATTTTATGCCATTGTGGTCTGAGAAGATGCTTGATATGATTTCTATTTCTTGAATTTGAAGAGACTTTGCTTGTGTCCCAATATGTGATCTATCTTTGAAAATGACATGTGTGCACTTGAGAAGAATGTATATTCGGTAGCTTTGGGGTGAAATGTTCTGAAGATGTCAGTTAAGTCCATCTGATCTAGTAAGTCATTTAGGATTGATGTTTCTTTGCTGATTTTTTGTTTAGAGGATTTTTCCAGTGGTGTCATTGGGGTATTAAAGTCCCTTACTAAGACTGTGTTGTTGTTAATCTCTCGCTTGACATCTTTCAGAAGTTTTTTTTTTTTTTATGTATTTGGGTGCCCTTGTATTGGGTGCATATATGTTTACCAGAGTTATATCCTCTTGTTGAATTGCTCCCTTTAGTATTATGAAGTGGCCTTCCCTATCTCTTGTTATGGCTTCACTTCGAGGTCTAATTTGTCAGATATAAGTATTGCTACCCCAGCTTTTTTTTCATTTCCATTCGCTTGAAAACATTTTTTTATCCCTTCACTATCAATCTGTGTGAGCCCTTTGTTCTGAGGTGGTCTCTTGTAGAAAGCAGATATATGGGTCATGTTTTCTTATCCATTCAGCTACCCTATGTCTTTTGATTGGAACATTTGATCTATTTACATTTAAGGTTATTATTGATAGGTACTTGTTTGTTGCCGTTTTTATTCTTTACACCTGTGTTCCTCCTTTCCTTTCTATTGTTTTTACAGCAGTCCCTTTTGCATTTCTTGCATTGCTGGTTTGGTGGTAATAAACTCCCTTAGCCATTTTTGTCTGTGAAGCTCCTGATTTCATCTTCAATTTTGAATGATAGCCTTGCTGGGTATAGTATTCTTGGCTTTAGTCCCTTGTTTTGCATGACTTTGTATATTTTATTCCATTCCCTTCTGGCCTGATGTGTTTCTGTTGAGAAATCAATAGTCTAATGGGAGATCCCTTGTATGTAACTTTCTGTCTCTCTCTGGCAGCCTTTAGATTCTTACTTTGTTGTTCATGTTTGGCAGTTTAATAATGATGTGTCTTGGTGTCGGTCTTTTTGGGTTCATCTTGTTTGGGACTCTGTGAACTTCTTGGACTTGTGTGGGGTTTTTCTTCCCAATATCAGGGAAGTTTTCTGTCATTATTTCTTCAAATAGGTTTTTTATTCCTTGCTCAGTTTCCTCTCCCCCTGGCACCCCTATTATGCAGATGTTGTTTCATATTGTGTTGTCCCAAAGCTCCCTTAGGTTCTCCTCCTGTTTTTTAAGTTTCTTTTTTTCCAGTTGCTGCTCTATTTGGATATTTTTTCCTACCTTGTCTTCTAGCTCACTGATACGGTACTCAGCTTCTTCTAGCCTACTGTTGATGCTTTCTGTTGTGTTCTTTATTGCAGCTATGTCATTCTTCATTTCTCTTGGTTCTTCTTCATTTCCTCTTGATTCTTACACATGTTGAATTTGTCTTCCATCCTTTTCAGCATCCTTATGACCATTGCTCTGATTTCTGTCTCTGACAAATTGCTTGCCTCCATTTCATTAACTTCATTTTCTGGTGATTCCTCCTTTTCTTTTGTATGGGGGCTGTTCCTTTGTCTTCCCATTTTCACTCCTCTCAGGGTGTCTGGTTATGTGGCTCACTCTCTACCACATTGACTAAAAGGCACAAAATACAACTTGACAAGGCAACACAGAGGGAACAAAACACAAGTGTATTTATGACACTGATAACCCCAAACAAAGATGACCACCAGAGAAAAGAGACTTATGGGAAAGAACAGAGCACAAAAATGATACTGAGAAAAGGAAAACAGGTAAGAGAGAAAAGGAAAAGGAGAAAAAAGAAGGGGAAAGAAAATATACATATATGGGGGGAAACTTAACAAAACCAACAACTAAACCAAAAAATGCAAACAACAGACACCTGGGGAAAAAGGAGATGAATCTGAAGAGGCAGAGCTTATTTCCAGAAGGTGAGGTAAAGGAATTGAATGAATGGGGGAATGGCCATGATTCAGTATAGAGGAGATAGAAAGAGAATGAGTGTGTAAAATGAAAAGTAAAAAACAAAATACTCAAAAAAAATTTTCCCCTTTCTTTAATCTATGTATTCATCTATTTATGGAAAAGGAGAATAGAGCAGGGCACAGATAGTCCTGAGTTTGGTGAGTGGAACTAATTAAGCTATTAGTAGAAGAAGAGAACAAGCGAGGAGAGGAAAAACAAAAGCATAAAATAAAAAGCAAAAACAAAAAAATTAAACAAGAAGAAAAAAATTGGCTAGCGAAGAAAGAGAAAAGAGAAGGGTGCATGGACTTGGAGCAGGGGAAAGGAAGTTAGATATATTAGTAAGCCAATGGAGACTACTAAAGTAGTAATGCATCAATAGAACAGATAAAGAAGATCAATTTTTATCAATGAGTAAAAAGAAAGGAGAGAGAAAAACTAAAGCAGGTACAGGAGAAGAGAAACAGGATGGAAAAGGGGGAAGTGAGGAAGAAAGTGTTGTCATAAAGGAAAAATGAGATAGAGTAAAATAATGTTAAATAATAATAAAATAAAAATAGAATGTAGAATACTAATAAAAAATTTAAAAAAATCTATAATAATAAAAGCATGATATGCTAATTAGACTGGACGACCTTCCAGATGAAGCCGGAGTTGTGGGGCTGATCCCCTTGCATGAATTTCGTGCACTGGATCTCTGGTAATCTATATAAAAGCCTAAGCGACCAGCCGACTGGCTGGTAGCTATGATGCACACTGACCACCAGGAGGCAGACCCTCAACGCAGGAGCTGCCGAGCAACAACTTTGCAGAGTGCCCTCTCACACTCTGGGGCCCCTTAGGGGATGTCGAACTGCTGGCCTCAGCCCAATACCCGCAGGCCAGGCTGAGGGATCCCACAGTAATAATAATAGTAATAAAAAATAATAAATTAAAATTAAATATATATATAAATAAAAGGAAAAATTTTTAGTTTTTTAAGTAAAAGATTAAAAAAAAGCAAAGTGAAGTAGTGAAGTTCGTTCACTTCAGCTAAGTATTTAATGTCCCATGGGGGCTGGTCTAAGACCCTTCTCCACTGTTCTGTCTGCCACGTCTCAGCTTCCTGCTAGATAGTCAGCCACTGTGTTGAAGCTCCCAGCGATCCACCGCTCCTCTGCATCAGACGCTACAGCCTTGGTTTCAGGCAGGCGGGATCAATCTGCCAGCTTTGTTTTTCTGCCTGCTTTTAGCAGTATTTACACAAGCGTCTATTTCTGACACGGCCTCTAGGTGCTGGTGTTTCTGTATTAGTTTCCGGGACCAAATGGCCCCTCAACCCAGTCCCCCAGAGCTCCCTGGGGATATTTTGAGTCTTTATTTCCCTCCTGAGCTTAAGGCTGGTGCAGCTGCACTGCTAAGAGGGGCCTGGTCTCCAGGAGAAAAATGTCTGTTCAGGGTTGGAGGGAACGGACTGTCCCAGAGCTGGCTTCCTGGTCGCCTCTCTCTATTTTGCTCCCCAGCTTCCACAAACCCACCTTCCCCTGCATCGCAGCCCCGGTGAGTGTTTGTGATTGAAAGATCCTGGGTTTAGCGGGTAAAAGCAAGAACATTATAAAGACAGAGCAACCGCACCGCTGCACGTCTCTGTCTCCCCGGCCCTTCACGGCCAGTGCAGAACTTCAGGCTGCCTTTCTGGGCATAGCCTCCCATGACTGTGGGTTTAGATCTAGAGTCCTCACACGCTCGCATTCTCTTTCTCACTGCCGTCCTGTCTGCCACCATCTTGGATCTCTGACCATGTTTAATCTTTAAAATCTAAAGCAAATGCAGAAGTGTTCTTTTTTAGGACATAAACCTTTCATACTTTCATTTATGGATCAGTTTATTCATAAGTAACTGAATCTTTGGTTGTTCTTAGCTGAAAAAAGACTACAGCTGTTTTTACTCTTTTGCTTTAATGTTGAGTACTTGAGGGAGTTCATTAAGCTGCATTGTAATATACTGATCCTTTTTTTATATTTATAAATAAAATTCATGAAATTGCTTTTCTCTTGCCATATATTAGCCCAACCTTACTGTTTTCCTCCGTAGGTAATAGAGAAGAGGAAACCTAATCAATGACCGGGGAATAATGGAAGAAGATGGAAAAGAACTTGTTTGATGGGTAAGAAATAAGATTATAATAATGAGCTATTAATAGCATATGTATGGCCAATCTGTAATACTATGCCAAGGCTGGCATACTGTTAGTGTGAGTGACCAGTTTCTGTCTTTGTCTTGTCTTCATTCTGAACGTTCACCACTTTCTTCCTTTTCACTGTTGAGAAATTTTCAGTACTATGGATTAACTTAAGCTAAGAAAGGATACAACCATATTTGAAGATGGGATCTGAGAACCAGCGACCATACTAAAACAAGTCTAGGGTGGGTCTTGAAGCTTACGGGTGGTTGGATAGAGAATATGTGTGTCATGACCTGTCAGTATTAATGACCTTTTCTTGCTCTCCAAATACTGCCAGCTGCTGTGATGTTAGACTCACCATAGGGATCCCATTCATTAGGCAAGTGCAGATTTTATGTCAGGTGGCAATCAAATGGAATTCCATAGAAAGCCCAGTAAAAGGTGTGACTAAATTGATGAGATTATAACATTTTTTTAATTACCTAAGTCTGTACATTCTTATTGTCAATCACTTAAACAGGGGTGGCCAAAGCCTGCATCTTAGCGCTCCCCCACCCCCACCCCTACCCCAGGGAGTATACAGTGTATGATGCATATTTGTGGAACCTTCTTCTTAGCCTAGTGATTAAAAACTTGGGCTTAGGAGCCAAACTGGTTTTGACTAGCCACTGTTAACTTGACAGTTGGGTAAGTTAATTTCTCTGTGCCTCAGTTCCTTGGATATAAAGTGGAACAATAAAATGCCTATCTCATACCATGTTGAAGATTAATTAATCCATATAAAAAACTTGGAATAATGCCTGGAAGATAGTAAGTGCTCAGTAAGTGTTAGCTATAATTCCCATATGTCTTCCAGTTAGCATGTTTATGTACCAGCCCTCCACAGATTAATCTTTGTCTGAAATCCCCCAAGAGTTATACCTTCTTGGATAAAGTTAATCCCTGGCAAGGATTTTTAAGTTTTTTTCATGAAAGTTTTCTTTTTGGTTTCAAGCTTCATTTCTCTCAGAGTATGCTGCTAGACTAAGTGAAAATAGAGTTGTACACCTCTTACTGTATCTCTTATGATGTGTATGATACTTATAGGTATGTATGAATAAACACCTATTTTGGGGCTATGATAGTTTTACCCTGTCCATAAAACTATCTATGTCAAAGCTGGACTCAGGATTCTCTTGTTTCTGGAAAAGTATGTCAAATTTTCTAAGATTCCGTCAGTCTATTTTGAAGGACAGGTCTTTGGAGTTTCTTTTTTGTTTCACAGAATTCTAATAGTTTTGAAAATGTCGTTGATATATTTTTCATGGCTTGTCAGCATGAAGCAAGGACACTAAAAGTCATCTCTTTTTAATATTTTTTCCTCCTGTATTATTTTAGGGTTCTCTTAGATTATTATGTACTATTCTTTCTGCTCTATTTTAGAAGACTTATATGTGAAAACAAATTAACACTTACTGAGTATTTATTATGTGTCAGACTGTTTTTTAGTGCTTTACTCATTTACTCATTATGTCATTTAATCCTATCATCCACTTATGAAGCAGATACTATTATTGTCTTCATTTTAAAAACTGAGGAAAGTGAGACACAAACTGAGTTGTCCAAAGTCACAGAACCTGTCCTGTTGAGTAGAGGGGTGCTGGTCTAGTTAATGAACTCTTTTAAGGTTTCCTAAGGTGAATGTGGATTTAAATAAAACAGAAAAGCCAAATGTCTCCTAAAAAAAGTCGCCGTAACAAATCTGGTTTTGCTTGCTTGTGAGAAAATTTGAAATTATGTAGCTTCTTAAGTATGGGGGGAAATGATGTGAGATGATTATTTTTCTTGACCATACTTAAATAATTATAGCTGTTTTGCTTCATTAGGAATTGAGTGGATAGAAATCACTACCTAGCTAAGAACCAAATACATGTTTAATATGGATTAGAGTGAGTTTATTTGTAGATTACCATTTAGCTGCTATTCATAGAAATATGCAGACAGAAAGATTTAACTGTGCAGCAGTTTGGAACTGATTGGTAATTGGAAATTGTTCTTTTGTTCTATTAAATAATATTTGAATGACAGTCAGCAGAAAGTTGTACAAGAGGAGAAAAGGCAGGAGAAAGGTGACTTATGGGTCTTATAATTAGAATGTCACTGATAAGTGATGGTCTACAATATAAATGTGCATTAACAATCGACATTTATATAGGAACTGGAAGGACTTATAGTATGTGGTGGTTTTTGTTCTGGGGTCTGTCTTGTCAGAGAAAAACATTGGCTTTTCTTCAAATAGCAATTCATTTTCTGTTAAAATACAGTAAAGTACAAAGAGTCAGTGACATTTAAAGTAACAAGTATGCTGATAAAATGTTTTGGCTTTCCTGTGAAGTGTGCCTACACTTAGTAATGTTTTCCTCTTCCATCTTTTTTATTTTTTATTTTTTAAAAAATATATTTTTTTATTGATTTTAGAGAGAAGAAAGTAGAGAGAGAGAAAAAAGACATCAATTTGTTGTTCCACTTATTTATTCATTCACTGGTTACTTCTTGTATGTGTCCTACCTGGAAATCAAACCCGCAACCTTGGCTATCGGGAGGAAGCTCTAACCAACCGAGCTACCCAGCCAGGGCTTTTTCTCCTTTTGTTTTTTAGATTTATGTAATTTTATGTTTTGTGTGTTTGTTTTTTTAAATTTATCTTTATTGTTGACAGTATTATATATCCTCCTCCCCCCATTTTTTTTAAACTCTTTTCATCTTTTTTTAACTTTATTCCCTTATTTGAAAATCGCTTCTGAATGTTCATCAAAGTTGTGATTCTCAGTGTACATATCTTTTACGGCAGTGTCTTGCAGGGTGGTCCAGGGGCCCCCGAGACTCTTTCAGGATTCAAAACTATTTTCATAACAACACTAATACATTACTTGTTATAGGTATACAGAGGAGTTTTCCAAAGGCCTCATGATGTTCAACTGCATGCAGAGATAAGATAGAATCCAGCTGTCTTCCTTAATCCAGACATTAAAAAGACTTGCAAAAGATGTAAAATAAGGCCACTCTTCTCACTAGATTTGCAGTGAGAAGCACTGGGGTTTATTTCTACATTAGAATATTACAGTGACCCCAGTGTCGGTCAGAATGTCCCTGCCCTCTCTAGTGATTGGGTAAACTGTGAGTGGTCACAGGCAGTGCCCACCACACACCTCCATGTAGATTCTAGTGACATTCTGATAAATTGGGGCTGTCTCTCCCAGTCTAGAGAAGTGATAATTCTGTTCCTTTTTCATAAATTGTGCTAAAGGACAAGTTCTAAATTATAAGGAGCTGTTGGAAATCTGGCCTTAAAGGAGAAAGGAGGGTTTGTTGTTTAGTGGAACACTACCAACCTTGCCAATTGTTCTTTGTATTGATTGTTCTCAACTTTGGGAGGACCATAAGGACCTTTCAGGACAGCCTTTTATTTTTCAGTGTTTATTAAGCACTGGGTCCTGTTCTAGGGGCTGGAAATAAGTCAGTGAACAAAATAAAAGCAAAAAACCTCTATTGTCATGGCACTTCCATTCCAGCTTTTGAGTCCTCTGCCCTTGGCTGTGCTTCCCCTCTAGAGTAATCTGAATTAATGGTAGTGGAGCTTGAACACTGACTGGTGTTTCTTATTGTCCGAGTATTGAAGATAGACTAAAACTGTATATATATATATATATATATATATATATATATATATATATATATACACACACACACACACACACACACATACATATATATATATATATATATATATATATACATACATACACTAGAGGCCCGGTGCACAAAAATTTGTGCACTGGGGGTGGGGGGAGGGTCCCTCAGCCCGGCCTGTGCCCTCTCGCAGTCTGGGACCCCTCGGGAGATAACAACCTGCTGACTTAGGCCTTCTCCTGGGTGACAGAGGGCAGGCCCAATCCCTAGGTGCAGCCCCTGGTCGGGCTCAGAGCAGGGCTGATTGGGGAGTTGGGGCGCCGCCCCCTGTCATGCACAGAGCAGGGCAGATCGGGAGGTTGCGATGCCACCCTCAGTCACGCTCAGGGTAGGGCCAATCGGGGTTGGGGTGCTGCCCCCTGTCACTCACACAGCAGGGCCCATCGGGGGTTGGAGCTCCGTACCCTGTCACACACAGAGCAGGGCCGATCAGGGGGTTGGGGAGCTCCCCCCTGTCATGCACAGAGCAGGGCCCATCAGGGGGTTTGGGGCTCCGTACCCTGTCACACACAGAGCAGGGCCGATCAGGGGGTTGGGGGGCTTGGGGCGCCGCACCCTGTCATGCACAGAGCAGGGTCTATCAGGGGGGTGGGGAGCTCCCCCCTGTCACACACAGAGTAGGGCCGATAAGGGAGTTGGGGCACCGCCCCCTGTCACACACAGAGCAGGGTGGATCAGGGGGTTGGGGCGCCACACCCTATCACACTCAGGGCAGGTCTGATGGGGAGGTTATGGCTCTACCCCGTCACACACAGAGCAGGGCCCGTGGTGGGGGAGGGTTGGGGCACCACACCCTGTCACACACAAAGCAGGGCCGATCAGGGGGTTGGGGTGCCACACCCTGTCACACACAGAGCCGCAGGGTGATCAGGGGGTGGGAGAGCTCCCCCCTATCAGGCGCAGAGCAGAGCTGATCAGGGGGTTGGGGTGCCTTCCCCTGTCACGAACAGAGCAGGGCGGATAGGGAGGTTGTGGCCCCGCCCCCTGTCACACACAGAGCCGCAGGTCGATCAGGGGGTTTGGGCGCTGCCCCCTGTCACGCTGCTCCTGGTGCCAGGAGGCCTCGCGGCTCCGCTGATCCCGGTGCTGGGAGGCATATTACCCTTTTACTATATAGGATAGAGGCCTGGTGCACTTGTGGGGGCTGGCTGGTTTGCCCTGAAGGGTGTCCTGGATCAGGGTGGGTGTCCCCACTGGGGTGCCTGGCCAGCCTGGATGAGGGGATGATGGCTGTTTGCAGCTGGTCACACACTCTTCAGGGTGGGGGTCCCCACTGGGGTGCCTGGCCAGTCTGGGTGAGGGGCTGAGGGCTGTTTTCAGGCTGGCGGGTGACTGAAGATCCCAACTGCTCCTTTTTTTTTTTTTTTTTTTTTTTTTTTTTTTTAATTCTAGGCCACCTTTAGCTCTGAGGCTTGGCTCTAGCTCTGAGGCCTCCACTGCTGAAAGCAGGTATCTGGTTTGTTTGGGTTCTATAATCGAAACACTGTTTCAACTCCAGCTCTGAGATCCCGGCTGGTTGAAAGCAGGTTTCTGGGGTTTTGTTTAGCTTCTATATTTGTAACAATGTTTCAAACTGCAAGCTCAGAGGCCGGCAGTGGCAGGCGGGGAACGTCACTGGCTTTCTCCGTCACTGAAGCAAGCAAGCCTCATGTTTGCTTCAAGCTGCCTGGCTGCCGGCCGCCATCTTGGCTGGCAGTTAATTTGCATATCGCCCTGATTAGCCAATGGGAAGGGTAGCGGATGTACTGCTAATTACCATGTTTCTCTTTTATTAGATAGGGTATATATATATATATATATATATATATATATATATATATATATATATATGAAAGGCACCAAATTATTTGGGATTTTTCAAATCTTACATGGAACCCCATTATAGCAATAAAGGTGGGTCTATCCAATCACCCTTGTTGTGGTTGTTTTAATCTTCTTTTGTTTTCAAAGTTAGTACTACATTTGTTAAGAAATTTAACTTAAAAAATTAAATACCGCCCTAACTGGTTTGGCTCAGTGGATAGAGAGCATTGGCCTACAGACTGAAGGGTCCCAGGTTCGATTCTAGTCAAGGGCATATACCTTGGTTGTGGGCACATCCCCAGTAGGAGGTGTGCTAGAGTCAGCTGATCGATGTTTCTCTCCCATCGATGTTTCTAACTCTCTATCCCTCTCCCTTCCTCCTGTAAAAAATCAATAAAATATATTTTAAAAAATTAAATACCAGTTGATGTTAAATTTATTCTAATAGTTTTCTATTATTTGAAGAAAAATGTTCATATATGTGTGAGATGTTCCTTTCCTGGTGAGTTGCTCCCAAGACCCTGTAATTTGTTTAATACACTTTTATACAGAAAGAGATTACTTGGCTCATTAGATTCTGTCACTGAATAATGGCTTGAAGGTTAACTAATACGGCCATCAAACTCCTGCTAGATGTCTGTCATATCACTCACTAACTTCAGCCATTTCCAAATGCAGAGGATGGGGAATACCATTAGAATATTAATGGAAAAAGAAACTGACATTCAAAACGTGAATGACCAAAAATTGTCTCTAAAGATTATTTTAATTTAAAATACACTTTAATAAAAGTTCCTTTAAAAAAAAAAAAAAAAAGAGAGAGGGCTGGCATTTGTTCTTCCCTTCATTGAAGTTGTTAAAGGAGCTTTTTAATCAGAACTCACTAAATGGCTGTTGTCTTCCAGCATTGCTAATGGCCTGGCGCCCTATTCTCAGCTGTGCCTGGTATACCAAAGACCAGACATCCAGGGTTCAAATAAAACCCAGCTTCTGCCAAAGTGGGAAATACATCGTCATTGGGGTGAGGAGGGGGAAACAGTGAGGGATCCTTTTCCAGGTGTGCAACCAAATTTTTTTTTTTAATTTCTCACCTTACATCCACCATTACAGGTTTGCGGGAGCCTCTAATTCCTGAGCTTTTCCAGGTTCTGAAGTTCTAACCAGCTTGCTTGTTTATTTCACCCACATCAACATTTAAGTTTTAGCATGCCCTTGTCTGTTACATTTTCCATTCCTTCATTTACTTTCTAGAGATTCTAAAATTTTGATTATACTTCTCATCTGCTGTTGTGTCATTTTCTTCCATTCTTTCTGTCCTTATGACTTTATGCCCTTTTTAAAAAAATTGATTTCAGAGAGGAAGGGAGAGGGGGAGAGAGATAGAAACATCAATGATGAGAGATAATCACTGATCAGCTTCCTCCTGCATACCACCTACTGGGGATCAAGCTCTGATGGGAATCAAACCCTGACTTCCTGGTTTATAGGCCAATGTTCAACCACTGAGCCATGCTAGCCAGGCATGGCCTTTTTTTACTCTTTATGTGATTTTACTATGATTTTTGAGAGGAAAGGCGGTAAATATATATTCATTCTGCCATGTTTTCCTAGAAGCCTAGATTTTAACAAATTCTAAAGTGCATGCAACATACCATGAATTATGTTAGACACTTGGTCTTTTCTCTAATTTAAAAATCTTGTCAAATTCTATTGATGTTTAGGAAATTCACTCACATTTGCATTATTTGCCTACTACTTTTTGAGCACCTTCTATATACTAAGTACTATTACATAAATCATCTCATTTAATCATCACATCAGCTCCTCGAGGCTTATATTTATTATTCCTCATTTTAATGAATATGGAAACAAATTCAATGTCACAGCCCTAGTAAAAGGTAAGGCCAGGTTTCTAAAATAAACTGCTTTCTGTTATACCTCTACTAACTCTTTATTGGATATTAGGTAGATAGCTATTATGGGTTTTTAAGCAGGGGAATACAGTAGAGGATGAAATGCTGTTTTTGTTTAATACAGAGATAATATTTAAAATTGGTAGTAGATCTACAAAGATGGCAGGCATCAGGAGCAACTATAGTTAAAGCAGTAATAGTGCAGATATGTGGTGTTACAGGCCTACATTTGGGGGAAAGAGGGTAGTGGTAATAATGGGAAAGGTATTGGGGTTCAGGAAGCCAGGGGAGCATTGAATCTATTCTCTTAAGTGAGCTATTGTAGCCAAGAACCTAGACCAGGGTCTGGTTCTATTATTTCTGAACAGAAATTAGTAGGCCTCAGAACCTGACTTGACTATGATATGAGTAAGGAGTGAAAGAGAATGTCAGGTTTTCAAGTCAGATGAATAGGAGTGCATAACTAGAACTGTCGAACGGAGGGAGGAGTGCAAGGGGAAATGGGTAAATTTAAACAACTTACATGCGAATTCTTGAAGATGTGAACGGTGGCATGTCTTCTGTATTTCTTTGTGGTTTTTTTAACATTTATTTGAATGTTCTGTAATCACATAATACACGATACACGATTACAGAAAGTCGACCTCCTACAGCCATATTGTTTCTTGGTAGGTAACATGGACTTGTATTTTGAAGCCAGTCTTTAGTATTTTTCAGATCTGTAGTTGGAGTATCATTATTTTTTTTCTTTTCAAAACAAGTACACTGATTTCATTAGTACACACAGTAATTTTGCGAATCAATTTAAAAGATCAAGAACCCAGTGTAAAAGATATGAATTGACAGTTCACATAATGAGGGGGAAAAGATCGATAGTTACCATAATTAAAGACATACAAACAAAATATGTGGGTATATTTAAAAATTTTCAAATGTCAGATTGAAAATTATTTAAGCATGTCAATCTCCAGTATTGGGGAACCATGCACTCTCAGATACTACTGATGGGAAGAAAGGGAGTGAGTGTACATTAGTGCAACCATTTTGGAAGGCATTTGATGACACCTATCTAAAATTTAAATGCATGTATCCTGTGACACAGCAATTCTTCTATAAATTGTCTCACAGAAACATTTGCATAAGTGAGTCATGATATATGCCCAAGAATACCCATGCTGCATTGTTTGTAATAACACACTGAAAAGAGCACAGTTCTTCACTTGTAGGGGAGTTAGTTAAGTGAATTATGTAGCCCATGCCATAGAATATGATACAATCTTTAAACAGAGTGAGGTAATGCCAGATATATGAGGAAACGTCCAAGAGAATATTAAGGTACGACGAGCAAGATAGAGAATAATATGAATGGTAGGATTCAATTCATATTAAATATTATATTTCAAATGCATAAAATATTCCTGGATATGTCTAGAAGTACACTCAGTTAACAGTAGTTGCCTCTTATAGAGGCAACTGGAGATGGAAAGCAGAGGGAAAGTTTTACTCTTGAAATTTTTCTATTCTGTAAAACATTTATTAAGTATATAAAATTAATATGAAAAAACCAGGACTCTAGTTGTCCTTCGCTAAACTTACAATGAAGCTTGCTTTCCATATTTGTTTCTTTATTTTATTTTTCCATCACCATACATAATTTTTAAATACATTTTATTATGGAAAATTTAAAACCTACCTTTTCTTACCCTACTCCTGGATTATTTGAAACAAATCCTAGACATTATATTATTTTCATCCATAAATATTTAATATGTGCCTCCCAAAGATAAGAATTCTTTTTAAAAACATAACCACAGTAATTTTCACACATAAAATTTGTCAGTAACTCCTTAATATCTTCAAAAGCTAGTAGTCAATGTTCAGATTTTCCCAATTACCTAATTTTTACAAAAGTTTCATTGTTTGGCTCTGGCCAGTGTGGCTCAATTGGTTGGAGCATCATCCCTTACACCAGAGGTGGCTGGTTCGATTTCCAGTCATGGCACATACCCAGGTTGCAGATTTGTTCTCTAGTCTAGGCACATCCAGGAGGCAACTGACCTGTTTCTTTCTCACATGGATGTTTCTCTCTCTCTCTCTCTCTCGCTCTCGCTCTCGCTCTCTCACTCTCACTCTCTTTTTTTGCGACTTTGGGTACTTTTACCATTTAATTTGCAAACAGAATTTTTATAACAAATTATTTTTAACCAAATCATATCTTGAAAAGTTTACATAGAAAACCCAGGGAAAAAAGTGAATTGTTCATTGTGGAAGGCCTTAAATTACATTATTACAGTAGAAAATAGAGGAGGTAGAAGATAACTGAAAAGACTAATGCAACCTTAGATTCAAATCTACAGCTCCTGTAGCTACTTAAAACATGGTTTTAGAAACTAAACCCAACATTTCCAGTAACCATAGAAACAGTTAAAATAAAATTTGCCACGAAAGCCCTTATATCATGCTTGATATAGGGAGGTAGGAAGATGTAAGAACCAGGACACATGAGACATGACATTTTATCTACAACTCCTGTTTACTTTACTGAGGTTGTGTAGTTTCAAAATTTAATCACCTTCTTTGGCTTCAGACTCGGATTCTTCTTCAGCATTTTTGAGACACTCCACAAACTTTTTCCTTTGCTCAAGGAAGACACTTCTCCCCTTTGCAATATGTGCATCTTTGTACCACTTCAGAATGCGCTCCTTACTCAGGACTTCAGCTTTATAAAAAAGCACCACTATTTTCTGGAAGGCTTTCATGAAATAAATGTTATCGTAGAAATACTCCTGCATCTTCAGTAACAGCTCAGTCTGACCTTGAGTAGTAATGACAGCGAGGAGAGGGCTGTATTGCTTCATGTACTTGATGGTTTGCTCTGCTACAAGCTATTTTTTGTTCCATTCCACAGTGCTCATTACACTGGACCAGATTCATCCAATGACAACGAGTTCTGGAATGTTGGGTTTTTGTTTTGTTTTTTTCATCTCCTTGACATACAAAATTATATCCTTAAATGGATCACCATGGGACATCTGTTCTTTACGTTCTTTCTGGAGTTCTTCACGAACTCCTATGGTTTGCTGATTCTGAACATATTCTGAAGGCTCTTTTAAGCCTGCCTCAGTGAAATACTTTGTGAAGTGTTCAGCGCTTTGTTTATTGTCAGGAGAATGTCCCATCAGTTTGTTATCCATGCTGACTTTCTGAAGACTTGAAGCTACTGCACTGATATCTTTTTCATTTATCCATGATTTAAAGAGCTTTACAGCAAAAGCTGCTGAAACCCCTTCTTTAACCAAATTCTCATTATAAAGGCTATTAAGAATGGGTGCATTAAGTGTTCCATTAGCCAGGAGAACGCCAGTCAACACAGCCAGCGTGTTCCTCTCCGACCCCGAAAACACTTTAAGAACAGCAGCAGCTTTTTCACTTCATCTTTGAAACCTTTCTCCAGGTGTTTGTAGCGCCTGATTAACTTGTTAAAAACCTGAGCAAATGCTTGCATGGTCTCTGGGTCTTCTTGTGCTGCAAACGCACAGACATCTGTGCGCATCATGTCTTCTGCCAGTGTACCACCTGGGGCCAGCATTCCCCCGGCCACCAGAATGTCAAAGAGTGTTTCTGCTTATCGACGGTAATCAAGTTTTGCTCCAGAAGCATCAAGAAACGGCTACTGCTTCCAAATCAATACCAGTTTCACTTAAGCCTTGAATAAATACAGTCTTGAAACTGAGTAGGGTTAAACCTGTCTTTTTCATCTTTTTTTCTGGCTTTAAAACACTGGCCTGATAGCGTTGGCTTTTGCTGCTTTAGATTATTCAGAAAAGACACATGAATTTAAGGCAAAGAGAAAGGGGCCAGAAATTCCAGATGTCTCTCTTGTCAGTTTTTTTAAAATATATTTTTTATTGATTTCAGAGAGGATGGGAAAGGGAGAGAGAGATAGATACATCAATGATGAGAGAGAATCATTGATTGCCTGCCTCCTGTATGCCTCCCCCCCCCCCCCCCCCACTAGGGATAGAGCCCACAACCCGGGCAGGTGCTCTGACCAGGAATTGAACTGTGACCTCATAGGTTGATGCTCAACTGCTGAGCCATGCCAGCCAGGCTCTCCCAACAATTTTTTTTAAAAAGTTTCCTTGTTTGAATGAGGATCCAAGTTTAATCATTGCAATAGTTGATATCCTTCTCATTGCCTCCCCTATCTTTTTTCTTTCCTTGTAATCTATTTGTTAAAGAAACTATATCATTTGTCCTAGAGTTTCCTTAAGTCTGAATATTGGTGGCTGTATCCCAGTGGTGTTCAGTTAACATTTATTATGTCCTTTACTGTGTTATCTGTAAATCTGTAGTTAAGTCTAGAGGCTAATTAGATTTAGTATTTTTGTTGGTTGAAGAAATAGTAAGTGTTGGTGTATATTTCCATTTGAGGCTACCATCATGTCTGGTTATCTTTTTTTGTGTGTGATGTTAGTGTCCATTGATGATCATTGCCCAGGTCCATCTATAATAATCTATAATAATAATAGCATAATATGCTAATTAGGCCAGACATCCTTCGGGACAACCTTCCGGACAAAGCCGGGGCTGCAAGGGAAGCCCAAGTCCAGGGTGCCTGCCAGCGGTGGGAGGGAAGCCTGGGAGCCGGAGGGAAGCCCGGGTCCTGGGTGCCAGAGGGAAGCCGGTGCAGGCAGCCCGGGGAAGGAAGGCCTACTCTTGCACGAATTTCGTGCATAGGGCCTCTAGTCAATTCATAAGAGTCTTCCATAAATGGAACTCTTAGCTAGTGGCTTTGGCTTATGTATTAAGGTGTACAACATTTAGGTACAGATTATTGTAAACATTTATAACATTTTATATTTTCTGCAGCTATTCCCATTGGTGTGCTAGTTTATCTTTGGACCCTTTCATCATGGTTTAAAGTCCTCTATTTGATCAGACAGACCATCTTGTTTTTCAAACCCCAATTAAAACATTACTTTTGCTTTTTTAGCTTTCATCAGGATATTTTCCTTCTGAAGGTATGTAAAAGGAATCTTAGATGTAACTGTTAATTTGTCAAAGAGAACACTAAAGTAAAAAGTTATTTGTTTTATTCATGTAATCTTTCATTCAACAAAGTTTATTGGTACCTACTATGTTCCTGGCACCATGCCTACCTCAGGTTGGTTACAGTTGTGACATCATCAATCAGACAGGCAATTAGAATGCAACATGGCAGATGCTGAGTAAGGGAAAGTGCATGTGTGTACTTTGCGAGCACATAGAAGGTACATGAACCCAGTCCTGGGGAGCAGAAGGTTTCCTGGTGAAGGAGTGCTGTACTGATGTGAAGGATAAGCAGAGTCAGGCTAAGGAAGAAGTGGGTGGCCAAGGTAATGATGGAAACGTCCTAAGGGAGGGTGCAGCTTGTGGAAAGGCCTAGAAGTGAGAGAGCAATTCCTTAGGGGAACTAAAAGTAATGTAGAACAGCTGGCAGGTAGCTGTGGTGTGAGGAAAGGGCTGGGTCAGAGGGGTGTGCAGAATCAGGCCATGAAAGACTTGACGAACAATGAGTGTGGGCTTTATTCCCAAGGCAGTGAGTAGGACATATTTGGGAATTAGGGTGAATGTAGAAAAACCTTTTAAAAGGTAGTTACAGTAATGTGGGCTAGAACTGATGGTGATCTAACTTAAATTAGATGCAGTGGAGATGGAAGTAGGTTTTTTGGCTTTTGTGTGTGTGTGTGTGTCTTTTTAATCCTCACCCGAGGATATTTTTCCATTGACTTTTAGAGTGGAAGGGAGGGGGAGAGACAGAGAGAGAGAAACATCGATATGAGAGAGACACATCAATTGGTTGCCTCCCACACGTGCCCCAACCAGGGCCTCGGATTGAGCCTGCAACTGAGGTACGTGCCCTTGACTGGAATCGAATCCAAGACCCATCAGTCTGCGGTTCAGTGCTCTATCCACTGAGCAAAACTGGCTAGGTCTGGAAGTATAGTAGTTTTGTTCATTCCTGCAGAAAATTACTGAACACCTCTTTTTAAAAATATGTTTTCATTGATTTCAGAGAGAGTAAAGGAGAGGGAGAAATAGAAACATAAATGGTAAGAATCATTGATAAGCTGCCTCCTGCACACCCCACATGGGATTGAGCCTGAAACCTGGGCATGTGCCCTGACCGGGAATTGAACTATGACCTCCTAATTCATGATTGACATTCAACCATTGGGCCACACCAGCCAGGCCTGAGCACCTGTTTTTTGGTAGCTGCTGTTCTAGGCATTTGGGATTCAGCAGTGACAAAAATACACAGAACTTCTTGCCCTCGTGGAGCTTCTAGTCTAGTGGTGAAGAAGACAACAAATAAGTAAATATCTATACTAATAAAAGGGTAATATGCTAATTAGACTGGGAGACCTTCCAGACATCCTTCCAGACAAAGCTATGGTGGCAGGGCCGATGCAGAGGTGGTTAGGGACGATCAGGCCAGGAAGGGAGGGCAATTGGGGGTGATAGGCTGGCGGGGGGGGGGCTTTTGGGGGTGAGCAGGCCAGCGGGGGGGCAGTTGGGGGCAAGCAAACAGGCAGGGGTGGCAATTGGGGGTGATCTGGCTGGCAATGGGAGGCAATTGGGGGTGAGAAGGCTGGCGGGGGTGCAGTTGGGTGCAAGCAGGCCAGTGGGGGGGGGGGCAGTTAGGGGCGATCAGGCCGGTGGGGGGGTCAGTTGGGGGTGATCAAGCCGGAAGGGGCGGAAGTTGGGGGTAATCAGGCCGGCAGACAGAGTAGTTAGGGGCGATCAGGCAGGCAGGCAGGTGAGCAGTTAGGAGCCAGTGGTCCCGGATTGCGAGAGGGATGTCCGACTGCCGGTTTAGGCCCAATGGCTAAACCGGCAGTTAGACATCCAGGATTGGGCCTAAACTGGCAGTCAGACATCCCCTGAGGGGTCCCAGATTGGAGAGAGTACAGGCTGGGCTGAGGGACACCCGCCCCCGTGCATGAATTTTGTGCACCAGGCCACTAGTATACAATATTTAGACAGTAATTGCCAGGAAGGAAACTAAATCAGGAAGGGGGATGTATATAAGGGAGCATTACGCAGGGAACAATTTTATGTAGCATGACCAGCGAAGGCTTCACTGAGAAGTGTGAGAAGCTTCATTTGAGCACACATTCAAATGAAGTGAGGAAGCAAGCCATGTGACTATCTGAAGGAAGAGCATTCTAGGCAGAAAGATTGCACAGCACTGAGATCAGAGAGTACTTGTGTGTGGAAGGTAAAGTAAGGATGCCGCTGCTGAAGAGGAGTATGTTAGGGGGAGAATAATGGGAGATGAGGTCAGATTATATATGCTTTATTGGTCATTGTAAAATGTGATGGAGAGAAATAAAGTCTTGATTCATAAGGAAGAATCAATAGGATTTAGTGAACAACTGGATATGGGAGGTGGTGAAGAGGAAGGAGTCTTGGTCACTGAGATAGGGAACACAGTGATCTCATAACATGAACTTTGTAATTTTATTTAAGAAAATAAAGCAGCTGGAACAGACAAGCTTAGATATCTATTACCATGCAACTCTCTTTTTTTTATTACAACACTAGAGGCCTGGTGCATGAATTTGTGCAAGGGTGGGGTCCCTCTGGGTGCCCTGCAGGGATCGGGCCAACACCCACAGTCCAATGCCACCTGCATCTCCTACCAGCCACTCCTGCTCGCGCCCAATCAGTCCTGATCGGGAGAGGCTCGCCCAGCCATAGCAGTGCTTACCAGCCATGAGCCCTGCGTCTGGTGCCCTCCCAAGGGGAGTGGCCTGTGGGATCAGGCTGAAACCGGCTCTCTGACATCCCCCGAGGAGTCCCGGATTGCGAGAGGTGCAGGCTAGGCTGAAGGACCCCATCGGTGCATGATCGGGCCGAGGAGGGACCACAGGAGGGCTCCAGGGTGTGTCTGGCCCATCTCCCTCAGTCCAAATTGGCCAGACCCCAGCAGCAAGCTATTCTACCGGTTGGAGCTTCTGTGCCCTGGTGGTTAGTGCACGTCATAGTGAGCAGTTGAGCAGCCTTAGCATATCATTAGCATATTATGCTTTGATTGGTTGTTCAGTTGTTCTGCCATTTGGTCTATTTGCATATTACCCTTTTATTATATAGGATTTGGGAAGAGGTCATATTGATTACACCCAGTACAAAGGGGGACAGTCTCACCATAGAATGGATTTTCCTTCACTTTTGCTAGTTATCTAATTAGGGGCAGACTTGACCTTCAACAGCCAGGAGAATGCCTGAGTGATGATGGGCCTGCAGTATTAGGCTAGACATGGATGGAGCCCTTAGGATTCTGAAAACTGCCCCCAATGCACACTGTTACATCTTTGTGTGTGTACATGTGTGCACACACACATCTGTACTTTGTCTTTATCCACAGTCTTTAAGGCATCTGATAAATGCCTAGTTGACATTAACCTAGTTGAACAGTATAGCAGCTGCTTTCACTGAGAGAGAGGAGTCACGATTGTGTGTCTATGCTAAGCATGGTTTTAGTAAATGTATTCATCCATTGAGTCATCATTACTGGGGATCTACATAAATCTCTTCTGTGATGCCTGGCTTATAAAGATGACAATGACAGGATCATTATTCCAAGTTTCAAGGATTTCAAAGTCTAATAAATGGACAAAGGAAAGCAGCGATTACAGTCACAGGTGCCATAATATTGGGTGTGAAGAAGGTACTACGGGAAGACCAAGGAAGGGTTTGCTAAGCTCTAGGCTAAGTTAGGCAAACTTTTAAAAGAAGAGGATAACTTCTGAATCCGTTGCTTTTTCATTTACTGCCTAACATATGTGTAAACTCCCTTCTACCTTCTGTTTTTCTAAGTCCCTCAGACCATCTTCCTAAGGAAAGCTTTGTTTATAGGTCTCTGAATGACCCTCCTTATTCTTTCCCAGTATTCTGCAGATGAACTAGCCAGAAGGAAACAGCTACAAGCAAATGTATAAGCAGGTTCATATGTCATTTACTTTATATTAATTTATAATTAAAATGAATAATGCTGTTATAAAAATAGAACTATGAAGAAGTAGCTTTAAGAATAACGTGGCTTCTCTCCTTTAGGACAGCATTTCTCAAACTTCCAAAATTTGTATGCCACTGTCATGATTTTTGCCACATTCCAGTAACATCTGTAGAATTTTACTTAGTAATTTCTATAAATCAAAAAAAATTTTTTTTGCAAATTAAAGCCTACTTGAACCTCATTTTAAAAACTGTCCATGGAGTTAGGGATTTTCTATTATTTTATAAGACAGTAACATAATATATAACTACTAAATAAAAAAATACTGTCCCTGGAGAGTTCCACTTCTGGAAAGACTGAGAAAGCACGCTCCACTCACTTCCCATTGAATGCAGTTAAAAATCTGGATAGAACACATGGAACAGCAAGTTGAGGACGCTGAAACATCAACACTAGCAAGTGGATTAAAGAAGACCAGGACTTGAATTCTACCATTCAGCTGGGAGCTTCCCTTTTTATTTCTAGTATCCACTGGCCTGGACGCAGTGCAGCCCAAAGCTGGAAGTGGGCATCAGGCATGGAAAGAGAGGGATCCAGGGTAAACCCTCTAGTTCTGACCTGACTGGGAAAGGAGACTTCTAACACAGAGAAAGAGTGGTAGAAACTACCCCCTTTAAAATTGTTCTCTCTTTTCGCTCATTTTTTGTGGTGTTGGTACTGGCAGTGACAGCAGCGGGATGCTGAAACTCTGAGGAGAGGACCCTTCCTCTCCACTTAAAGAATCTGCAGTCCTAAAAAGGTGGGGCAAACCCTATCACTTTTTTCTTTCTGTTTACCTGCTGTCTAACCCCCAGAATATGTGGTAGAATGAGGTCACAAAAGCCCCAACTTTCTGACTGGAAGACAGGAAAGGGGAGCCTCAAGGAACTGAAGATTACTGGGGAGACAATGCAGAGGGAGGGAAGAGCTCAGGAAAGCAATCCCTTAGAGTTGTTTTTGAATTCCTGGGCTCACCCCCAAATGGCACATATGTAGATCTGACCATTAACAGCATACCAAAACTTTGAGAATTAAACTATAAGATAACTCATGGCGGTCCAGGCCCCAGACTGACCCCTGGGTAGCGCTAATGCCAGGCAGACCTAACTAGCTCTGCAGAGGCTTCAGATGTGGAACTGGTATTCACATCATACTCCACAGGTTGGTTGGAATTTAGACCTGAATCCAACCAAGTTGATTGTCTGCTAAAAAAATTAATTAATTAAAAAATTAACATTTTCCATTGGATTTAAACAGACTCGGAATATCATAATACTAGAGGCCTGGTGCACGAAATTTGTGCACTCGGGGGGGGGGTCCCTCAGCCCGACCTGCACCCTCTCGCAGTCTGGGAGCCCTCAGAGGATGTCCGACTGCCTCAGAGGTGGGAGAGGCTCCCACTACCACCACTGCACTCGTCAGCTGTGAGCCCGGCTTCTGTCTGAGCGCACTGACCGCCAGGGGGCAGTTCCTGCATTGAGTGTCTGCCCCCTGGTGGTCAGTGTGCATCATAGTGATCAGTCGTTCCACTTTTTAGTCGATTTGCGTATTAGCCTTTTATTATATAGGATTCAAAATGTCCTGGATACAACACAAAATTATTCTGCCTACCAAACAACAACAAAAAAACACCAGGAAAATCTCAACATGAAAAAGACAACCAATAGATGCCAAATTTGAGATAATATCTCTCCCCTAAACATGGATTTGACTGGCAAGCCCAGGCCACATGCCCACTGCTGGAATAGTGACCATTGCCAGGGAGTGCCATGCACAAACTAGTTGAGACTTCCCAGGAACTATCCTGGAGCTAATGCTGAGGTTAGCTTCTCCTGAAGTGGCCCTATGGAAGAACGGGGGGGGGGGGGGGGAATAGTTTTTATTTTCAGATTTTAAGGGACTTTTCTATAATAAGGTACAAAGAGGGTTGAAAGGAGATAACCTATCACATGGCTCAGTACAAATTTTATTTTTTAAATAACTTTTTCCTCTTTAATTGCAGTTCATGCACAATATTGTTAGTTTCAGGTATACAAACCCATGATTAGACATTTATATAACTTATAATCACCCCAGTAAATCTAGTACCCATCTGACACCCTATATAATTATTACAGTATGATTGACTAAATTCCCTATGCTGTGCTTTACACCCCTGTGACTATTGTGTAACTATCGATTTGCACTTCTTAATTCCTTCACTTTTTTCACCCATCCCTTCACCCCTTTCCCATCTGGTAATCATCTAAATGTTTCTGTATTTTTGAGACTGCTTCTGTTCTGCTTGTTTGTTTGTTTTGCTTTTTAGATTTCACCTATAAGTAAAATCACATGGCATTTGTCTTCTCTGTCTGACTTATTTCACACAGCATAATGCCCTCTAGGTCGACCCGTGTTGTTGCAGATGGTAAGATTTCATTCCTTTTTATGGCTCAGTCATAGTCCATTAATGCAAATTTTATTGAGCCCTTTGTGTGTTTTCCTTTTGTGTATGATTCTTCTATTTTTATTTTTTGGGCAGGTGGGTAAATATGCTTGGAGGCCAACTGTCACTTTAGCACTGAGATAAATAACCAGCTGAAAAAATGCAGATATAGAGCCACACCTCAGCCTTTGTAGCTGAAGATGATAACCACTAACCAGTGATTGCTATCTAGCCAGCAGGTCCCCACCAGCTGCCCACACTAGTCCATGCTTTGTAGCTGCAGACTCAATGTGTAGGTTTGGCACAGTCTGCACCTGCCATCCTCTTCAGAAAGAAATATTCCAGGTGCTCAATGATGCTCCCTAGATTATCCACCACTGTGATTTCTCTGAGTCTCCAGTGGTGCCGTATCATTTGAAGTTTTGCTTTAGTGTGTCTTCAAAGTGTTTCTTTTTACTGTTCTGCTTGAGTTATCTCTATTCAGCCCATCACACAGCAGCTACTTCGGAATGCAAAGCAGAGAATTTCAGAAAGCAAGCTTGAGAGAGGCTACTGAAAGTAATAGAGTTTATTAATGTAAGTTCTTAATGCTTTAAGTGTGTCAAGTTTCAAGTTGTGCAAGCAATACAGGGGTCTAAAAGAAGGTAGTTTTAATTTTTACTGAGGGTATGTTTATTAAAGCTGGGGACAGTGAAACAAAGGAAGGGCTTCAGGTAGAAGAGGCAAGAGTATAGCAGCAGGAGTGAGCCTTGGCAGAGCTGCCCTGCCCTTTGGAAATGTGAGGAAGAGGAGACTGGGCATGGCTGCCTTGGCCCTTTAGAGCGTCACAGTGAGCCTGCTGGGCTGTGGGGACTCAGGAAACAAGCTACTGAGGCAAAAGAGGTGCCTTTGGAGAAAGAAAGCAAAGATAAGGTGCCTTAGGAAAGAAGGGGGTTGGGGGGCGTGGGCATGATTAAGAGAGAGTGCACCTAGAAGAAGGTAGTTTTAAATTGTAAACAAACTGACTGCATTAAAGTGGCAGGATCAGATTGTGAGGGACTAAACAGTTGAAGAGGTGACTAAGAACCCAGAGTAATAACTTGCCCCCAAATATCTGTACATAACCTATATGATATTTTAGCAATGGGGAGTTCTGTGGGCCAAGTGGCAGGATCTTAGCAGAGAGCAAGCTAGTCATAGTCCCAGCAGTGTCAGTTTGTGATCTGGAGCAAGTCACAGGATCACTCTATATAATGACTATCATTTCTTGAGCTCTAGCTATAATGTGCTAGGCATTGCTGTAATCATTTTATATATAACTAGAGGCCTAGTGCATGAAATTCATGCACTGGGGTGGGGTGTCCCTCAGCCCGGCCTGCACCCTCTCACAGTCCGGGAGCCCTCAGGGGATGTCTGACTGACAGCTTAGTGCTGCTGTGGAGGCGGAGGTGGGAGAGGCTCCCGCCACCGCCGCTGCACTCACCAGCCATGAGCCTGGCTTCTGGCTGAGCAGTGCTCCCCCTGTGGGAGCACACTGACCACCAGGGGTCAGCTCCTGCATTGAGCGTCTGCCCCCTGATGGTCAGTGTGCGTCATAGCATTCTGTTGTTCGGTCAATTTGCATATTAGCTTTTTATTATATAGGATAACTCATTTAATTCTCACAGCACACTATGAGGTAGAAACTATTATTTTTTCCATATTACAGATGAGGAAACAGGCCTAAAGAGATTATTTGTCCAAGGTCATATACAACTAATAAGGGTAAACTAGAATTCCAACCCAGGCAACTTGGGTTAACCTTTTTACCACTATGCTATATTGCCTCTCAGTTTATTTATAAATGGCATGTTAAAAATATCTGTGATAACTATTTTACAGAGTTGTAGAAAGCAGAAAATAAAATGATAAAAGTACTTTTAATAGGAAATAATACTATGCAAAAGAAAGCTATCACATAGGAATCCAACACCATTACTGGCAGTTACCATGAGAGCCCTTCTTAAAGAATTACAGTGGGGCCTTGACTTACGAGTGTCCCGACTAACGAGTTTTTCGAGATAAGAGCCGTCTCTCGGCCGAGTTTTTGCTTTGAGTTGCAAGCTAAAATTCGGGTTATGAGCCAGCTTCAGATACCCCACCGCTAGTTGGCACAGCGAATGTCATAGTGAACGCCACAACATCAGCCCAGCATCACGTGTCTCACTCATTCACTTTTTGATTTGACATACGAGTAATTTGAGTTACGAGCTCCGTCACGGAACGAATTAAACTCGTAAGTCAAAGCCCCACTGTCATACTTTGTGTGTGTATGTATGTATGTATTTACATGTATGTATGTATGTTGGATGGGTCTCTAGCCCAAAACATCCTAGCTTTTGTAGAAAGGTGGTATATGTAACATTATATGTAGCACATATGTTAACTTGTGAAACATAAAAATACAAATCCACCTGTGAATTTGCCACCAGAACATTATCAATGCCTGCATCCTGTTCTTTTATCCTATACCCCATCTTCCTGTCCAAAGTTAACTACTGTCTCATTTTATGTTTAAACAGTTTTACAAGAGCCTGTGGAGGCCATGTAGTCCCACATGCTTCAAGGTCTAAAAAACTAGCTCCTAGGAGCTCAGTGACTGGTGAGATTTATTTATTCACCTGTCCTCTCCTCCCACCTCCACCCTCCAACTCCGCTTCCATCCCCTTTGGCAATCACCAGGTTGTTCTCTGTACCTATGGGTCTGTTTCTGTTTTGTTTTGTTTTGTTTTGTTTATTCATTTGTTTTTTTTTTGTTAGATACCATATATAAGTGAAATTATGTGGTATTCGCCTTTCCTTGTCTGACTTATTTCATTTAGCATTATACCCTCTAGATCCATTTATGTTGTCACAATGACAATATTTCATTCTTTTTTATGGCTGAGTAATATTACATCATGTGTGTTAGTGTATACCACATTTCTTTTATACATTCATCTATTGATGGACACCTAAGTTGCTTCCATATTTTGGCTATTGTAATAATGCTACAGTGAACATAAGGAAGCATATCTCTTTTTGAATTAGTGTTTTGTTTTGTTTTTTAATAAATACCCAGAAGTGGTATTGCAGAATCATGTGGCGGCTCAATTTTTAATTTTTTTAGGGATCTCCATAGTTTTTGCCATAATAGTTGCACCAATTTACAATGCTACCACCATGTCCAGGGCTTCCCTTTTTTCCACATCCTTGCCAACACTTAATTGTTGATTTTTAAAAAAATATATTTTATTAATTTTTTACAGAGAGGAAGGGAGAGGGATAGAGAGTTAGAAACATCGATGAGAGAGAAACATCGATCAGCTGCCTCCCGCACACTCCCCACTGGGGATATGCCCGCCACCAAGGTACATGCCCTTGACTGGAATCGAACCTGGGCCCTTGAGTCCGCAGGCCGATGCTCTATCCACTGAGCCAAACCGGTTAGGGCAATTGTTGATTTTTTTATGATAGCCCTTACAGGTGCAAGATGGTATCTCATTGTGGTTTTGATTTGCATTTAGTTATGTTGAGCATCTTTCCATGTCTGCTGGCCATCTGTATGTCCTCTTTGGAGAAATACTTATTCTGTTCCTCTGTACATTTTTTTAAAAATATTTTTTTATTGATTTCAAAGAGGATGGGAGAGGGAGAGAAAGATAGAAACATCAATGATGAGAGAGAATTATTGATCGGCTGCCTCCTGCACACTCCTACTGGGGATCGAGTCCCCAACCTGGGCATGTGCCCTTGACCAGAAACGAACCTGGGACCCTTCAGTTCACAGGCCAAACCAGTTGAGCAATGGTTCTCAACCTGTGGGTCGCGACCCCTTTGGCAGTAAACGACCCTTTCACAGGAGTCGCCTAAGACCTTCCTGCATATCAGATATTTACATTACGATTCATAACAGTAGCAACATTACAGTTATGAAGTAGCAACGAAAATAATTTTGTGGTTGGGTCACAACATGAGGAACTGTATTTAAAGGGCCAGAAGGTTGAGAACCACTGAGTTAGAGCCTCTGTACATTTTTTAATTGGATTGATTTTTTTTTTATTTAATATATTTTATTGATTTTTTACAGAGAGGAAGGGAGAGAGATAGAGAGTTAGAAACATCGATGAGAGAGGAACATCGATCAGCTGCCTCCTGCACATCTCCTACTGGGGATGTGCCCACAACCCAGGTACATGCCCTTGTCCGGAATCGAACCTGGGACCTTTCAGTCCGCAAGCCGACGCTCTATCCACTGAGCCAAACCGGTTTCGGCTGGATTGATTTTTTTATGTTAAGTTATTATATATTTTGGATATTAACCCCTTATTGGCCATATCATTTGCAAATATGTCTTCCATTCTATGGATTGTCTTTTCATTGATGGTTTCCTTCACTGTGAAAAAACGTTTAGTTTGATGGTGTCCCATTTGTTTATTTTTTTCTTTTGTTGCTCTTACCCAAGGGGACATATCCAAGAAGATATTGCTAATACTGATGTCAAAGAGTTTACTGGCTACGTTTTCGTCTATGAGTTTTATGGCTTCTGGTTTACATTTAGGTCTTTAATCCAGCAGTTCTCAACCTGTGGGTTGCGACCCCTTTGGGGGTCGAACGACCCTTTCACAGGAGTCGCCTAAGACCATCGGAAAACACATATATAATTACATATTGTTTTTGTGATTAATCACTATGCTTTAATTATGTTCAACTTGTAACAATGAAATTGGGGGTCACCACAACATGAGGAACTGTATTAAAGGGTCGTGGCATTAGGAAGGTTGAGAACCACTGCTTTAATCCATTTTGAGTTTATTTTATATAAGGTGTAAGAAAGTGGTCCAGTTTCTTTCTTTCTTTCTTTTTTGCATGTATCTGTCCAGTTTTTCCAGCACCACTTATTGGAGAGACTGGCTTTACCCTGTTGTATAGCCTTGCCTTCTTTGTTGTAGATTAATTGACCACATAAAATAGACACTTGTGCGCGCATGTGCCCGCCCTCCCCTCGCCCCCTCTCCGACCCAAACTACCATCTGCTGTCCTTGTCATAAGGGAAAGGACATTTACCTGCAAGAACATTGGAGAGATATCACTTAATAAAGCACATTGTTTCCCAAGACTAGCACAGGAATGCTACCTTGGCCAGTGAAATTATTGGTTTGAAGTGTGGTTGGGGAATTCATTAATCTGGACTGGTGGGTTAGATTCTGATTTGGGTTGAAGTTACTTTGGGATAGAATGAACTCCCAAATGCTAGCATTATCAGATCAGTTGGAAACACGTTCAGGGAAATACTGGTTGAAATACAGTTTACCTTGCTTCTTAGTAAAGATTTTAATGTTTGCTGTGTCAACCTGATATGCCTTTACTTGTCCAGGTTTTCTGTGCTTCTCATCTTTATATGAGATTGTAAACTCTGAGGTCATAAATCTTGTTTGTGTTGAACAAATGTTATAATGCTTTTCCTTTTATTAAATATGGTTTAAAAATGACAAAACTTCCATTTTAATCATTTTTAGTGTATAATTCAGCAGTGTTAAGTATATATATGCACATTGTTGCGAAACACATTTCCTGTATTTTTTTATTTTGCAAACTTAAAACTCTATATCCATGCAACAACAACTTTCCTTTTCCTCCTCTAATCAGCCCCTAGTAACCACCATTGTACTTTTTGTTTCTATGAATTTTACTACTTTAGATACTTCATATAAGTGGAATACAGTATTGTGTCTTTTTTTGTGACTAGCTTGTTTCACTTAGCATAATGTCCTCAAGGTTCATCCATGTTATAGAATGTGTAAGAATTACATTTTTAAGGCTGAATAATATTCCATTGTATGTATATACCACAGTTTATTAATCCATCCATGGACATTTCTCTAATGATTAGTGATTTTGAGCATCTTTTTATATACTTGCTAGCTATTCATGTATCATCTTTGCAGAAATTCAAGAGCTTTGTTATATGCATGTATGCATAAGCCATGGACGACAAGACAGTAGCTGAGTGGAGAGGGTCAATGGGGGGGGAGGGGGACATCTGTAATACTTTCAACAATAAAGATACATTTTTTTAAAAATGAGCTTTGCCCATTTTAAATTGGATTATTTACATTTTTGTTACTGCATTGTAATAGTTCTTTATATATTCTGGGTATTAACCCTTTATCAGAGAATGATTTGCAAATATCATTTCACATTCTGGAGATTGCCTTTTCACTGTTGTTGTGTCCTTTGATGCACAAAAACTTTTAAATTTAATGTAGTCTTATTTATCTGTTTTTGCTTTTGTTACCTGTGCTTTTAGTGTCATGTCCAATGTCATGAAGCTTTTTCCCTATGTTTTCTTCTAGGAGTTGCATAGCTTTATGTCTTTTGTTGAGGTCTTTAATCCAGTTAATTTTTCTATGTGGTTTATTAAGATATGAGTCCAACTGCATTTCTCTGGATGTGGATATCCAGTTTGATATTCACATGTAATTCGTTAAAGAGACTGTCGTTTTCCCATTGGGTAGTCTTGACACTTGTCAAAACAAAGATAATTTGACCATATACATAAGGGTTTATTTCTAGGTTCTCTGTTCTATTCCACTGGTTGATTTGTCTGTCTTTATGCTGGTACCGCACTATTTTGATTACTGTAGCTTTCTAATAGATTTTGAAATCAGAAAGTATGAGTCTTCCAAATGTGGTGTTCTTTTTCAAAACTGATTTGGCTCTTCAGAGTCCCTTGAAATTCCATATGAATTTTAGGATTAATTTTTCTACATCTGCAAAAAATACCATTGGGATTTTGTTGAGTCAGAAGATCACTTTGAATAGTATGGACATCTTAGCAATACTAAGTTTTCTAATCCATTATGATATTTCCTTCCATGTTTTTGTGTCTTCTTTAATTTCCTTCCACAGTCTTTTGTAGTTTTTTTCCAATAACAGTTTACATTCAATATTATTTTGTATTTGTTTTAGGTGTACATTTAGTGATTACACAGTCATATACTTTACAAAGTGTTCCTTCCAGTATTTCCAGTACCCACCTGGCACCATACATAGTTATTACAATATTATTGACTATAGTTCTTATGCTGTTATTTACATCCCCATGACTATTTTGTCACTACCAAGCTGTACTTCTCAGTCCCTTCATCTCATCCAGTTTCCCAAACCCATATCAGTCTGTTCCCTGTATCTATAAGTCTGTTTGTTTTGTTTGTTCATTTATATTGTTCTTTATATTCTACATATAAGTGGAATCATATGGTATTTGTCTTTTTCTAACTGACTCATTTCACTTAGCATAATAACCTCTAGGTCCATCCATGATGTCACAAATTATAAGATTTAATTGTGGTATTTTTATGGCTGAGTAATCTTTCATTGTATATATGTACCACAGCTTTTTTTTTTTTTTTTTTAATTGTCACCCGAGAGTATTTTTCCATTGATTTTTAGAGAGATTGGAAGGGAGGGGAAGAGACACAGAGAAAGAAACATTGATGTGAGAGAAACACATTGATTGGTTGTCTCTCACATGAGCCCCAACCAGGGGCTGGGGATCAAGCCTACAACTGAGGTACGTGCCCTTGGCTGGAATCAAATCCAGGATCATTCAGTCCACAGGCTGGCGTTCTAGCTACTGAGCAAAACTGGCTAGGGCATACTCTCTACTCTTAATTCCTTCCTACCTATTTAGTCTATATCATTGTATAAACTTTTTCTTTGTTCACCCTTTGTTAGCTTCTCTGGTTCTTAAAGCAATAATTGTCTATACATTTCAATGCCTTCCATTTTCCACACTTAAGTAACCTATCAAAACCAAATTGCAATCAAGTTGGCTCTTATTATTGCATTTCAGAATCTTGTAATGGAGGTGCTAATGGCATGGCATTTCTCAGAGCTGGCTAAAATCTCCCCTGCATGCTAAATGTGTACTTGTCATTCTTCCATCTACTCATCTCCTCATTCTAAAGACATTATTAAGCCTTTGCTACTTGAGGAAGTACCAAATAAGTATAAGACATAGCAACCCATAAAGCTGTGCTCTCTAACCTAAGGAGTGTCCCTCTGGTGGTGGTTAAGACTCTGATTGAAGACTGTAGAGTGGTTTCATTTCAGAATGGTGCCATCTTCCCAAGAATCACCACCACTTCTCTTTTCCTTGCCTACATTCCCCCTGTTACATTACTTTTTTTCCTTCCTGTCTCTTGGATATAGTCAAGTATTACAGAAGTTGAAGATAGGATTAAGCAGTACTACATTTGAATCTTGGCTCAACTGTTTTCTAGCTGTGTGTTCTTGAGAAAGTTATTTAACACTGCTGAACCTCAGGATCCTCATATATTCAATGAGAATAATAGTACCTGGCTGTTTTAGAACTAGAGAAGTTGTGGGAAATACTTGCTATTTTGTGTACCTCACTAAATACTATTGCTCTTATTATGTACTAGAGGCCCGGTGCATGAAATCCGTGCATGGGTAGGGTCCCCCGAGGCATGGCTGGCGATCAGGGCCGATCGGGGGGGCCCCCGCTGGCAACCGCCTTGGCTGGCCTCTGGCCTGCAGGCTGGGGGCAGCTCCTGCATTGAGCATATGCCCCCTGGTGGTCAGTGTGCATCATAGCGACCGGTCGTTCTACCGGTCATTCCGCCGTTCGGTCAATTTGCATATTAGACTTTTATTATATAGGATAGCCATTGTTTACACTTCTCAATAGCATGAGAGCTTTCTTAGACGGTATTCGATGTTACAGAGTGAAATAAAGTATGAAAATCATATGAATGGGCCCTAGCTGGTTTGGCTCAGTGGATAGAGCGTCGGCCTGCGGACTGAAGGGTCCCAGGTTCGATTCCGGCCAAGGCCACATGCCTGAGTTGCGGGCTCGATCCCCAGTAGCGGGCGTGCAGGAGGCAGCCAATCAATGATTCTCTCTTATCATTGATGTTTCTATCTCTCTCTCCCTCTTCCTTCCTCTCTGAAATCAATAAAGAAATATATTTTTAAAAAAAAGAAAATCATATGAATGAAGTGCATAGTTCTAAACTTGAGAATCATGGGGTCAGACATCGCAAGAACATGGAAAACCTAAGAATGCTCCATACTACAGAGGAACTCATGAAAACCTATGATGGAGCAAATTCTGTTAGTTGTCCACTTCGATTTCTTCCTAGTGATGTACATGCATGTTTTAATATATTTTTAAAAATATATTTTTATTGATTTCAGCCGAAACCGGTTTGGCTCAGTGGATATAGCGTCAGCCTGCGGACTGAAGGGTCCCAGGTTCGATTCCGGTCAAGGGCATGTACCTGGGTTGCAGGCACATCCCCAGTAGGATTATTATCACCTGTAATAATTCTTAATTTATTATTATCATTTGTTGTTGTTGTTAATCCTCACCCGAGGATATTTTTTCCATTGATATTTATGTTTTTTAGAGAGAGTGGAAGGTAGGGAGTGGGGGGAGAGAGAGAGAGAGAGAGAGAGAGAGAGAGAGAGAGAGAGAGAGAGAGAGAGAGAGAGAGAGAGAGAGAGATAAGAGATTCACACTGATTGGTTGCCTCCTGCACATGCCCGGACCAGGGCTGGGGATTGAACCTGCAACCCAAGTATGTGCCTTTGACCAGGAATCGAACCCGCAGTCCTTAGTGCAGGCTGATGCTCTAACCATTGAGAACACCAGCCAGGGCTCTCAAATTATCAATCATTTATTTCAACTATGAGAATTAATGAGGAAACATTTTATATTCAATAACAAACAACAAAAATATACTTCCCGAAACATAAGTCTAAATTTTTCTTAAACTAGAATTCAAGTAAAAGGCAATTTCCCCACCCTCCACCCCTCCAAACCCCCCCATAAAAGGGGAGCAGAAAAGGTAGCTGGAAGTACCATAGGATCTTCAGTCACAAAAGAGTAAAATACATATTTAATTATATTTGTTCTAGTATTTCAGGACATCAAAGTAGTCGATAGTTTTCTTCAAAAGTTTTTAATTTGATGCAATACCAGTCAAAATTTCAAAAGGATTTAATTTTACAATTTTACAAGTTCATCCTCAATTTCATACAGTAAAGAGGCAAAAATGGCCAAGACTAATTTGAAGTATAGGTTAGCCAGATTTATAGAACTTTTCTCTATAGTAATCAGAACAGTGTAATCCAGGCTATTTAAATAGACCAACTGAACAGAACAGGAAAAAAATCAAGATATATCAATAACCTAATTGTAAAACTTTAAAACTTTTAGAAGAAACTATAAAAGACTATCTTTATTACCTTGAGGTAAGAAAGGATTTCATAAAATGTAAAATAAATAAATTATATCATAGATTATATTAACTAAATATTATTCATGACAAAAGATACCTTAAACCAAAGAAAAGCCATAGACTGAGAAAGGATGTTTATAACACATCTAACCAGCAGAGTCCCTAAATACAAAATATATAAAGAACTCTAATCATTTAATAAGGAAAAGACAACCCAGTCAAAAAGCAGGCAAAGGTTCGTTTATCTCTTGGAATATGTAATTGCCCATTATTTTATTTCTGCCAATATTTTTTTATTTTTTAAAAACATTTTGTTTTATTGCTTAAAGTATTACAAAGAGTATTACATATGTCTCCTTTTTTTTTTTTTCTCCCCTTGACCTTCCCCTGGCCTCCCCTACCCCCCAGGGTCTTGTGTCCATTAGTTATGCTTTATTTCTGCCAATATTAGATATATTTCTATTGAGAGCATCTTCAAAGCACTTTAGTTCATATTGATTCTGGTAAATTCTTACTTGAGTGATAGGTATAGAGAAGACAAAGATGACCAATGTATGGAGATGTTCAACCTTAGTCTAATCAAGAAGATGAAAACAAGAAGATCTTTTTTTTTTTTTAAATATATATTTTATTGATTTTTTACAGAGAGGAAGGGAGAGAGATAGAGAGTTAGAAACATCGATGAGAGAGAAACATCGATCAGCTGCCTCCTGCACATCTCCTACTGGGGATGTGCCCGCAACCCAGGTACATGCCCTTGACCGGAATCGAACCTGGGACCTTTCAGTCTGCAGGCCGATGCTCTATCCACTGAGCCAAACCGGTTTCGGCGAAAACAAGAAGATCTTACAGCTCAGCCATGTACCAGCAACATGACCTTGGATAAGTTTCTTTACTTCTCTGAGCTTCTTTTTCTGTTTTAAATGGGGTTTAAAAGCACTACCTCAGCATGCCTATAAGGCTAACCAATGGACACAGCAGTGGGGTGAGGGCATGAGTGGGTAGTAATGGGGGGATAAGGACATATATGTAATACCTTAATAAAGAAATTAAAAGTAAAAAAAAAAAAAAGTACTACCTCATCAAGTTGTCATGAAAAATAAGTGATAATATGTTTTAGAACAGGGCCTGGATGTAGTAAGTGTTCAATAAATGAGAGTTGACTTAATTATCTAGAATGCAAGTTAATTATAAAAATACTGAAAAATCTAGCCTCAGCCAAATTTTATTCATCTCTATTCTACTTGGAGAGATCCTAAAGTAGAGCACTACCCCTGAATTTGCCCGCTAGCTAGCTTTTTACTTCAGGCCCTCTCAGATGGCATTAGCTTGAAGTCATAACCAGGGTCTACGCCTTATCTCTAAAGGTTCAGAATGTCAATTTTCTGAGAACAAAATATGGTGACCAGTTTTTTAGGAACTGACTTACATGGTCAAAATATTCAGAATGAAGCCTCATTTCCAGTGAAAAATAATAACGTTTAAGCATATTCATAGTTGAGTCTTGGTGGTTATTGCATTCTCTCCCTGAAGGCAAGCAACATGGAAAATGGTTGTTGGTTTTCTGAGTAAGGAATCAGTGTAAAGAGGCCTGCTGAACGGTTTTAGTGACTAATGGCAGCATCAGACCCCTATATGATATCACCAGGCTCAAGTGAATTGGGGGACCTGCCCCCTTCCGCGGTGTAGGAAGGGGACTACCTAATTATTGCTTTGAGGATGCCCCCCCTTACTGCTGGCTTTCAGTCGGTAGTCAGGCATCCGCTGACAGTCCTCAGTAGTCATGTTCTCCCTGGCTCTCTGAGGTTACACCTCAGCTACATTGATTGAGTTTAGGGTCCCAGAATTCTGCAGTCACTCAGACTTCAGATTTTTGTTATTTTTAACAGATGGATCATTGTGTCCACTGTATTTTTTCCTTTCAAACTTCAATCTCAGAAGATAAGCCTTCTCTCCTATTTTAGAGACATTTTATGTCATTGGCATACACGAGCATGAAGTGATGAGCCCTTATTTCTTGAACCTGCTCAATGGCAACAACGCCTTGATGGTTCTACCCCCTTTCCAAAGCCAATTGAGGTCCAGATTGTATCTGGAAACTTTCTGTAAGATATTTCTTTTACTGTCCGACTAATAAGCTGGCCTCTTAGAATTAGTAATGAATTCAGTGGTCCCTTACAGGTCTGTTGGTTAGTCTCTTTGAATATGTAATGTATATTATTTTGCTTCTGCCAATATTGATATGATGTTTTTAATTGATAGTTTCTTCAAAGTGGTTTAGTTCTTACTAGTTCTGTGTGAGTGGTAGTTATAGCAATAATGCATATATTTTGTTCAGTTGGCTATAGCTCAGTTAGGTGGTTTGATGGGGACTTTATTAGCCCTTGGCCATAGGCTGTTAGTGACATTAACTTAAAAATAATAAACTGAAATTTACTGAGATGTCAGGGTCAGACAGTTTATGTTCATAAATGAGAGGTTTAACTTTAGAATAATTACTGTTCTAGTTATTCATATGTATTACTCAGTGAATTACATGTATGCCTTGTTTCATTATGCCTCACTGATATTACAATTTGATGAGTATGTGCAATGTTCAGCACAGTTACTACAGGCAACGTGGGAGGGATGCTGGAAAAAATTATGAAGTCACTGAGGCTTTTTTGTGTGTGTTCTCATATTTTTTTAAGGGACCTCTCTTTTTTGTGTCCATTTCCCCTTGACACTCCAGTCTTTCTTCTATGGTGTCTCAGGCAGTTATTCATACTTTTCTCTCCCTCTAGTTTCTTCCTCACTGCATGTACCTGTGCAGTATCCTGTCCTTCAGAGCTCTGCTTTCCACTGCCTGCTGTGGAAATTCATCTGCACATAGTTACTAGTGGTGTGGTTGATGGGCTTTGTGTGTTTACCATATAAGATTCTATATTAGCCCTGGCTGGTGTTCTCAGTGGTTAGAGCATCATCTCACACACTGGAGGGTCTCAGATTCGATTCCTGGTCAAGGGCACATACCTGGGTTGCAGGTTCAATCCCCGGCCCTGGTCGGGGCACATATAGAAGGCAACCAATCTATGTGTCTCTCTCATGTTGATGTTTTTCTCTCTCTCTCCACCTTCCTCCCTTCTACTCTCTAAAGATCAAAGGAAAAAAATATCCTCGGGTGAGGATTAACCAAAAAAACAATTCTGTATTTGCCTTTAATGGGGATGTCAGTGCCTTAATCCAAATGGTGGGACTGACTGGCAGGCCAGGAGGGTTGATGTCGTTAAAATAGGAGCAGAGGTGTCTGGGATTTATGGGATTTGAACTACATGAAGTTCATTGCCTGGATGTGCACTGGCCCTCTTTTCTCTTGTGCCTGTTCACTATAGTTGAGTTCCCAGAAGTACTTCTGCTTTATTCTTATACGAGAGATGAGGGTTCATGCACAGTTCACGTCTTTGAAATGCTTTCTGTGCCTCATTGAAAGAAGGCCCCTTTTATGTGTTTGCCATGCAGCACATTCTGCTGGACCTGTAAGTATTCAATGGGCATCCCCCTACTGGAGAGTGAGCTGAGACTGATTCTGCTTCCTTAATTCAACTGCATTTTATAGTTTGCTTTTAACATCTTAATTGGACTTTTACTATCCTTGCACTGTGTTGATATCAAACACAGTTTTTAAAGACTTAGAAAAAAATACTAGAAAAATCCTTTAATTTGCTTTGGAAAGAATGATTTTTCTTATTTTTAATATAAAAGACTCCTCTAATTTCTTGCTTAACATTATTTTATTATGAATGTTTTATTAAGTGAATCTAGATAAAACCAAGACCATATAGTCACTGTAAGCTGCTCAATTAGCCAGCCTGACATTAGGCCCTTTGGAGGAAAAATAACTATTTTTAGGGATGGATGACAAGATGGCCGACTTAGCCAATACTTTGGTAAAGCCAGGCATTTTCAGAGTGCAGTTACACAGCCATCTCATCTGAGCCTCTCTCAGAACAACTCTTTGAAGTAGGTATTATTGCTCCCCAATTTTATAGACAGAGAAACTGAGGCATATAGTGTTCCTTTTATACTTGGAATGATATCGAGGAGGCGTCCTTCACATTCAGCTGATTATCTTCCCCATCCTCCATCAGAGAGATTGGCTGGGTGTTGAGAGAGAGATTTTGCTGAAATTGGAATAATGTTAGGAATTGTTCCATGAAGGAAGCTAAGATCCCTTGAAAGTTGGGAAAACAGTCTGCCCACAGAATTCACTTCTATGGACAGTTTCAGTAGTGGCCCCTGGGGAAGTAGAATAGAAATTACTATCTTGGTACTTTGGCTGTTATGAAATTTCGGATGATTGACACTTGACTGACTAAGGCTCTTCTATATTGCCCCTCTGCAATAAGCCAAGGAGGTCTGCACTTTGCGGGTCATAAGCTTATGAAAAAAGTGTTAGGGGGGTTCCTTTTCCATTGATTAGTGCTTGTAGAATGTAATTCCTTATGTTCTCCATAAACAGTAAATATCATCAGATTGCCTATCTCTAAATCTTATTTTCTAATGAAAACATTAAAAAACCATATATGCTGTGTTTATCTGCAGTCATCTTGCTGATGCCTGAATTTTCAGATTGTTGAAACAGGCTCCTTAGTGTTGTGACTTTTTAAAAAATAGATAACAGCCCTAGCCAGTTTGGCTCAGTGGGTAGAGTGTTGACCTGCAGACTAAAGGGTCCCAGGTTTGATTCCGGTCAAGGGCACATGCCCAGGTTGTAGGCTCCATTCCCAGTGGGGGGCATGCAGGAGGCAGTCAATCAATGATTCTCTCTCATCATTGATGTTTCTCTCTCTCTCTCCCTCTTCCTTCCTCTCTGAAATTAATAAATATATTTTAAAAAAATAAAAAATAGATAACATGATTTCTTCTCTCCACCCCCAAAGGCACGAAGGTTGAATCTCCTTTTTGTCCATCTCCACCCCCATTTTGCTACCACAGGACAAGTGGTGTTACCAGTTTCTTGTTTATCCTCTTAGTTGCATGAGAGAGAGAGAGAGAGAGAGAGAGAGAGAGAGAGAGAGAGAGAGAGAGAGAGAGAGAGGGAGAGGGAGAGAGAGGTTGATTGTGTATGTGTAGTATTGTTAGTCATATGGCATATTATATACCCATTCTGTCCATTTGTTTTTTTCACATACTGTATTTTGAATTGTGTAACACATAGCCCTGCCTCTCTAAAAACAAAACAGAAAGCTACGGGTAGTCTCCGTTGCATGGCCAGTTTATAATTTATTTACCCTGTTCTCTATTGAAGTGCTTGAGTGTCTCTGTAGCTTCCCGTTTTCTCCTTTTGTGTGTATGTAACAAATACCCCTTCGTATTTGGTCCCTTCTTTTTGGACATTTGTCTTCTTTGCTCTTGAAATAAAGTGCTCAAAAGTTATGTCTCCATTCATGCAAAATACGATGGAAATCCATCCTCTCAGATGCACTTTGGTGTATTGTTGGGGAGGACACGGGACTAAATATACTGCTATCATTTTAAGAAACAGGCCATCAGGAAGATGAGTTCCCATTCCTTAGCCACTGAAATAACCAACACTGCATCTAATCCTGACGACCCATTAGTGAATTCTAGTCAGATTTATTTTCTATTCACAGAAATTGTTCCTTTTTCCTCAGTGCGGCAGTTCCTAATGTATGTATGTGTCTTCCATACAAATGGCCATGTGTGGGAAGCCCTCTGCTGCCATATGGGGAAAGTGGGAGAAGGGAGATTCCCAATCGCACTGCAGCTGGGAAGACAGTTCTTGGCATTTAAAGTTGAAACTTTGAATTAATCTTCTCAGAATAACACATTTGGTAGTTGGCTTCCATAGTAGTAGCACGAGTGTTATAGTACTGCACTATAGACACATGGGCTCAAAAGGCTTTTCACCTGGGCCAGGTGCTACTCATAATATTTCTATGGAAACATGTTCCAGAGTCTCAACTGGAAATCAACCTGTTGGTCGATGTTTATGAGTATTATATTGGACATATCTGGCCAAATTTTCTTCACTAAACATCATGTGGACTGAGAGTAACCATCTGACTGGGGTGAGAGAAACAAAAATATTCGGATTGTTTAAAGTTTAATTTTTGTGCTACCGTTTGTTGTGATCAGTTAGACCTAGAAAAATATAGGATGAGCCCTGGCTGGGTGGCACAGTTGGTTGAAGCATCGTCCCGTACACCAAAAGGTTGTGGGTTCGATTTCCAATCTGGACACATACCTAGGCTGCAAGTTTGATCCCCAGTTGGGTCAGTTACGGAGCCAGCTGGTCGATCTCTCTCTCTCTCTCTCTCTCTCTCTCTCTCTCTCTCTCTCTCTCTCTCTCTCTCTCTTTCTTTCTCTCCCTCTCTCCTCCCTCCCTCTCCCCATTCCTCTTTCTCTAAAAATTAATAAACATATCCTTGGGTGAGGATTTTTTTAAAATAAATAAATACGAAAAGCATAGGATGAGCTCTTTACCACCTGGATGATCAGAGTTAGTGAGGAAGAAGCAGAACGGTGAAAAAATTAGAGATTTTTCTTTCCCAACACAGGACAGAGTTTCAGAGAGAGAAATCATTAGACTAAGCAAGAACCTTTCAACAGACTGACTAAAGTGGCTTTTTGTCCCCAAAAGACAAAGATACTCAGGAGATTTTTGTGGGGAAAAATCTGGTGAAGTTATTGAAAGAAATTTTGGGAGGCTGCAAAGAAGTTGCCATCTGAGTCCAAAGGGTATACTTGAGGCTCAGACCAAAAAGACTAACACTGTTGAGAAAAACTGCATTGCTTCGATTTCTTGTGTGTCTATGGGAAGTGGGGAAAGTGCATTTCAAAGAAAAGCTAGAAGTGATGGTAAATGATAGCGATGAAAGATGTCTTATAACTTGTCTGATTTGTGAATGGTTGTTTTCTCTTGCTATCAGAGAGTATATTGTTTGCTTTTTTCATCTTAAAAATTTTATGAAACTTTATAACCAAATATAAAAATAAAGAGAACAGTATAATGAACTATACATTCCCATCAACTAGCTTCAACTATTATGAACGTTTTGACAGTCTAGTTTCATCTATCTTCCTGCCACTTTCCTTCTAGAGCAGCGGTTCTCAACCTGTGGGTCGCGACCCCTTTGGGGGTCGAACGACCCTTTCACAGGGGTCGCCTACGACCATCGGAAAACACATATATAATTACATATTGTTTTTGTGATTAGTCACTATGCTTTAATTATGTTCAGTTTGTAACAATGAAAATACATCCTGCATATCAGATATTTACATTACGATTCATAACAGTAGCAAAATCACAGTTATGAAGTAGCAACGAAAATAATTTTATGGTTGGGGGTCAACACCACATGAGGAACTGTATTAAAGAGTCGCGGCATTAGGAAGGTTGAGAACCGCTGTTCTAGAGTATTTTAAAGCAAATTCCGTACATCGTAATATTTCACTGCAGGCAGTATTTTAAAACATTTCCCCCCCAGTTATCTCAGAATATCTTTTTATAGTTGGTTTCTTCAAATAAGGATCTAACCCGACTGGTGTGGCTTAGTGGTTGAGCGTCTGCCCATGAACCAAGAGGTCATCGGTTTGATCAATTCCCGTTCGGGGCATGTGCCCAGGTTGCTGGCTTGATCCCAGAAAAAAAAAGAAAAAAAGGAGCGGTTGGGAACTTCAGTCACTCCCAGCCTGAAAACAGCCCTCAGCCCCTCACCCAGACTGGCCAGGCACCCCAGTGGGGACCCCCACCCTGATCCAGGACACCCTTCAGGGCAAACCAGCCGGCCCCACCCATGCACCAGGCCTCTACCCTATATAGTAAAAGGGTAATATGCCTCCCGGCACCGTGTTCAGCGTGACGGGGCAGCGCCCAAACCCCCTGATCGCCCTGCGGCTCTGTGTGTGACAGGGGGCAGGGCCCCAACCCCCTGAGCAGCCCTGCTCTGTGCCTGATAGAGGGGAGCTCCCCAACCCCCCACCCCCACGGGCCCTGCTCTGTGTGTGATGGGGTAGAGCCATAACCTCCCCATCGGCCCTGCCCTGAGTGTGAGAGTGGCAGCGCCCCAACCCCCTGATGGGCCCTGCTCTGTGTGTGATGGGGGCAGCGCCCCAACCCCCTGATTGGCCCTGCTCTGTGCGTGACGGGGTGGCGCCGCAACCTCCCCATCGACCCTGCCTTGAGTGTGACAGGAGACGGTGCCCCAACCCCCCAATTGGCCCTACCCTGAGCGTGACTGAGGGTGGCATCACAACCTCCCAATCTGCCCTGCTCTGTGCATGACGGGGCGGCACCCCAACTCCCCAATCGGCCCTGCTCTGAGCCCGACCAGGGGCTGCACCTAGGGATTGGGCCTGCCCTCTGCCACCCGGGAGCAGGCCTAAACCAGCAGGTCGTTATCTCCCGAGGGGTCCCAGACTGCGAGAGGGCACAGGCCGGGCTGAGGGCCCCCCCACCCCCCGAGTGCACAAATATTTGTGCACCGGGCCTCTAGTCCTATATAATAAAAGAGAAACATGTAAATTGACCATCCCTTCGCTACACTCACCAGCCAATTAGGAGTGACTATGCAAATTAACCCAACAAAAAATGGCAGATTAATTTGCATACACAGGCGCCGGGCGGAGAGCAGAGCGGGAGAGCCAGTGGCTTGGGGAGACGTGGCTCCCTTGGTCGCTCCCCACAAGTCACCAGGTGGAGAGCAGAGAGGGAGAGCTGGCGATTTGCAGGACTTGGCAGAGTGGGAGGCCATGGGATGGAGACAGAGCAGGAAGGGAAAACCAAGAGCGCAGGGAGCACCAGGAATTCTGGGAATAGTAGTTCTGGTGGATGCCCCAGGACCAGAAGCAGAAGCCCAGAGCACGGGGAGCACAAGAATGCCGGGAATCGTAGTTCTGGTGGCAGACAGATCTCCTAGACCAGGGGTGGGCAAACTTTTTGAATCGAGGGCCACAATGGGTTCTTAAACTGGACTGGAGGGCCGGAACAAAAGCATGGATGGAGTGTTTGTGTGAACTAATACATGTTAACACTGCTGGTGAAGGAGCGGAGGGGAGAGCAAGAGAACCCTCTGCTCTTTCGGCTCCGCAGGCCGGATAGAACAGCCGAACGGGCTGGATCCGGCCCGCGGGCCGTAGTTTGCCCACGGCTGTCCTAGACCCATGGTCAGCAAACTGCAGCTTGCGAGCCACATGCGGCTCTTTGGCCCCTTGAGTGTGGCTCTTCCACAAAATACCACGTGTGGGCGCGCACATACAGTGCGATTGAAATTTCGTGGCCCATGCGCAGAAGTCAGTATTTTGTGGAAGAGCCACACTCAAGGGGCCAAAGAGCCGCATGTGGCTTGTGAGGCACGGTTTGCCGACCACGGTCCTAGGCAATAGAGCAAAGTGAGCCTGGAGCAAGCTACTGTTGCGGTGGGGATGGAGAGAAAACAAAGGTGAGAGACATAAGTAAAATCAGAGTGCCTAGGAAAAATTAAAGGGAAGGTATCCTAAAAATTCCAGGAAATCTCCACCAATGAAGCAAAGAGGGAAAAAATGCCTCTGTTATTCTGTGAGCAACAAACCAAACTGAGTTGGGGTCTCAGACAATTCGCTCATATGACTGCAAAGACAGACAGAAACTCCCTGATTGGAGAGGGCTCCCCTGAGGGCTCCCAGATTGGAGAGGGTGTAGGTCGGGCTGAGGGACCCCCACAGTCCCCAGCGTATGAATGTCGTGCACTGGGCCTCTAGTCGTATATAATAAAAGCCAAATATGCTAAGTGTCCGACCACTTGTTCAACCATTCGACCAGTTACTATGACGTGCACTGACCACCACGGGGGCGGAATCTCCAACCAGTAGGTTAGCTTGCTGCTGGGGTGTGGCCGATCAGGACTGGGCGAGACGGGCCAGACATGCCCTGGAGCCTTCCCGCAATCCCTCCCTGGCCTGATCATGCACCAGTGGGGTCCCTCGGCCTCGCCTTTGCCCTCTCACAATCTGAGACCCCTTGGGGGATGTCAGAGAGCCAGTTTCAGCTCAGTCCCCACAGGCCAGGCCGAGGGAACCCACTGCTGCACGAATCCGTGCACCGGGCCTCTATACTAATAAAAGCCTAGGTGGCCCTTGTGTGCAATGTCATTACAAGATGGCCACCACAAGATGGCCATGTGCACAGCCTAGGTGGGGCCCGGCATCTGCTCTGCATGGTGAGGCCTGGGGGTCCCACAGCTCCGCACAGCGTGGAGGAGGTGGATCCTGGTGGAGGAGGCAGGTTGCAGCAGGGGAGGGCAATTATGGGCAATCGGGCTGAGAGGGGAGGGCAGTTGTGGGTGATCGGGCTGGCAGGGGAGGGCATTTGGGAGCGATCAGGCTGGCAGGGGAGGGCGGAGGTGGATCCTGGCGGAGGAGGCAGGTCATGGCAGGGGAGGGCAATTATGGGTGATCGGGCTGACAGGGGAGGACAGTTGTGGGTGATCGGGCTGTCAGGGGAGGGCAGTTGGGGGCAATCAGGCTGTCAGGGGAGGGCAGTTGGGGGTGATCGGGCAGGCAGGGGAGTGGTTAGGGGGCAATCAGGCTGGCAGGCAGAAGCAGTTAGGGGCAATCAGGCAGGCGAGCAGTTAGGAGGCAGCGGTCCCGGATTGTGAGAGGGATGTTCAACTGCCTGATTGGGCCTAAACCGGCAATCGGACATCCCCCGAGGGGTCCCGGATTGGAGAGGGTGCAGGCTGGGCTGAGGGACACCCCCCCCCCCTCCTCCCCGGTGCATGAATTTCATGCACTGGGCCTCTAGTTATCTAATAAAAACGATACTTGACGTTCTAGAAATAGATGAAATCACTGAGAAGAGAGCCGAGGACAGAAACTTAAGGAAAGCCTAAATTTCAAGGAAGAAAGGCACATATGGAAACAGAAGGTGTGATTACAGACATAGGAAGAAAACCAGAAGAGAACAGTAGCCTGAAATGCAGGAGTGAATGTGTGCAGTGTCTAGTGCCAAATAGATGCGGATGGGGACTGAGAAGAGGCTAATAATGAACTTAGCTGTAAGGAAATTGCTAATGACCTCTTGAGAAAATAGTTTCCATGAATTGAAGGTGTTAAGGAGTGAGTTGTGAGGAACATGAAGCTGCACATTCTACTTGTCAGAAATAAATAGGCAGACGGAGAGCTAGAGTATCAAGGACAGTCTAGAGCAGCGGTTCTCAACCTGTGGGTCGCGACCCCTTTGGGGGTCGAACAACCCTTTCACAGGGGTCGCCTAAGACCACCAGAAAACACATATATAGTTACATATTGTTTTTGTGATTAATCACTATGCTTTAATTATGTTCAGTTTGTAACAATGAAATTGGGGGTCACCACAACATGAGGAACTGTATTAAAGGGTCGCGGCATTAGGAAGGTTGAGAACCACTGGTCTAGAGGCAGGGCAAACTGGGGTCTGTCTGTCTCCTGACAGGAGAGGCTTGAGTGTATCCATACCTGGAGGGGAAGGAGGCAAACAAAAGAACAGAGACCAAACGTATAGAGTGGCCCAGCTCTGGCTCTTACATGGTCAGCGAAGCTGGTATTCCATACAGAGCAAAGCATTTGTTAGAGAAGTTGGTATTGGGTACAAAGCAAAAGCATTGCTGGTTGTTCTGTTTGTCATTTCCCTGCTCTGCAGCAGGCATACCCCCCTTCCCTAGGAACCCAGGGTGTTGTGTGCAGCCCTGCCCCCTAGATGAACTCTACTCCTTTTTTATTGAAGAAAGTGCACTAATGCAAGTAAGAGACATTATCATATGGGCATAACCTTAAATATGTTGCTTAGACAAACTCATTCTTGAACATCAGCACTTGATTATTGACACCAAATGAGTGACATCACGGCTCTCGAGGCTCTGGCACACCCAGCACATCAGCATACCATCACCTGTGGCCAAGAGCCGATGTTCAAGTGGCCATTCCAGTTCTCAGGTCAGAAAACTCAGCCTCTCCAGGGGTCTGTGAGCTGCCCTCTGACCTATAGATTATCTCTTATCCACACACCCACACCCACACCCAGGGAGAACAGTAATGAGGGAAGGGAAGTTCAGCAGCCTGGGAGGACACTGCACCCCATTTGCCATCCCCAGCCCCACACTGCCCCTTCACAAAGGCCTTCTGAGCAGTTTCTTTCCCTATCCTCACTCTGTCCATCTCTGCCCCTACTTTTTATTAGTTTGTGTTTTTTTAATTTTAGCCATATTATAAAAATTCAAAAGGCTAGTTTCATTTTTCTTATAAGACAGCCTTTTAAAGCCCTACAGAGTATTCTAAAAGGTAGCATTCTTCCCTTTAGGGTTATTAATTGCATCTTAATATTTCTGTGTCATTTGAAAAAACCTTTTTCTTAATTGTTTTATTAATGTTATGTTATATTTTCTCATATCTCTTGGAAATAAAATGTTACCCAAAAATAAAATTCATTTTTTAGCACTTGTTATTTGTAAAAATATATTCACTGTATCTCTTCAAGTAATCTTTGCAGGTTTTGTGGTACATGTAATTTAGGGCACATTTAGTAAGTTGAAGGGTTAAAATATCCTGTGCTGTCGCATATGGCAGTGAGCAGAATCGCAGATGTTGATGATACCACATAATTAGTATTCTTTCATGTAAATGAAGGCTGTCAGCATGTTACCATAGTGTCTACTCTCTCTGAAGCTGGAATTTATGCCACTTGGTCTCACCAAGACCAGGCAGGATTATTCCACTGTCCTTAGTTAAGAACTGAAAGGAAATTAATGCAATGAGAGAGAAGATATGGAAATTTCCTTAAAGTAGATAAATTCTCTTTATTTTTTTTCCTATTTTGCTTTTGCTTATTCTCCCCTTCCCCCCTCCCCTCCCGCCCCCAGAAATTTTATTTCTAGTGATGCAGAAATGCATTTAGGATGAGCTAAGAAATTTCCTATTTGAGAATAATTGGAATAGTTCAATTAAAGGACAAATCATATTTTCAAGCTATAGATTTTTGAATGATTATAGTGTTCAGTCATCTCATACAGAATTTTTTCAATGACGTGATAAATCTAGAAATTTCTCATCAGAACAGAAAGGAAGAATTGAAAAGATTTTATCTTCTTTTAATTTATTATTTTAGAGATAATAACCATAGTATGATACTTTTAAATAATCATAGTTTTTAGCTCCAGTTGATTCCGATTTTTAAAATAAAACTGTGGTAATTAAGGGAGCAAACATTCATATTTTATCAGGTTTACTTTATATACAGACAGATCCAAGGTGTGCAAGACATTTATTTAAAGTTTCTGATCTACCTAATGACCGAGAACAGTTAAAAGCACATCATGTTCTTTCCCAGTTACACTGCAAGTTTATCTCCTTCGGGTTTTGGGTGCCCGTCACACTGGAAAAGGTGTACATGTCAGAAAAATGTAAAATAGAGCTCCTTTATGCCTGTGGGTATTAGGCCTTGTTCTTAAATAAAGTGGAACATGCTGTCTTTCTTGGACTGAGTAACCTGAGATACTGTGTTCTGCTTATTCTCTATTTTGTGTGTTGATTAAGGTGGCTTCTTTTTTGTGTGTCACTTTTGGGTGATTTCCATTTTATGATCAGATATGTTTTCCTCTAGAGAAGCTAGTCTGCCCAGCTGAAATCAGTGTGGTGAGGTGCACAGTACCCCGGTGTTCCCCTGAATGGGTTTACTCTGCCATATGGCAGGTTAGGAAGTCCCCGCGACAGATTTGTAATGGGAAAAGGGCTGTGCAGGAAAGGATGTGCGTGATCAGCAAATTTATAGATCAGAAAATGAAATCAGAAGAAAGTGTTTCCAGAGCGCACTTTCCATTTGATGGCTCTCCATGGAGAGAGTATGGAGTGGTCTTTTAGTGTTTTTCTACTTTGGCTTTTAGTTATTCCAGCATATTTTTTCTAACACAGGAGTTGATTTCATTAAGGCCTCCGTGTTCTGGTATTGTGTTGCTGTATTCCCATTCACGGAAGTATTCTCTGTAGGATTTGAAGTTGTGCTGTGTTTCATGTGATCTCAGTAGCAATTAAATTCCTAAAGACACATCAGCCCTCCCATTGGCTAAAATATGGGGACTTGCCAAGTTTTGAGTTATAAGAAGCTATTCTGCTATGATTCAGTGAGTAATGAACCTTTCACAGGAAAGAAAACAAAAAGAGAAGCTGAGTGAGCTAAAGATAGTATGTCCTGGTACATTTAAGTCTGTGCTATCTAATATTGCACTTACTAGCTACATGTGGCTTTTTAAATTTAAATTAATTAATAGTAAATAAAGTTAAAAGTTCAGTCCCTCAGTCTCACTGGCCACATTTCAAGTGCTCAGTTGGCTGATTAGTACAGTATTGGGCAGTGCAGATAAAGAACATTCCACCATTGCAACAAGTTCTTTGGGACATTGCTGGTCTAACTGGAAGATTTTGAGAAAAACAGTTCTTTCTTTGATTTCTATGAGGAGTTCTTCATTCCTATATAATTTACTAGATTTAGTGCAGCTGTTTTAAGGTTTTAATGTACAAATGAATCATCTGTAGACCCTGTTTAAAATGCAGATTTCAGACCCCTCCCCAGACTCTTGATTCATCAGATTTGGGGTCGTGACCAGAAATCTGTACATATAAGTACCCTAGGGAATTCTGATGCTCACAGGTGGTTGAGGAACTACATCGATTGGTTGCCTCCTGCACACCCCGACCAGGGCCCCCGCGGGGGAGGAACCTGCAACCAAAGTTGGGAATCCAACTGGGGACCAAGTCTCCAGGCCAAAGCTCTGTCCACCCACTGAGACAGAACAGCTAGACCTGTCCCTTCATACAACCAGAATCGTGATTAGTATTCCCTCCAGGACATCATCATTTCAGAAATGGTTTAGAACACAAGTTTCTTTCCCTTGTTGACCAGTTGGGTGCCATGTGAAATAAGGGTAATGACTTTCCTAAGGAACACAAAATCAGCCTCATATAAAAATCAGTTGATAGCCAAGAATTAAAACAGGCTTAGAAAATTTGAAGTTTTAAATTGGTGGTAGGCCCTTCCCCCTGTATTTTATAATTCTTCGTTTTTAGGGGACTTAACTGTCTTTCTGTAATTCTCATTCCATACTAAATTTGCTTTACTTTTTAAAAAACTTCGAAAGGAACCAATTTTGAATTGAAACCTAATAAGCATTGAGTTGAAAATGCCAGTAGCAAGCCTTTTTCTAGGAAAATATTTTGCTGAAAGCTTTTATTTCTCTCTCTCTCTCTCTTTTGGGGGGCCTGTTGTGCCAGGTTGAAAGAGTGGAGCCTTCTGTGAGACATGGATAGATGCAAACATGTAGGGCGGTTGCGGCTGGCCCAGGACCACTCCATCCTGAACCCTCAGAAGTGGTGCTGTAGGGAGTGCACCACCACGGAGTCGGTGTGGGCTTGTCTCAAGTGCTCGCACGTGGCCTGCGGTCGCTACATTGAGGACCACGCCCTGAAACACTTCGAAGAGACTGGACACCCACTAGCCATGGAGGTCCGGGATCTCTATGTGTTCTGTTACCTGTGCAAGGACTACGTGCTCAATGATAACCCGGAGGGGGACCTGAAGCTGCTGAGAAGCGCTCTCCTGGCGGTCAGGGGCCAGAAGCAGGACCTGCCGGGGAGGCGAGGTCGGACTCTGCGGTCCATGGCCTCGGGCGAGGACACGTCCCCGCCGCCACGCACTCCTCAGGGACAGCCGCAGATGCTCACGGCTCTGTGGTACCGGCGCCAGCGCCTGCTGGCCAAGACGCTGCGGCTCTGGTTTGAGAAGAGCTCCCGCGGCCAGGCAAGACTGGAGGAGCAGCGGCGGGAGGAGGCCCTGGAGCGCAAGAAGGAGGCGGCGAGGCAGCGGCGGCTCGAGGTCAAGCGGCGGCTGCTGGAGGAGCTGGCCAGCGCCCCTCCGCGCAAGAGCGCACGCCTGCTGCTGCACACGCCCCGCGCCGCTGCCCAGCGCCCCGCCGCCCGGAGGCGGCCCCCACGCCGGGCGCCGGCGGTGGCTCCGGGCGTCACTGGCCTGCGCAACCTGGGCAACACCTGCTACATGAACTCCATCCTGCAGGTGCTCAGCCACCTCCAGAAGTTCCGAGAGTGTTTCCTGAACCTCGACCCTTCCAAAACGGAACAGCTCTTTAACAGAGCCGCCAACGGGAAGGCCCCGCTCGCGGGCAAGCTGGCCAGCAGCTCAGCCACCGAGCTGTCGCCAAGGAGCCACAGGGCTGAGTCTTGTGAGCGGGATGGTCTCTTCTGGAATGGCGGCGCCTCCATCACCAAGAGCCTCGAACTCATCCAGAACAAGGAGCCCGGCTCAAAGCACATCTCCCTCTGCCATGAACTGCACACCCTTTTCCGAGTCATGTGGTCCGGGAAGTGGGCCCTGGTGTCGCCCTTCGCCATGCTTCACTCCGTGTGGAGTCTGATCCCTGCCTTTCGCGGCTACGACCAGCAGGACGCTCAGGAGTTTCTCTGCGAGCTGTTGCACAAAGTGCAGCAGGAACTCGAGTCGGAGGGCACAACGCGCCGGATCCTCATCCCCTTCTCCCAGAGGAAGCTCACCAAACAGGTCTTAAAGGTGGTGAACACCATATTCCACGGGCAGCTACTCAGTCAGGTAGGTGTGTGTCCATCCTAACCCCAACTCTACCCATCACATTGGAGGGAAGCTTGTATGTTAGCATTTGGGCTTCTCGTGAGTGCCTCCTGCAGGTTGTTGGGTTAATGGGGTAACCAACAATGGCTATAATTATTCATAATGGAGGGTGGCCATTGTACCTTTCATTGTACTATACACTGTGATGGCCTTGTTGGTGAACTTGCCTCCTGTCTCTTTCTGGGCAGATTTTCAGTGTAACTTGTTATATCGCTTCATTTTTAATGAATGTCTTTACCCTTTAATGATGATATGGATAATCTAATATTCTCTTTATAATTAAGTATCCATGGTTGGCATGACATCTTTGATCAGTTTTAGGAAACTGAACAGTTTGCCTGTAACCCTGGTTCCATGATATTTTGAAAGGGTATGTATTCTTACTAACTTGATATTCTTTACACACATGGAAGGGGAGTGGCTAGGAGGATGCCAAAGGCCTAAACAAGCCTCCCTCCTGTTCCCCATCACCTTTCATTTACTGGGTCTTCAGCCATGTACAGACAGAAGCAGTGACTCATAGATAAGGCTTTGTGAGAATATGCATAAAGAGAATTTTTATTGTGGGAATATGCAAAAAGAGAATATTTATTGTGAGACTATGCAGAAAGAGAATTTTTAAAGTTAAAAAGGTGGGCAATTTAAGAGATTCAAGTAAAACCTCTATACTATGCTACTGAGGTTTGTGTCTTGGCATTTAGGGTTTTAAAAGAATGATGTGTAGGATGGGAAGAGAAAGTTTATTTAAGCTTTTCGCATTTGAAAGGGGAGTATTTATGGGCATTTACTTTATCCATTGAGGGTCAAAGTAAATTGTAGAAAACAATTTAAAATAGTAAATTGTTCTCTATGAAGAATCAGGACAAAGGTACATCTGGGAAGGTTGTAAAGGTGCATCTGAGGAGGTCGGATCACAAGGTACTTTGAGGCTCTGTGGACACAGGGATCAGTGTAGGGATGCTGCAAGAACCAGAGGCAAAAAGAGAGGCAAGTTAGGATTGCATGGAAGGAGCAAAGTCTGGAAGAGGAAGGAGTGTGAGGATAAGAAAAGCAGACAGGAATCTGCAAATTCTCCATCTCAGACTGATTCCCTGATAACTTGCTGTCTGTACCACAGCATTGAGTCTGGCAGAGCATGCTTTGGGTGAGAAGAGAGAAAGGTGTAGGTAATAACCTCTGTGCCGGATGGTTTTCCAGTTCCAGCTAGCATTACATAGTTAGAAATATATACAGAAGTAGCATGCTCTAATTCTCTTAAAGTTATATTTATTATTTAATATTACAAATAAAATATTTTTTAAGACTGTATACTTAGTTTTGATCAAGTTATGTGTCTTGTATAAAACAAGCAAAAACATATGTGGGAAGAATGGAGTTATATAACCTGTAAGTCATGTTTTTCATTCTAGGTCACATGTATATCATGCAATTACAAATCCAACACCATTGAGCCCTTTTGGGATCTGTCCCTGGAGTTCCCTGAACGCTATCACTGCATAGAAAAGGGGCTTGTCCCTTTGAATCAAACAGAGTGCCTGCTCACTGAGATGCTGGCCAAGTTCACAGAGACAGAGGCCCTGGAAGGGAGAGTCTACGCTTGTGACCAGTGTAACAGTGAGTGCCGGGGCTGGAGGGGAGAGTGGGGGTGTGCGACTGGAATATCAGTTTAAGGTGCTTTTTTTTGCCCCTTTTAGTCAAAAGTAATACTGATAATATTGAGTGGTTCTAAAGCATGTTTTAAAGATTTTTTTCTTCCTGTTTTACTGAAAATAAGCATATGGACATTATATATTAAAAAACAAAACCGTTGTGGCTGATACGGCTCAATTGGTTAGGCATGATCCTGTGCACCAAAAGGCTGCCAGTTCGATTTCCAGTCAGGGCACATGCCTGGGTTGCAGGCTCGATCCCTGGTAGGGGGTATGCAGAAGGCAGCTGATCGATGTGTCACTCTCATATCGATGTTTCTCTCTCTCTCTCTCCCTTCTTCTCTCTCTAAAAATAAATAAAAATATTTTTAAACAAACCTAGGAGTGGTGCCTCCTTTGACTTCTGCTGTGATTGACATTAGCTGTTATTTTGGGAGGCATTTGAACATATGGATCCTGAAATAGGGACTCTAAGAATGTGAATACTTCATAGTACTGCAGAGGTCTTCATGAAACTCATGAATGTAGAATCTGACAGATCTTATTTAAGTTCAGGTGGCATAGCCTGTTGGAGGGCTGTGGCATCAGAAAAGTGTACTTTCGTATTGAATTTGTAGATTTAAAGTGTTAGGAGTAGTGGTGCAGGTCTGCACAATAAGATCAAGGAAGCAAATCATAGGGTGCATTGCTCTCTGGAAGTACATTCTGCACTTGTTTCTTCACATGCTTGAAAGGTTGGCATTTTGGAGGCCGTCAAAAGGAAGTATTTCTCTATCATGACATTAATTTTAAATGTTTAATTTTTTTAAATCTTCACCCGAGAATATGTTTTATTGATTGATCAAAAAATAGATAGGGGGGGAGGGAGAGAGAAAGAGAGAGAGAGAGAACCATTGATGTGAGAAACATCGATTGATTGCCTCCTGTACACTCCCGACAAGGATCAAACCTGCAACTATTTTGGTGTATGGGACCATGCTCCAAACAACGGAGCCACCCAGCCAGGGCTTGTGGCGTTAATTTAAAAGTGGAACTCATCCTCGCCGGTTTGGCTCAGTGGATAGAGCGTTGGCCTGTGGACCAAAGCATCCCAGGTTCGATTCCAGTCAAGGGCGTGTACCTTGATTGCAGGCTCCTCTCCGGCCCAGGCCCTGTTCAGGGCTTGTGCACGAGGCAACCAATTGTGTTTCTCTCACATCGATGTTTCTGTCTTTCCCTCGCTGACTCCCTAAAAATCAATGGAAAAATATCCTCGGGTGAGGATTAACAACAAGAAAAAAAGTGGGACCTTTTCCATGTGGTTACGTGGGCATCTTATGCAGGGCCCCTCCTGTCTTGCCACACTAAAGCTCAATACTCTGTTAACTCAGCATATACAGAGGAAATGCAGAGCAGATGTTTAGAAGCTCATGTTTGGGTTTTTTGGCATATAAGGATTTGGAAATTAAAATTAATGGATTGTGCAGAGATGTAGAAATCAACTTGCAGCCATATAATACAAGTTTTGTGAACAAAAACCTTAATATATTATTTGCATATGGTTTTATTAAAATAGCAAATGTGGGAAACCTGTTCTCTATGAAGTATCAGGACAAAAATCAAAAGTAATACTTGATGTTATTTTGCTGTTTTAAAATAAAAATTGAAATGCTGTACTTGGTTAACTGTAGACTCACATGACCTGTTTCCCATTATATATAAAGGCAGTTACTTAAATGATCTTATTAGAGCAGTATCAGTTTTGTTTTTTAATATTGATTCATAAGCCTTTTACTTGTAAGGAACAGCAAAAGGATGTTAACAGCTTTAATTTCATCATTCTCAGACATGATAGATAAGGCAAGAAATACTTTTATTTTTGCAAGAAAGGGTTGTTTTTCTGGTTTCCAGATGTTCCAGTTTACCAGGATTTCTCTAGGCAAGTTCAAATAATAGCAGGGAAGGAAAGCTATGGTAAAGGGATGAAATGAATTGATCTTTTGCTTGTGAATTTTCAAAATGTCAGCTTTCTACCTCTCTGTGTGGCCAGCTTAATCAAATGGAGACAGAACTGATCAATCTCAATTGAATCAGTAATTTCTTTTTCTTTGTGAATTTCATTTTAGGGAAACAAAGCCAGATTCTAAATGGTCTTCATCTTAGCTCACACACTCCCTCTGCTGACAGTGGCAGTCACTGCGGGGTTACCAGACAGAGCTGCAATAATTTTTAAAATCTGCTGGTGAATGGGAATGTAAAGTAAGGCCAGGCCCTGCTCTGAATTCTCTTTCTGTTCATGCCTCCACATATCATGACCGCCAGCCCTACTAAATGCGATGGCACATTCATTCTGCGGCAGTCTATTAGAGAAGCAACAGCTCCACATTCTACTGTCACAGAAAGCTCCATGATACGGCATCTGCTTGTGATTTGCTCCCTTTCACGAGTGGTCTAGAGAGGACTTGGAATCAGATCCCAAGCTCTTCAGACACTGAGACCATGATATCCACAGCTCAGAGACAATCAGCAAGCAGCACAAGTGGACTACTAATTTTACATTCCCATCCATTCACCGATTTAATTAATAGCAGAGCAGTCATCGGTAAATAGTTATAGAGAAGGTTTCTAAAGGACAATAAGAGAACTTTATTTCCATTGTTTATTTGCTGTAACTAAAAAATGCATATCCTAAAATTCAGTGGCTTTAGAAACAAAATTGAAGTCTGAACACTGATTCTGCTTTGGACTGGGTGAATTTGTCCAGCATGTCCAACAGTGTGCTTTTATCCAAGAAACATGTTTCAGAAACTAGGTACAGCATAAAAATATTAAACCAGAAAAGGTTATTTTCTAAATATTTGTATATGCCACAAGCATATCATGCTGGAGGGGAAAAATCTGTGTAAATACTTTGTCCTTTAGTAATACTGTATCCTCTTACCTTTTTTTAAGCCTGAAATACATGCAGCATTCCCCATTTTACAGGAGAGCAACCTGAGATTCAGAATTTGAATAACTTGTCCAATAGCATACAACTAGCTGTGAACAGGAAATAGAATTAGGCCTTTCTGATGAAAACAAAAAGCCTTTAAGTTTATATTATGGTGCATCATAATTTAAGTTATAAATACATATTTACTAGTAAAGGCATAGAACCCTAACATGTGCCTCTGTGCATATTATTGCAGTTATCTTGTATTATATTCCATTAATAAGCCCATGATATCAGGAGTGTACCATCCTAAACCCATACCAATTTTGGAAATTGCTGATGGCAAACATTTGAAAGTAAAAGTATCAGGATTAGGTTTAGTTGCTGGTAAGTCAGATCAAATAACAATAACTTAAAATGAGAAGTAATTTTTTTCCTTCTGTTATATAATAAAGTCCAAAAGACCTTCCGGGGCTTGCATGGTTGTTGGCGATCCAAGCTCCTCCCATCTTTCAGCTTTACTACCTAAGTTCAGATCTTCATCCTCAAAATTACCTCATGGTCCAAGGGCAATTACAACAGTTGCAAACAGTGGTAAGGACAAAGGATGCACCTTACAACTGAGTCAGCCTTCTTTAAGCTGCCATCCCCAGAGTACCACACAATCATTCCTTTTATCTGGGCTAGAACTCCCATGGGCACAGCATGCAGACATGTGGGGCTGGGAAATGCAGTCCTACAGAGGGCCGTAGAGCTGCCCCAAATAAAATTCAGGTTCAAATACTAAGACATAAGAAGAATGCATATTGAGTGGCAAGTCATTGTCTGCCACAGCTAGGAGAGAATGAGATCCCTCACAGTCTGTCTTATACCTTCCCAAACCATATAGGCAAACGACGAAAATCCAATCCAAAACCCCTTGTTCTGAGTGAAGCTAGAAAGCAGTTAATGATCTACAGACTACCTCAGGTCCTCCGGCTGCACCTTAAAAGATTCAGGTGAGCTTGCTCTCGGGTGTCCCACGTGGCTGTGAACTGTAGGAACGGCTGCTTCAAAGGCAAATGGTGAGGGCAAATGTCTTTGCTGTTGGGAGGGGACGCAGGCTCCTTGGGGACCTTGTGCTTTCCGTGGAGATTAAATGAGTCATGCCCAGTGAGACAAGATGTTGGGCTGCTGCTCTCATGGCCCCTTTTAATTGGCTAACCTGCACCAGGTGTCTGTGCTTGAAGGTTTTCTAGCCTCACTTTGGCTTATATAGAGTCATCTTCAGAATAAAGTATGAGAGAATCTGTGAAAAGGGCAGGCAGTAAACTATAAAAGATTATTGCCTGAATTGCTTCTTCAGGGATCTGTAGCTTCAGAGTACCTCATGGAACATTCACCAGAAGTATATGTGGACAGTAATTACTACCGTTCTATTAATGTGAAAACCAAAGCTGAAGGTTAAGTTTTCTCAGTTCTCAGTTCTGCCTACCTCTATCTATGATCACTTATGCCACCTTTTACTGATAAGTTTATATCTATGTTCTAGGTGGTCTGGCCGTAATCACCGAGAGAAGATTGGGGTCCATGTCGTCTTTGACCAGGTATTAACCATGGAACCTTACTGCTGCAGGGACATGCTCTCCTCTCTTGACAAAGAGACCTTTGCCTATGATCTCTCCGCAGTGGTCATGCATCACGGGAAAGGGTTTGGCTCAGGACACTACACAGCCTATTGCTACAACACAGAGGGAGGTGCGTGCGCTTTACTCTGTAGGGTGGGGGACACGGAAAAGGGTGGTCTGTCCACATTTCATTGCTTTCCTTTTCATCTCTAGTAGGATAATACATACATGTAAATCCAGTTGGAAGAATTATGGAAGTTTAATTCAAATTGTTGATAAATCACTAAATAATAACATGAGATTATTCTGAAAATTAACAAGAACTGACACATATAAAAGTTCTTATTAGCATGGTGCCTAGCACATTATGCTCAATGTTAGAGGTTATCATTATTATTAATCTGCTGCAGACCTGTTTCCTTTTTGGTTATGCAGAAATTGTATGACCCATCTAGCCTCATGGAGGTATTGCATGAATCTCACTAGCCTCGGCTTATAACCAAGTTGAGGACATTTTCTGCGTATTCACTATATCCTTACTACATCCCTTACCATGGGAGGTGTGGGGATACAAGGGCCCCTCCCAAGTTTTCAGTCCTTGTCCCGAGGGCAGAGCCTCCCATCTATTGTGCTGGGGCAGGTGCGCTGCTGAGGTCTTTTCAGCAGTGTACTGATCTTGAACCCCTCAGCCCTTGGGGCAGCCAGAGTGAGCCTATGAACAAAAACCTTTTTATTCCTTCTAAATGTTCCTTTATCACGCCTCTCTATTTACATATCCCCTTTCATCATCATCCTTTTCCCCTCTCTTCGCCCTCAGTCTCTTGGCTGTCTTTGTGGAAGGCCCTAATGGGGAATGAAAAAGTCTGACTAAAATAAGGATAAAAATTCCAGTCAGGTGATATTGTAAGCAGTATTGTGGGGTTTGGTGGGGTTAAAGCTAGTGGTTACAGGGAAGTCTCCTGGTTTCATTTACTTGTCTCCCCTGCACTCCACACCACCACCACCATCACCACCACCAATAGTCAAGGGTTGGCTCTATTCACACTTCTCTGTCCCTTTCTTCATCTCCTGGTTTTGCCTGCTGATTGGAAATATAAGTTGGTAGTCATTTACTCTTTCTTTCCTTTGGTTTCCTAGGTTTTTGGGTCCACTGCAATGACTCAAAGCTGAATGTATGCAATGTCGAGGACGTGTGCAAAACTCAAGCCTACATCCTCTTTTACACTCAAAGAACAGTTCAGGGCCATGCAAAAACCCCCGAAACCCACCTCCAAGCTCAGGTGCAGCCCAGCAACAACCACGAGGGCAGACCACGGACCTTCCCCTGAAAGGGAGGCACAGATCACAGACTGGCTTGCTTTTAAACTATTGGTGTCGGTACATCTTTCCTGATAGGAAATGAGGTTTACTGCAGGAACAGTTTACTGGGTTTGCCTTACTGGGTCTAGAGCAGAGGTAGCAGGTGACTCATATGCTATCATAAAATATGTAGTCACTTTGTTTTGAATGGATTTGGAAAGTCCCTCCTTTGATAAAACAAATCAAAAGTAGTAACTTGTATGAAGCTTCATCAGTTACTTCTGAATATAGAGGGATCTGGGTAGAGCAAAAAGGGAGTAAGCTGAGCACATCCAGCCAGGAGAGCAGCCATGTTTTCTTTCCATTATGTGATTCCCCTGCTAATCAGGGCCTCCTTGCAGCACCAGAAGAATCCTCCTGATGTAAGCAGTCCAGGACAAAGCACATGAGGGGGGCCCTGGGCTAGCAGCTTTCCTGATGGGATTGGTTCTGAGGTGAAGTCTAAGGAATTGTTCCTACAAAGGAAGTTATCTTCAGGGGTTGAAAACTTGCAGACTTAAAGAGTGGAATGAGATGCACGGAGCAAATTTCCCCATGCAAAATGGGAGTTTTTTCCCGTGTCATACCTTCCCTGGGGCTTCTGAGACTGGCATGAACATCCCTTCATTCTAAAGGAGAGGTTCATATAGGGAAGCAGTAAACTGGCTCGGGACATGTTCTGCGTAGCCTAAGGACACTCCTGGCTACTCAGTCCGCTAGTGAATCCCTGGTTCAGGTCAAGGTCTAGGACAGTGGTTCTCAACCTGGGCTGCACGTTAGAGTCACCGGGGAGTCTTTTTAAAACCCTCATTTCTGGGCCTCATCCTCCGGGAATTCTGTTTGTTACTCATGTTGTGGCCTCACCCCATAACAAAGAAACAGAATTTCCGGAGGATGGGGCCCAGAAATCAGGATTTTAAAAAGATTCCCAGGTGATTCTAATGTGCAGCCCAGGTTGAGAACCACTGGTCTAGGGTTTAGTTTAATAGCCAGTGGTCCAGGGCTTATCTGAATGCCTGTCACCTGATCCCACTTGGTGCAGCATGTAGCTTTTCTTAGCTCGCAGCTTCTTTCTTGCTCCTGGAGGGCTAGAACATTACTGTCACCACAAAGTTTGGGAAATTTTGCTTTCCAAGGGCTTAGGAAGCTGTCCCCCAAATGTCTGAAGAGTATACTGCTGGTGGCTCTGGCTTGTTTCCTCCCAAATCTGATCATCCTTACTGTTTCTTTACCCAGCCACAGAGTCCACCAGAGAAAGCAAAGGTGCCGGGGCCTTTACTCCAGTGCTAGCAAAAGAGACCTTTCTACATGGGGTTTCTAAGTGGAATGAAATAGCCCAGATGGAGACCTTCCTCTTCATCAGGCACCACTGAACTTCCCTTCTTAATCCTTCACTTAAGGCTCACCAGTACACGTGAAGGCAAACCGAAACTCTTGTGGGATTGCTGTAGGCTGCCTCAGCTTGTCATATGAATGCTCATCTTTTGACTGAGTATGTCATATAAACATTTCAATTCAGGTAGAAGTAGAGTTGTCACTTGAAGGGAGTAGATATGGAAGGGAGTTTGGGGAGGGATGGGAAGCTGAAAAAAGAGAGGGTAACAAATAAGGGTTGTAGCGTTAGCGCTACCGACGAGCCACATTCTGGAGCAGATCTGGAGCATTTGCTTTTTACCTCTTTTGAGATCAACTTTCCCCTAGGACCTGCCAGACAGCACTGAAACATGGAGGAAATTCAGAAAGAAAATGGCTCACCCTGCTAAGAAAGGGAGAGCTCCTATATTTTAAATTACACTTGCTTTTTCCAACACTGTGAGGTTTCTGTAATATTTAGCTTTTATTTGGAAGCGATAGCGTATGGCATTTTTTTATGCTGTTTGGTTTATATTGTCTGCTGCAGGCTTCTTTGTATAAGCTTGGCCTGGGCTCACCTTCTCCTGACACTGTTTTAAAGTGTCACAGCTGCATACGCTGCCAGAGGCTCTGATGTGAAGCTATACTCTCCAGATCCACATTTTTAAGTTGGAATGATTGGTATGACTTTTTGTGGCAATAGAAAAGCCCATTAACTAAAAACAATCTGGGAGAGTAAAAAGAAAAGGAAAATATAAATTGTGCCTCATCTTTCATTGAATGCTATATTTACTGTTCTAGAAAAAGATAATTTACAAATGGAGAAGAACTAATAGAGCATCTACTTCATCCCTCAGGCTGTCCAGGGGGAAATATTTGAGAGAAAAAAAAAAGAACATTTAATGGAAAATTAAAAGATCTTCAAATTTAATTTTTAGAAATAGTTTTATACCAAATATTATAAGGCATATTAAGCAGATTAAAACTGTAAAATAAGGGCTTACCTTAGCTGAACACCCCTGTATCAGATTAACAAAATTGTTCAAAGTGAGTTGGAATAGACACCCATATCAGAATCCTCACTGAGCTGCACATTCATGGAGGTGCCCCTGCAGTCGCAGACTCCTCAGGTACCAGAGGCAGCAACACTAGACGCTATTGAGAAGTTAGTATTTATGAAGATTTTTATTAAAGAGTTCCCTGCTACAGAAGTCAACGGCTGTTGTGAGGGAACTGTCCCTTTGCCTTTAATTTATTTACATATTCGAAGTAGATGAATTTCTTAGTTGCATCTTTAAATTGAAACATTCTAAAAGAGGAGAAAATAAGAACCAGGTAGAAGTTGACTAGATGCTGCCAAATCAAACCCAAGTTTTCTTAACTGAACCGTGCGGACCTGCTCTCTCCCAGACAAGTAGTTAGCATCCTGTTCCAAGAGCCCTTAGCAGTTGGCTGGTGTGTTTACTTTCTGTTGTAGCCAGCCAAGATGGATGCACCCTGGCCCTCAGAAAGGATTTTTACCTCAGTCTAGCTTGACCTTCATACTTGTGGTTGCCTCGGAGATGAGCATTCATACTAGCGTAAAAAAGATTAGGAATGCCCTCAACAGCTAGAAACAAGCTCTATTAAATGGTGGGCAGAGCTCTTGCCAGCTTTGATCCAGCCCCTCAGACTGAAGGGGGTGGTGCCACACCATAAAGATTTCCAGATGATGTCTCTTTCAATGTTATGAATAAAATTGGAAACTGTAGAAGTGTTAATGTGTCCTATGGACTCAATAGCAGAGTTTATTTTTGTTTTTAATGACAAGGCTTCTAGTAAGTGAGCATCTGAGTTCCCTTCTCTGGCTTACAGTTCTGTCCTATTGCAAGAACTCATGGGGTGAGTTGGCTGGCAGTGGGCATGGCCCTAGAGGCCCCAGCATAAGCCTGAGAGAGGCCGACAGTAGTGCAGAAGGAAAACTGGTTGGGTGTGGAGGGTGGGATGTGGGTGGGCAGGCAGGGAAGGAGAAATGGAGTTTGTTTTCTTACTGATAAAGCTTTGTGAACTAATTTTATATAATTCATAAAATTTGGTGCCTTGTACCCAATTATGGTTTGCATGGGATTGAAAAGATTAAGGGAAAGGAATCCTTCTTGTCAAGTGACATATTGGTCTGTATAGTGTAAAGGACATTTGGTATCAGACTTTTTAAAAGTGTTTCATGTCTCATGTGTGAAAGCAAATTGTTCTTACCAGCAAGATCTGAAGTTTTACTGTAATGTTCAAAATTTCTGTGATTATTCACGAAATGTCTGCTTTCCAAGGCAGACTGTATATTCCATTCTTTTTCACCACCCCCCTTTTATGTTCAAAACATTAACTCAAGCCTTTTCACTCAGGCTGGGAGGGCCACCCTTCTTAACCATATACTATTCCCCTATCTGGGTTATATCTTAGGAGCGGAAGGCTGCTTTTCCAGCTGGTTGGGAGAGCACAAATGTTCAGAAAAGGCCTTTTTGTTTTTCTAATGCTGGGCAGTTTATGGTAGGAGTCAAACAAAAATGGGACCCTTGAAATACTACCTTAATTCTAAATTTCTTTTGCAGAAAATTTCAGAAAGCAGTGTGGAACAGTCCCCTGTATGTGAACCTTTGATTTAGGTTGTAAGGCAAGCCAGTGCACTGTGTGATTTGCAAAAGAGAAGGCTTAAAGAACCTGCCACAGCCCTTTCCCGGCAGGCGCCGGCTGGGATGGTGCTGAGTGGCTGTGGAAGGTGAGACCCAGCCTGCTCACCTTGGTGCTGTTTACTGCGTGTCCTTTCACGCTGCCCTTAAGGTTTCCACTGAGCTCATGAGACTTCACCAAAGGGTGTCTAAAAAGCTCACCACTCAAAGCACATTTAATAATTGGGTCTCTCCACTTAACTACTGGCTTCATTAGGTGAGGAGGTTGTATCTTTGGAGTAAAACCTCCCATGGCCACTTAATTTTTTACCAGGCAACTGTGTATCTCCCCGGTGGCTCGGATTCTCTCAAGTCAGCACTGCTGCCGGCAGCGCCTTCCAATATGACTGTGATTTAGTTTGTATCTTTCACATTTAAGTTAACCGTTCTCCTGGTGTAGGGCTGACTCTAACCACTGTGCACTCATTCCATCCACACTGCCCTAAGTCCACACAGCTACTACAGCATTGAGGTAAATGGTCATTTTTGTAGACTCTTTCCATACTTACTCTACTGGCAAGTTTCCATTTAAAATCTAAGTAGGAAGTGTAAGAGATTTTCATAGTACAGTGGGGCCTTGACTTACAAGTGTCCCGACTAACGAGTTTTTTGCAATACCAGCTGTCTCTCAGCCGATTTTTTGCATTGAGTTGATTGAGTAATTTGAGTTAACGAGCTCGGTCTTCTAACGAATTAAACTCCTAAGTCAAGGCCCCACTGTACTGTGTTATTAGCCAGGGCTGAAAACTGACAGGATGTAAACCTGATTTCCTTTGGGGAAAATGCTGTGTTGGAATGGTGAAAGCAGCACTTTCATTCATAGAATGATTACTCACCTCGATTTTTGAAATTGTAAATTTGGTAGCTTTATTTGCTAGTCTTATCACTTTGAGGAATTAAGCCAGTTTAAATCAAACTTTACCTTATCAGCATATGGCTTTACAAACCAACCAACAGTGAACACTATTACTTGAAGCTAAAACATTTTTAAAAATAAGTTTACTTTCAATTGACATACAATAGAAGACATCAAATTGAGTGAAATTTCAATGCTTTTGAAAGCTACTATATCTTAATTTTACTGGATTTTGATTTTTTAAAAACATTGATTTCAGAGAGAGGGAGGGGGAAGAGATAGAAACATCAATGATGAGAGAGAAGCATTGATCTGCTGCCTCCTACATGCCCCCCTACTGAGAATTAAGCTCAAAAACTGGGCATGTGCCCTGACCAGGAACCAAACTGACCTCCTGATTCATAGGCCAATGCTCAACCACTGAGCCACACCAGCCTGGCTGGGTTTTGATTTTTAACTTTGAAAACATTTATGAAATAGAACTGTTCACAATTATGAGATCTGGTAGCAGACTTCAAGGATGTAAGTTTCACTGTTATAAAGAACAGGAGGTGCTCATACTGGTCTTAGCAGTGGCCTGACACAGGTGGGAAGGGCTTAGACCTATGCTGTGGCATAAAAGTTTCCTTCCTGGTCACCATTTTGGGGTTGACGGCTTCAAACTTAAGCCTTGCTCTCATATATGTGACCCTTCCTCATCTTAACACCTGGTAAGATACAAATCTATCAAATCCTTTGTGGTCCCACTGTAGACTATTAAAGGTTCATGGTTTCATGTTAAGCCAGCCACAGCCCTGAATTCACTGGCTCAAACTCCCTCCTTTTAACAAATGGGACCTACTAGTTAATACAAGGGAATAGTGCTTTTTAAAAGAAAATATATTAAAAATCTAATTCTCAAACAGCTTTCTTAATGAGATTTATGCCAGCAGGGTCAAGAGGAATTATTTGGTCTTATTTACCTTTAGTGAACAGGTTGCTAGAGACAACATCTGTCAACCATAACCATTAGACCACTGCGGTACATTTACGCTGACCCGCCTTTCCCATTCATTCCCTTATCCCATACCAGTTCCATTAAGACACTTGGCACAGAAAAGCAGTATTTTTTAAATCCCTAGTAAAGTAAATCAACTAGGAAAAAGTTGTCAAGGGGAACGTGTCACTATCTCCACATCTCTCCTACATGAGTCTTCCAGGCCAGTTCATTACAGATCCCATTTCCAAAGACTCCAAGCTCCTGGGCGGCAACACGACTGAGTTTCAGTGTCAGAAAACACATATTTCCTTGTGAAGGAAGCCGTTTTCTCAAAGAGACAGATGCTCACTTCAGTGCCCATCACCCAGGCTTACTTAACACCTAGCCTCCACCTGCCGATCACTGCCCTTTCCACCAATAAATCCCATTCTCTTACAGAAACAATGCCTCCCTGGTGCCTGGAAAACCCACCTGGAGCATTAACATGCTATGCAACACCAAAAGGATTCTTCCCCTAGTAACGCTCAAAAATGGAAATTCCTCAGTAAGCTTCAGCTATGTTAACATCAGTGAGTGGTGGCTACAGTTTCCATTCCTTTTTTTCTTTTAATATGAAGCAAGCCACAACCGTGTTTGGGCTTGTTCCTATCTCGTGTGTGAAATATAAATCATGTTTTTATGATTTTTGTAGATCAACTTTTTACACCTTGTTTTTGTAAGCTGAAGTTTCTTATTAAAAAAACAAAAAATGGCTGTCTGTGTGCAGTCTTTATTTCAGATAATTGTTAAAATACCATCAGGTTATTCCTCAAGAAAAGAGCAGAGATCACTCTCTACCGAAACTTAGGAATTATGTACAGAACTTTACAAAACAGAGGACAACACTTCAGCTGAAGCCTGACTGCTGACCAGAGAATGAATTCTGCGTAGACCCGGCGAAGGGAAGCAGGCAGGGAAGGGAAGGTAGCCATGTGAATCAAACTTCAGCTGCTATCAGGGAAAGTCTTGTGATGGTCACAGACTGGAAGCTCGGTGTTTGGAGGTTCAAGTACATCTCGGGTTCCATGTGTCTGCAATCAGACAACAGAACAGGAGGTGGCAAGTGAAAGCAGAAATGTAAACGCACTGCAGGGAAATGGGTACTCAAATTCCTTCTAACATGGAAACACACGTAACTAGGCAGCGGCCAAAGGTTTTACATCAAGTCTCTCCCCTCCATTTTGTGGATAGTTGATAAAACGATGGCTTCTCCCTGCCTCTCATGACACACAGACAGTGGTTACCTGCTTACCTATCTGGCTACACCCCTGGCTGAGGTGCCATTAAGTCAATGTCACTCAAATTCCTGGCCAGCCAAACTCCTGCAGCGAAAAGTCCCAAGTTGAGGATCAAGTTCCTGGAAAAAGAATTATTCTATTAACCTTGTGGTCCCACCGCCAGCACCTGGAAAAACCTCCCGGAGGCAAACACTTCTAGACCGCGGGAGCGTTGATCACTATCGCCACATCATGACGCGGCGGCCTGTCCAAGACCCACCCAGTTATTTAACTGAGTGTCTGTCTAATAAGAGGTCAGATGCAAAGACCAATGAAGCACTCATCTGGGGCCGAACAGCCCGTTTGGGTGCTGGCGCCGCCTCTTCCCGGGTCCACGCCCCCCGCACCCCCCTCCCCCCGGTCAGGGTCACACTCTCCAGACAACCGGGTAACTGAAAACAAGGCTTTTGCCGCCGCACCGGAACTCGCCGAGCAAGGCCCTCGGCAGACCACGGCCGTCACGAAGAGACCTGGACGCGGGCGGTCTAGGCCCCCGGAGGGCCAGCCCGGGCCCAGGCACTGCGGCGGGTTCTGTGCTCGGGCGCGGAGGGAGGGCTGGGGCCGGGCTGCGGCTCCGTTACCTCCGGAAGTCATTCCTGTCGGTGGCGAAGCGGTAGACGCCCCGCAGCCAATCTCCCACGTTGTCTGGGATTTCGGGAGCTTCACTTGCCGAGCCGCCAGCGCTCGCGCCGACGCCGCTGGAAGCCATAGCAGCAGCTCCACGCTCCGCACGGCCTGACCGCGGACGCTGCCCGCGCACGGGGATGACGCAACTTCCGGCATCGCACTTCCGCCGGCTGCCGCGGAACGGAGGGCGCCGCGGCTGGAGCGAGTCCGACACCCGCGAGAGAGGTGGGACCCCGGGCTGAGCGTCCACGTGCTCTGCGAGAGAGGAGCAGGCTCGGCCCTGCGCTCCGGCGGTCCGGTCCCACCCCCGCTCCCTCCAGGCCTTCGGCTCGCCCAGCCGTCGCGTCACACGTGGCCTCGGAGTGACCGCTTCATTGGCGCAGGAGGCTGGGGATCCAGATGCCCCGGCCTGTGGGGTCGGGGAGGGGCTAGCTCAGCAGGGGCTGCGCAGCTTTGGGGAATGGGGCTCCCCAAGAAAGTCTCCATCAAGAGTCACAGAATGCGCGGGCTGAGGAGGAGGTGCTCAAGCTGGCCACCCCGCCGCCTCTCCCAGCGCGTCCCTGGCTGCGTTCAGTAAGGACTTTTACGGGGAGAGGAGTCTCGGCCCCCGCCTCACAGACCACCCCTCAACTCGACTCCCCCGGCTCCGGGCCGCGCCCCTAGCAAACGGTGCAACGCTTCCTGGAGGTGCCACTGTCACCAGTCTGGAGGCGTCTCGGGGCCGCTCAGGGCCGGGGAAGGCGCTGACCTAAGAAAAAGCCTTCGGGGTCTGAGTCGGAGAAAGAGGAGCAGGTGGGGCAGGGGACGTCCTCCTCGGGACCAATGGACCTCTCCAGAGGGCCCTGCCCCCGTCCTCTGGGCGCCTCCGCCTTGTCCCCAGCTGGGCTCTCCTGCTCCCGGCTGAACCCCAGCAGCCGCCTCTGGGTTTCTGGGCTGGAGCCGGCGGCCGCGACGAAGTCTGCTCCGGAGACGGCCGCGGAGGGTAGCGGAGCGCGGTCCCCGCCTTCGGCTCTGCCGAGCCCCGCCTCCCCTGCTCCGCCGGGTCAGACAGGCCTCTCTCAGGGGCCTGCGTCTCACACCCCCAGATCCGGGCGGGGCGCCCCCCTCCCACCCCGTGGCTAGGCCCCGCCTCCCGCCCCGCCCCGCCTCCGCCCACCAGAGGGCGGCAGCATCCCCAGTCCGGGAGCCAGTCCCGCGCCGCAACCTCACCCGCGGCGCGGGATGGGCTCGGGAGGCCCTCGGAGCGCTCCGGCCAGGGATGCGTGGTGAGAGCTGCGGGCCCCGAAGCTCGGGTTTGGGGGTGCGGTTGGAGGACGGGGGCGCTGCTGGAGGGACGGGACGGCGTGGGACCGGGGCGAGGGCCCCAGTCCGGGGGACCTCGCTCTGCCCACTTCCCCTTGGATCTGCACCTTTCCTCCCTTACCACGGGGCGGCCTGCCTTCCAGGGTCGCGGCCAGGCTCCAGCCGGCATCCGAGTAGCGACTCTCAAAGCAAGTGGGGCAGCAGGGGCCGCCCCCCGGCCAAGCATAACGTCCACCCCCCAAGGGCCCGGCGCAGTCCTGGCAGCAGAAGCGGTTCTCGTGCCAGCGCCATCCCTCCGCCTCGGTGCAGCGCGGGGAGAAGATCAGCTGGGAGAGGGAGAGGGGACCGGCTCATTCATTCATTCACTCATTCATTCATCCAGTAACCACGCCTTATAGCCAGTTAACGCGAAAGCACGTCTACGGGCACTCTCATTTGATCTACTCAACCACTCTCCGACGCAGGGAGGGCTGATTGGCTTAGCCAGGATGCCCAGCTAGCAGGTGGCACAGCCCGGAGTGCGACCCAGGGTTCCGCTAACATTGCTAACTCGGGAGTTTCTCGCATGACAAGGCACAGCACTGGGCACCGGCATACTGATGGGAACGCCTGTCCAAGAGTCCCTGCTCCAGGGAAATTGTCAACCCCAGAACATATGGGGGACACTGCAGTGAGGGAGGAGGCAAAGGGTCCCACGTGCCCAGAGCTCAAGTGGAGCAAGGGAAACACAAAGGTCCTAGGCTGTCCTCTTCTCCCTACTCCACTCCCTTACATCGTGCCAAGTTGGACCCTGAACAGACCTCCCCTCAGAGCTGTACCTGGTCACAGGCAGGGCAGTGTGGCCTCAACAGCTCAGCATGACGGCCGCAGTAGAGATGCCCATCGTGGTAGAAGTAGATGCGGTTCATCAGGGCCTGGCCACAGGCCTGGCAAGCAAAGCAAGCCTGGTGCCAGCAGGGCCGCTCTCCTGCCCTGGCCGCAAACACTCCGTATTCCCTTGGCCTCAGGCGCTCCCTGCACTGCCAGGCAGGAGTGCTGGCTGGTCAGAGGCAGCACCACCCTCCTGGCTCTTCCATCCCAACCCCACCTCCACTGCATGCTCACCAAGAGCCCCCAACTTGGTTTCTCTTGAAGTTTACCATACTGTCAATCCCCAAACCCTTTTCTCACCAGAGCCTCAGAAGCTAGCTCCTGCAGAATTGAGAGGGCAAAGTGTGGAGGAAGGGGAATATTGGGGCGGGGGGGGGGGGGGGATACTACATACCTTTCCACAGGTGCATTCTTGGAGCTTGGGAGGTATCAGGCACGCCACCCCCTGTCCCAGGGCCTCACGCCTCCGCTGGGCACAGAAGAGCTGGAGCTCAGCCAGCTCCTCCTCCCCAGGGGCCAGGCAGTATCGCTCCTGCAGAAACAGGTTCCACGGTGACCAGGAGAGCCCCAGCAGGCAAGATGGAAGTTTGAGTGGAGAAGGCTTAGCTGCTGGGTCAAAGGAAGGTTGTAGAACCTCCGGGAGGTGCAGGTGGTAACAGCATAGAAGGGCATTGAGATGGAAAGGGACAGGGACAAGGGTGCCAGTAAACCCACCTCAGTTTTACTCCCCCCCTCCCCCAGGAACAGTCATCACTCAGGTCTGACACCAAGAACTTAGCCCTGCCACCACACATTTAGGTCCTTGCTCCCAGTGAACTGTATATATATATATATATATATATATATATATATATATATATATATAGCTCAATATCACTTCCCATTGTGTTTGCCCTATTTAGTCCATATTCTCCTGTCTTGCCTACCCAACTGATTATAAGCCTTTAGACTGGGCACACATAGAGCCTCAATAAATACTTAACCATACTCCCTACATTTGTACATTCCATTATTTGTTTCAAAAGTCGCTCATGTCCATTTTCTCATTTGCTCTTCAACTAAGCATTGTGGCGGCAGAATGGCCATCATGTAGGTAACTGTACCCCTTACGTAGATGTGAAAACTTGGGCTGAGGTTGGGGGAATGATTCCCCCAATTAGTGGCATAGCTAGGCCTTAAATCCACTTTCCCTGACTTCTGGACCAGGGTTCTTCCACAGAAGGTAAAAAGGGGGACGCTGGGGAGAGGGAGACCCACATCGCTGTCCTGAGGAGGGAGCTGCTGCAGGAGCATCTGGAGCCCAGGCCAGTTGGGGGCTCAGTTGGTGTCCAGGCCAAGGAGCCCCAGGCTCAGAACTTCAGGATCCTGAGGAGACACAGCAGCAGATGAGGAGAGGAGCTAGGTTTTCCCTCTTCCCTCCCCTTCTCATTGCCACCTCTTCTCCAATCTGGGACACACGCGTGCGCGCGCGCGCGCACACACACACAAGCACACACACGCGCGCGCACACACACACACACACCCCTTTTGGACAATCAACTTTAAGAACACCAGGACAGCTGACCCACTCCTGCATTTGTGGTCTGATTGATGGAGGTTGGGGAGGCCTCACACCTCAAAACAGCTCCCTTCATATGCTTAAAATCACCCCCTTCACTCAGGGCCCAAACCCCTCAGGTCTGCTTTAACAACACAGACCCCCTTGGAGAGGTAATGTGTATTCATCTGAATACATTTAAAGTCAAACCCTCATGTCCTGGGGGGCGGGGTGGTGGCTGTAGAAACGGATTCCTGCAAAGAGGAATCCTGCTCTCCTTTCCCTGAGCCCCACCTCCTTCCAGCTGGTGGAAATGGGAGGAGATGCAAAGGGTGGAGGCATATTGGTCGAAGAAGGCAGGGCAGGACTCCCACTACCTGAGCAGAGGTCTCCTCAAGGTCCTCCTCCGGCAGGTGGCCTGGGCCACTGTCGAAGTTCACTGGTGGGTCTGCATCCCCAGCGGTGAGGCCCTCCCCTCGGTGGGGCCAGCCAGGGTTCAGCACCGACACTGATGGCAAAGTCTACCCCGAAAATAACAAGGACACCTCCCATTTATTCAGTTCTTGCAATGTGCTACTAGGCAGAGCTAAGTGCTCTACAGACATGATCTCATCCAAAAACCATGTGAGTCAGGTGGCATTTTTTTCTCCATTTTTACAGATGGCCAAACTGAGGCCGGGTGAGCATAAATGGTATGCCCAAGGTCACACGGCTAGTAAGTGGCAGAGCCAGATCTTGAGGCCAGGCCTTTCGGCTCCAGAGTTTCTGAAGCTCAAACTCTGGGGTCTTTTAAGATTGGGATGGTGCCCTAGCCGGTTTGGCTCAGTGGATAGAGCATTGGCCTGCGAACTGAAGGGTCCCAGGTTCGATTCCGGTCAAGGGCACATGCCCGTGTTGTGGGCTCGATCCCCAGTGGGGAACTTGCAGGAGGCAGCCAATCCATGATTCTCTCTCATTATGGATCTTTCCCTCTTCCTTCCTTCCTCTCTGAAATCAATAAAAAAATAAAAAGATTGGGATGGAGGAAAGAGGAGGCCCACAGTGGGAGGAGAGGGCATTTCTCCTTTCTGGTGAGCCTTGGGCAGCCTGGTCCCTGCTTCCCCACCTCCATGGCCTTAACTCTCACCATTCCTCACTGTGTACTTACCAGGCCAGTGGGCTGGCCTCCTCCCCACTCCCTGCACAGGCCTACCTGCTCCAGCTGTGGGCGGGAGCCAGGCGAAAGGACCACTGCGCCAGGAAGCCCTTCTCCGCCTCTCCAGCCCATCGCTGTTCCCTTTCCCTGAGCTCCAGAAGTACAGCCAGTGTCTCAAGATGGAGCACATGTTTCTCTTTGCCCCTGTCTCTCTCTCTCAGCTCCTCATCTAGTCTCTGAGCTCCTCCAGGACACAGGCAAATCTTGTGTTTCTATCTCCCATCTACAGCAGCAATTTCATTGGACCATTCTAAGTGCCTCTCTCCAGCCCTCCTCTGGGCAAGCCCTGGAAAGACCACAGGATCTTGGGGGCGGGAGGGGATGACTGAAGTAGAAAAGGGATGGGCCCTGCCCAGAAGAGCTCAAAGTCTAGGGGGTAAGACAGAGATGAAGCCGGCAGAATGGGGCTAGAGCTCCCGGCAGGTACACACAACGCCACAGGGGAAAGAATAAGCAGAGCCATGCCAGGGGCTAGTCAGCGTTTTACATCCTTTACTCCATCCTCACAACAATTGCCTGAAGTGGCTTCTATTATCCCATTTTAAGGCTGAAACAAACTGAGGTTCATTATCTTGCCCACGGTCATTTTAGGACGAAGGGGAGCTTTAGAAGGAGGTTGCCTTTGAGAGCTGAGATGGATTCTGACGGGCAGCGGGCACAGGAGGGCCGGCAGCAAATCTCTGGCCTGTAGAAGAGGAGGTGGGAACAGGGTTAGACTGCTTCCCAGCCCACAGCCCCCTCTGCACCCCCTTTCAGATGTCCCGTGCCACCCTTCCCAGCGTCCTGGCTCCACACCCACCTGCTTCCTTCCCAGTCTGCCCCTCAGGTCAGGTTTCCTGCGGAAGGCAGCAGGGTGGGCCATTCACACGCAGGGCCAGCAGCAGCCACTTTTCCTAACAGCAGTGCCCCTGCTCCAGGCAGCAAGAGGTGCTTGGGGGAGGGGGCCCACAGGAAAGGGGGGTACATCTGGGGCCCCAGGGGGACTCTCTTCCAGGTTAGTTCTAGTTTGCATGAATTGTCACACACAGACAATGCTCAGAAGTCAGCCCTCGCCCCTCACCCTTCAATCCTTCAAGGGCAGTCTAACTCCACCTCCGCTTAGCACTGGACTCCACCTTTCTAACATGCTGATTCCTTGCAAAATCCACACCCCGCTCCCCTAGACAAGGGACAAGGCTGAACCCCAGCTCTCACCTGCGCGCAGGTGTAACCAGGCTCATGGAGTTCCATCTTCCCAACCCACCCCTGCCCTAAAGGGCAAAGCCTGAACGGCCCTACATAATCTGGGGAGGTAAAGGGATGGGTTGGTTTCCCGGACAGTGAGAGGGAGAAGAGAAGTGTCCAGTCCCGCCAAATACCCTCTGGATAGATCCCCAAAGTTTTTTCTCGGTCTTCGCGGGGCCCACCTTGGAGGCAGGCAGCGTAGTGTGGTGCCCAGTCAGCTGGGGTTCCCAGTCTGGCTGCTGGGAGCTTAGAGAAGAGGCGGGACTCTGCTGGGGACTCACCCTCGCGGCGCGCCGGTGTCTGGGCCGTTCTGGTCGTACCCCGCCGTCTGGTTCCCCTCACTGAGTCCCCACCCCAAGGCGCAGCGCCCACCTCCAGCCCCCGGGAGCTCAGCCCTCCCTCCCCCACAACCTCCCAGGCTGGTAGAGGAGTCGGGGCTCAGAAAGCCTTTGTGAGATCCGGGGTGGAAAGTGTACAGGCTCCACTCCCCCCGCCCCCATTACTCTGGGCTCAGTGCCGGCATCGTGCCCCTGCGGGCGCCGAGCAGACATCGGGGAACCTCGTTTATGCGGGTCCTCGGCCACTCGCCGAACAGAACGCCTGATCAAGCACGCAGGTCCCCGCAAACCTCCCTCTGGTTTTCTAGCCCCGCCCACCCATCTCCGTGTCCTCCCCCTTCTCCCCAGTGGTCCCTCCGCCCCTTCCCCTTTCTCAGTCTCTTGCCAGAGTCCCTGGTACTGCCCCTCTCTCTTCCATCCCTTCAGACCCCTCCCCGATCTTTCGTGTTTCTCCCTCCACCCCGTGTCCCTTTCTGCTCGGGGTAGTGGAGCCTCTGGTCCCACCTCCGTCCCCTCAGCCCCGCCCCCGCGCCAGGCCCCGCCCCATCCCACCCGGGCCCCGCCCCCAGGAGCGCTCAGCCGCTGGCCAGGAGCGCCCTCTGGCGCGTGCGCATGCTCCCTGCTCCCGACTGCAAAGTCCTCCAAAGGGACCTTCTAGGCTGCGCGCCGGTCGCCCCGAGCGGGTCCGCCCGCCCGCAGCGTCTCGTTGGTGCCGCCGGTGACCTCCGACCCCGTGACCGCGGGGTGGGGCTGGGCAGGGAGACCTTAGCTCCGGGCGGGCGGCGGCTGCTGCAGCGGCACCCGGGAGCGGGGCCCGGCGCCGCCCGGGCCGCGGGGCGATGTGAGTCGGGGCGGGCGGGGCGGGGACGTGGCGGCTCCTGCGAGGCCGCACCGCGGTGCAGTCTCCGCTCCCGTCCGCGGCGGACCGGCGGATGGCGGAGCCCAGGGCCGGGGGCGGGGGTGCAGGGACGGCGCGCGGCCCGACCGCCCCCATTCCTTCCTGGAATCAGCTGGGGACCCCAGTCTAGAAATCCCCCTGACAGCCCCGCAGCCTAAATGCTTCTCACGCCTCAGAACCACCCCACCCCCACCCGACACGCCTTCGCCCGTCCTGGTGCCCTCGGAACCCCTCGTCCTGCGGATTTCCCGCACGCCCACCTTCTCCCCGGGATGCCCCCAATGCTTCCGCCGCCCTGGAATTCCTCGGACCCATCACACCCCTCCCCGTTCTCCTTGCACCATGTTCACATCCATAAAACTGCCCACGTTCCCCCAGCCCTCAGATGTATTCTGAGTCCTCATAGCCCCCTCCTAACTCCGTGCCGCATGCAACCCTATCCCAGACCAGAGCTCCCTTCTCCTGTCCCATCCACTGTAATGCCCCTCATCAGGCTGTCATCAGATGTATCTTACAGAGAAGGGGACAGAAGAGGTGCAGCAGCCGCCCCCATCTTGCACCCTATACTTAGTTCTTGGTTTCACCCCAGACTCCTTGGGATGGCTCAGGCCCCAGTATTTTCCCCAGCCGCCGCCTGTAGGCTGTGCGCACCTCCCTCAGCCTGCTACCACCTTCCAAAGAAAAAAAGCCAGACCAAGAGGGTGGGGGTCTTTCCACCTGGGAAGTTTTCCAAGCATGCGAGTACAAGAGACCCTGGGAAATGATCGTGTTTTTCCAGAAAGGAAGGTGGGATTTCACGAGTCTCCGGGGTCCTGCCCTGTCAGCTTGTCTACTTGGGGCTCAGATCCCTGAAATTTGGGTTATTGTTAGCATGTGTATTAGCATTCTAGGCCTTTCAGAGCTTGGAGAACAGAAAAAAAAATCTATCAAGCTTTCAAATGTGAGATGGTCGTGAAAGAGGAAAATTGTAGTGATATTTGCCCTACATACTTCTCTAGAGGCTATTTACTCCGCAAGCGCCACAGTGTACAAACATTTCCCTTTAAAACTGACGCCTCGGGGTGGGAGTTGGGGGTGGAGGTGGTGGGACTGACTTGGCCGTCTCCTAGTAGCAGCAAAACAGTCTAGAATATTCATTTCCTGAATCTTAAGCCAGTGCTCTTTCCAGTACGTCATAGTGTCTTTTTGAGAAAGCTCTTTGTGAATTCTCTGCAAAGGTAAGGTGGTGGTTCTGGTGTTGGTCGTAACAGCATTCAGCCGGAGTCTGGCGGCCACTGAAAAGGTCGTGGGCTGCCTCAGACTTCAAACCCATTGATACTAGGAGAGCACCCTTCCCAGAGCTTATGGCGCACAGAACTTGTGGTCCCTTTGCCTTGGATCTGGCTTTATCCGTTGGTGTTTTGGTCCCATTAGGGCCTGGAACAGATATGCAGGTGGGGTGGACCGACAGCAAGTCAATCTCTTTAACAGTTGGTGAGGATGGATGTTTCCACTAACCTGTGGTCTGTGTCTCTTATGCTAGGTGAGCCCCGGGTGTGTCCCAGAGGGATCCAGGTGACTTCTCTGCAGACTGCTTGCCATGACGCCCCACCAAGAACAGGGGGACTAAAGTGGGGGTCCTTCCCCATGCCCCTCCCAGAGTCAGTTTCCCGATGGCCTAGGTGAGGTGAGAGCTATATATGGGAGCCACTTTATCCTCGAGTTTCCCAAATTGAGAGGGATGGAGGGTGCAGGTCAGGCTTGTTCAAAGCTTTATACATTCAGTGGGATATCTAATCTTACAGATTCACTTTTTGAATCAAGTTGCAACCCCTTCACTTCCGGTGGGAATCAGTCCATGTGTTTGCTTGCTCCCTTAGGTCACTCAAACCTGGTGGTAGGTATCCGCTCCATCTTAGGCACAGTCCTACCATTGTGACATACAATCCCAGTGCCTTATCTTGGAGGGAAAAGCCAAGATTATGTTTCCCTTTTGACCAAAAGCAAATCCAGCATGTATTTTTTTAATCAAGTCTATGAAAAGTGTGCTGTTTTAAATGTTCAAGCCTCTGAGTGTATCTTTTGATCGTAATATAGCACCTCAAGTGAAAAGAACATCAAAAAGAAAAAGATAAAGTTGAGGTGGAGGTTGGGATGGTGGTCAGGGAGGAAAGGAGAATTGGGATGATGTGGGAAGAATGAGGTGGGAAAGGAGAGAAGTATAGGCCAAAGCGTCTGGGACTCCCAAATTAATTTGCGGAATTTAGATGAGGCTCAAGGCCAGAACCCAACTCCTGATGCAAATCACTTCTGGGTTTCTACTTGTTTCATGTTTCTCTTGCTGCCCAGGCCTCCCTTCACTGTCACTGCATCGGCCCAAATCCTATATACTTCTCAAGGTCTAGATCAAATGCCATGTTGGAGAAGCACTTTCCATCCCCCATGAGCATTAATCTTTAACACACCCTAACTCGTGTTAATGTTTATCCAGTGTGTGTCTGGTCCTGGGTGGAGAGTGGGGCTTTCTTGAGGGAGGGACTGTGTCATACAGCCCCTTGGGCAGAGGGAGTGGTCACAGTGAGATGGCTCTGCGAGTTCCCGAGCGCAGGGCTTGTGGGAGCTGACCTTGACTTTCTTATCCCTTATGCTTCCCTTAGGGCGGGCTGGCTGCTCTGACACCATGGGGAGCTGCTGCAGCTGCCTGAATAGAGACAGCATCCCAGACAACCACCCCACCAAGTTCAAGGTACCCACAGCCCCTCCTCTCCTGAGTGCCCAACAGGGCCTGCTGGTCTCTGGCCCTGAGCGGTGGCGTTGTCTCGGCCTCCCTCGAGAAGGGGGAAGGACAGGCTGAGGCGAGGGAGGGCTCGTTAAGACTTCCTGAGATCAGGCCTCTGAGGTGGCCTGAGGAAAAGGAGGCCAGGCCCTGTTGTGTGTTTGGCTCTTGGCGCCACCAAGAGGGAAGAAATGCCGTAAACAGGAGCAAAGGTGGTGCTTTTAGATCATTCGGTCCTCTCAGCATATCTCCGTAACGTTACACGTAACTCTTTTGGACAAAACAACAAAAGCCTGCACTGGTGAGTTAATATGTGTAAAGTATTAAGACGGTGCTTGGCACATGGCAGCCGCTACGTTAGTGTTGCTGAGAAGGCCAGGCCCAATGGACCTGCGCCCCCTGTCCCCCCACCTTTCAGGTGGTGGAGCCCCTCCTGTGGAGGCATGGTTTCTCCTGCTCACCACAAGAGGGCGCCCTCAGCAAGGCCCTAGCGTTGGGGGGGCGGTGGAGGCAGTCTGTATTTGTTCTGCCTTGGGCTTCTCTCTCCCGGGGTCTGGAGATTTTGAACTTACAATCGAACACCTTCTTCCATTAACATCGGGTCCTTGGATACTAAGCCATGGACCACCTGACTAACCTTGGTCGTCCAACCGTCTTGACTATGGAGGTTAACGAACCACCCCTCCACTCACTGTGCAAATGGCAAACCGAGGCCTAGAGAACTGTTGTGGGTCAGTGGCACTGAGTAATCATGTGGCTGGCGTTCCGGAGAGGCTGTGGTGAGTCAGGTGAGCCCCTCAGTCCCCAGCTGTGGCCCTGCATCCTCAGCCTGCCCGTCTCCCAATGGCTCAGGGACCCATACCCACTCTTGTTGGACTCACTCATTGACCCTCTGTCTCCTGCTCCCCAGGTGACGAATGTGGATGATGAGGGGGTGGAGCTGGGCTCCGGGGTGATGGAGCTGACACAGAGCGAGCTGGTGCTGCACCTGCATCGGCGGGAGGCTGTCCGCTGGCCGTACCTTTGCCTGCGACGCTATGGCTATGATTCCAACCTCTTCTCCTTTGAGAGTGGCCGTCGGTGTCAGACGGGCCAGGGTGAGTACCCACCCCTGCCCCATGCTACCTAGGGCTTGTGCACCTGGGCCAGGTGCTAGGCCTGGAAGTCACAGCTCAGACTTGGCAGGCGTTGCCCAGCGAGGGGAAGGCTCATGGCCGGGAGCACTGGCATGTTAATACAGAACTAAGTGGACTCCCAGGCCAGTGCTCCTTCACTTAGCTCTGGCGGGGACCCCTTTGTGGGAGGAGCTGGTGCTCCGAGACCAGAGCCTGCTGGGGAAGCAGCTGATGGCTCCTCCCTCTGTGACTCCAGTTTCAGGGTCCCTAAGTAGAAGAAACTTCCTTCTGAGCCCCCAGGTCATGTACCCTTGGGCCTGTGAATAATGAAAAGCCAGGCAGGAACCTCTGCGTCCTCAGGGCTCTGTGGCTGGGTAATGATCGATTTGGGCAGGTAGGTCTCTTGGGTCCCGGTGACGCGGTTATCAGTCGTCACCTGTGAGCCATGGAGTGAGATGTATTCTTCCTTCTTCCCCTTCCTCCCTGTAGCCAGAGGTCAGGGTGTGGTGGGTTGTCCATGGGGTCCAGGCTGGAGCTCTCCATGGCTCCTGAAGCAGCGGTGTGGGCGGGGCTTCTCTTTAGGGTTCAGATAGCAGCTCTGGGACCGCGTTAGATGCAGTTTGGGTTGTGACTATGCAGAGGCGAAACGATCGAGCTCCTCTGACGAGGCTGCCACGGACAGTGAGTCTCCGAGGTTGTATTGGCTGGGGGAGCCGCCGTCCCTCCGGCATCTGACCTTGGAGCTCATGAGGCAGAGGCAGTAACACTGACTGAGCAGAGAGCGGGGAGGAAGGTGGTGTTTAGTCCATACTTGGGATCCTAGAGGGGCTGCCCTAGGCCCCAACACAGGGCTTTCCCAAAACTTGGCTTTCCCAGCCGTTTTTAGCCTTCAACATAGCTTGCCAGTATAGTCTTTTTTCTCTTCATCTTTTCTGTCTCATTCCTGCACACCTCAGATGTTCCATATCCCCGCTTAGCTTTATCTGTCTTTGTTGTGGACACACACACACACACCAAGTAGCCTCCCCTGAGCCCTGGGCCCCACTGTCCCACTGTCACGGGAGTGCAGAATCCCAGACTGGCACATCCCGAGGGCGACTTCGGATCCCCTGAGTCACAGGTGCTCAGCCCCTCCTGCTGACCCCGGGACTTTGAGTTCCTGCATTCAAGTCTGAGAGGCTATGAGACGGCTGCTCGGAGGAGCCACACCATCGCTGTGCTGTGTTTGTCCTTTAGCTAGTCAGCCCTCCTTCCTTCCTTTCTGCACCAGAATTTAAGTTCCATGAGGTCAGGGGCCTATACACAGTAGACGTTTGCTCTCTGGCCAGGATCTGGGCTACGTACCCAGTGAAGAAGCAGTGACAGGACAGACTCTCTACCCTCAAAGAGCTTTGGGCTGTTGGTCATAGCGCTGAGGGCTGGTACCCTGGGTGGAGCTCAGTTTCTGGGGAGCCAGGGTAGTAGGCAGAGGGAGGTGGGGCAGCATGTGAGGAGTGGTCACTGATCTGATACAACCCTTTTCAGTTGATTTTTACTTCTCTTCTCCTCACCTCTGTGCACACACACCCTTAGGAAAGTGACTTCACCGCAGAGGAATATAGCTGAAGTGTCAGGTCTCAGGATGGTAATAGCTCGTGGGAGGCAAGGGAAGGCACTGAGCCCAGCTCCGCCCATTTTAGAGAGTGCGGGGAGAGTGCTGCTGGTGCGGGGCTCCTCGCACCCCGCAGGCCTGGGAGGGGAACTTAGAGACATTTCCTGAGCCTTGTGCCTCGGTTTAGCCTCTGTGGCCAGGGGAACCTCATGTCTTCCTCTCCTGCTTCAGGGATATTTGCATTCAAGTGCTCCCGGGCCGAGGAGATCTTCAACCTCCTTCAGGATCTGATGCAGTGCAACAGCATCAACGTGATGGAAGAGCCAGTCATCATCACCCGCAACAGCCACCCGGCCGAGCTCGACCTCCCGAGGGCCCCACAGCCTCCCAACGGTGAGGAGACCCCGTCCTCGGCCCCCCACCACACATGCACACACACCTGTACACACACATGCTTGCACACACACGTACACAGAGAAGCACCAGTGTGGTGGACCCAAGTCAGACAGGTAGGTGGGGGATGCCTGGGTGAGCCAGCCTTCCAGGACCGGCAACCGACCACCATCAGAACCACTCGGGGATGGGTGAGGCCTGGCCTGGGCCGGTCAGGTGACTCCCAGCTGAGCCTGGGGAGTCCTGGAACTCTTCTCGACTGATGGTCAGGGTGCAGACGTTGGGTTTCCATGGAAACAGCAGTCTGGAGCCTTTTTGCTTCCTTCCTTCCATCTGCTGGGTCACACCCATATACTTTGTCTACCCATGACCAGTGTTTGGAGAGGTTCTCACAGCTGCTGGTTCATTCCCTGTGTCCGCACTGAGCACCTGCTCTGTGGGCTGCAGTCACGGCTGGCGGGAGGGGGCAGGAAAACAGAAGCCATCCTGCTTTCAAGGAGCCTCCCTTGAGCTCTTCGGCAGAGCTGGAACCAGGCAAAGGGACAGGCCAATGATGACAAGCGTTTTAGGGAAGGATGCGATCAGGGAAGTCACAGCATTCAAGCTGCGCTTTGAGGGAGAGGATGTGAAGAACAGGTGGGAGATAATGGGGGCCGCTGGTGCAGGAGGCTGATTGCTTTGGGGGCCTGGGGAGGAGTCCCAGGATGCTGCACATGCGGTTGCAGGTGGTTGCAGGACCCTTCACCTGGGCCTGTCTTCTCTGTGCCCAGCCCTAGGCTACAGTGTCTCCAGCTTCTCCAACGGCTTCCCTGGATGCCCAGGAGAGGGCCCCAGATTCTCGGCACCCCGGCGCCCCTCCACAAGCAGCCTTCGACACCCCTCACTGGGAGAGGAGTCCACCCACGCCCTCATTGCCCCTGATGAGCAGGTGAGCAAGCAACTGACCCACCCCCTCTCTTGGTCTGGGTGGGAACAGAGGTCAGGAAATACGGCACCTTCTCCCAGTAAGAATCATGGCGGGAAGAAAATCTGTAGGGTCCCTTCCGGTTCCCAGAAAGGGAGGCAGCTGCCCTGGAAGGTTTGGAGGACAAGGAAGAGGAGAAAACTCTAGCTCTTTCCCCCGTGCGACTCGTCTCTCAGCCTCCTGTCCCTTCTGCTCTCCTTCCTCCCTGCCCTTGGACCTTCCTGCCTCAATGGGACTCTTTCCCCTAGTCCCACACTTACGTCAACACGCCGGCCAGCGAGGATGACCCCCGCCGGAGCCGGCACTGCCTGCAGCCGCTGCCCGAGGGGCGGGCACCCTTCCCCCCGCGGGCCGCGGGCCCTGACCAGCGGGACCCGCAGGTGTTCTGGCAGCCGGGCCAGGTGAAGTTCGTGTTGGGTCCCACGCCTGCGCGGCGGCACATGATGAAGTGCCAGGGCGTCTGCCCCAGCCTTCGTGACGCCGCTCACCACAACAACAACGAGGGCCCTTCCGAGTGCCCGGCCCAGCCCAAGTGCACCTACGAGAATGTCAGCGGGGGGCTGAGGCCGGGGGCCAGCTGGAGACTGAGCCCCGAGGAGCCAGGCTGGAACGGCCTTGCCCACCGCCGGGCTGCCCTGCTGCACTACGAGAACCTGCCCTCCCTGCCCCCCGTGTGGGAGAGCCATGCCCAGCACCCGGGGGAGGAGGCCGGGGATGACGGGGACTCCAGGGACGGGCTCACACCCTCCTCCAATGGCTTCCCTGACGGCGAGGAGGACGAGACGCCCCTGCAGAAGCCCGCCAGCACCCGTGCCGCCCTCCGCAGCCACAGCAGCTTCCCCGTGCCGCTGACGCGCTGCCGGGGCTCCCCACGCGTCTTCAACTTCGATTTCCGCCGGCCGGGCCCCGAGCCGCCGAGGCAGCTCAACTACATCCAGGTGGAGCTGAAGGGCTGGGGTGGAGACCGCCCCAAGGGGCCCCAGAACCCCACGGCCCCCCAGACCCCCCTGCCCACCACCCACCCTGCCCGCAGCTCAGACTCCTACGCCGTGATTGACCTCAAAAAGACCGCGGCCATGTCCAACCTGCAGAGGGCTCTGCCCCGGGACGATGGCACCGCCCGGAAAACCCGGCACAACAGCACTGACCTGCCCCTGTAGGGGCCTCCTGCTCCGCCCACGCCGTCCTCCGAACCCACACACCAGGGCTCAGGGGTGCTCTGCAGAAGGCACTGAGGTGAGGCCAGATGCCTCCCTACGCTGGCCAGAGTCCCCACAGACACCAGCCACTGAGTGGCCCGGTCTCCCAGCGGGGAGAGGAGGTGGCCAGGTGAGGAGGGAGCCGCGATGGAAACTGTGAAGGGCCCTGTGACTGCATTTAGCGCCCTCCCTTACGTCCATTTGTCTTGTCTGTCATCTGTGTATTTTTTTGGTTGAAATTTTGAAACATTTTGTACCTGTTGGTTTTATTTATCAGTTTATTTTTCTATTTATTGTTTCAAATGTAATTTAACATATTTATTATTAATATAATTATTTTTAAATTCTGGCTTGGTGAAGGGTGTCAGATGCTGAGGGAGTCTTTTCTGGGATGGTTCTGGGGCGGGCAGAGGAGGCCTGAGAGAGGCCGGGGCTTCATGCTGGGCAGTTTGGGGGCGGGGGGGCGGGGGGGCCTGCTTTCTGCGATAAGTCTCTGATCATTTCCCTTTCTCTTTCAAGAAGCCTCTCCCACAACTTAGAGTTGCCGGCGGTGGGTGCTCCGTCACAGTCAGGCACTGGGGTCCCAGAGGCAGGAAGGGGGTTTGTAGGGAAAACTGCCTCAGGGAGTTAAAGCCTGGCCCTCAGGTGGGCAGTGGCTGGTGGAGGAGGGGAGGGCTCTACCACATTCACCTTCTGGAACCCTCACTGATTCTGCCTTCTGCTCCCAGGTGGGGGACAGTAGATACCCATCTCCTTTAACACCTGGGCCCGAAGGTGGACCCTGGGTCCTCTCCCGGCGCCCCCAGCATGGCTCGGCCAGGCTGGAACCTGTAAACAGGACCTGACTGAAAGCCCAGGAATAGCAAAAGGGTAAAACACAGTGTAATATGTAACTAAGTAATCTGGCTCGCAAAGTGTCACTTTCCCAGGGAACTGCTCCCCAGGAATGGACGCCTCTACCCTCCCACAGGGGTGGGCCTGGCAGAGCCTGCATGTGAACACGCCTGGGAGCCCAGCGTCTGCACAGGCTGCACATGCCCCCCGCCCAGGGCTGCTGCTGCAGGAGCTCCTTCCGGGCTGAGGCTGCCTCTCTCCTCTTCCTCCTCTCGCTGGCCTCCCTGCTTCCCAGACTCCATTTCTATCCCAAGCCCCTGATGGGTCATCTAAAGCAGCGGTTCTCAACCTGTGGGTCGCGACTCCTTTGGCAGTCGAACGACCCTTTCACAGGGGTCGCCTAAGACCATCCTGCATATCAGATATTTACATCATGATTCGTAACAGTAGCAACATTACAGTTATGAAGTAGCAACGAAAATAATTTTATGGTTGGGTCACAACATGAGGAAGGGGGGCCAGAAGGTTGAGAACCACTGAAAAGGAAACCCAGGGTCTAATAAGCCACTAGGCCCAGATGAGGAGTGGGAGCGAGGCTTGTGCAAGACTTGGGGATAAGCCTTCTTACCTCTGGTCACCGTGGCCCCTCTGTCCTACAGAGAGATTGTCCTCACCAAGGAGACAGGCATGGCCCACCGATTCCCTCCCCTCCTCCTGCCCCCAACACCACAGCCCGACCTCAATTCTGAGAGCTCCTTTTCCTTGGGATGGGCATTGAGCTGACCAGCTTCCAGACCCCCTCCCTGACCTTGGGTGTCCAGTGAAATGACTGACGAGAACTGACCACAAGAGGTGAAGAGGCCCTTCAGCTGGGGCCCAGCAGGGGCCCAGGGTGCAGCTGCTGCACCCCCAGAGCTGGCACCAAACCCTCCTCTACATCCTTTTGATCTCTGGACCAGAGGGTCACCGCTGCAGGCTGGGTTCGCTGCCTGGTCCCCACAGTGCGTAGGGGCATGCCGTCCTCTCTGCACTCAGCCAGGCGCTCAGCCCTGCTTCCTCCATGTCCTCCCACACTACCCCTGCTCCTCCGCCTCCACAGCTGGGAGTGCTGGTCTCCCCAAACAAGAGAGCCCACGATGGGGGGCAGTATGGCCGTGCCAGGGACTCAGTTTGCTCAGGCTCCCGACATGGTCACTCGCGGGGGAGCCAGAGGCTGGGTTCTGGTTCTGACCCGGCTGTTACCTCTGCTGTCTTGAGCATTTGCTTACCTCATAGGGGCCTCGGCTTTGGCACTTGGAAAGCATGGGGCTGGTTGTGAGAAGTGGCCAGTGAGATGATGAACGCGACGCCACTTTGGAAAGCAGAGGGACGGACGGGGCACGCTGTTCCCGAGGGAAAACAGCTGGAAGTCCCAGCGCCTGGCTCCCCAGACCTCAGGCTTCTTGCTGCTCCTGTGCTGAGCAGTGCAAGAAAGAGCCTCATTCTCTGGGGTGGCCAGATCCTGCCCAGACCCCTGAAGATCCCCGGGAGCAAATCAATTGCTTTATTGCACATATTTGTGGGGCAGGAAGGGGTGTCCGGACACATGTCCCAGGAATTGCTCCCCGCCCGGGGTGGCCGCCAACCTTCCCTGTCCCCTCCCCAGGCCCCTGCCTCTGACCCATGAGGCTGCTGCAGGAATTTTCCGCCGGTGGGTGGGTGGGTGGTTTCCTGGTAGGAAGGGGCGGTGGGAGCCGTGCCCAGGAGGGTGACCGCTGTGTTGGAGCCTGCCCGGCTGACGTCAGGGCGTGGTGCGCAGATGGAATCCGTTTGTCCAAAGATCATCGCTCACGTCGGTGGCTGTTTGCTGAGTGCTCAGTTCTCCTCTTTAGAAACAGGCCGCCCCGCTCCCCGGCTGCCCTCAGGAAAGGAGAGGGGCGGCATCCTGTCCAGGAGTGACATTTCAGGTTAGACGGGAGGGCCCCTTCCAGTCCACCCCTGGGTAATGATAGCACTTTAAAAGGGTATAAACACAGGCAGCTCCACCACTTATCTCGGGCTCCCTGGGCCGGATCGTTATCAGCGCCGTGCAGAGGAGGAAGCAGGCCAGGAGGTGAAGTGACTCGCCTGGGGCCGTGCAGTTAATTAGTGGCTGGAGCTGGGGCTGCATGCCAGTCGGAGCCTCTGGCTGCCGCAGCTCCCAGCCGGGCCTGAGAGGCTGTTCCCTCGGGTGGGCTGCAGGGATGGCGTGTTGGGTGCTGCCCACGGCAGGAGGGAGCTGCAGGGCCACACTCCCACATTCCAGAGGGCGCCCACTGAGCCCATTCCCAGCCTGGGCCTTGCCTGGGCAGCACCAGGGGAAGCTGATGACCCTGGGGCCTAACCAGCACCTAGCCCTCCCCCTGCACGCCCCCCCCCCCCCACACACACACACTCCTGATGCCTTTCATGCTGTTGATGGGTGCGCTCACCTGCCCCTGTGGCCTCTCCTGCCGGCATCTCAGCTTCACAGGAGGCTCACTCAGGCCAGGACCTCCCTGAGCTCTGGGCTGCTCTCAGACCAATACCTTCAAGGGGAGTCCTCCTCACAGGTGGAGGGGGTTATCATGAAAGACCCCTGGTCCTCCGGAAAGGCTTGAGGACGGCTGGCAGGGGTGAGGGGCAGGGTGGGGCAGGGGTGAGGGGCCTGTGTGGGCCACTCAGGGCTCTGTAACTACAGAATCAGAGTCCAGGATAGAAGCTCGCAGGTCAGCCGAGCTAGGTCCCACGCAGGGATCCCTTTCAAAAGGATGCCGAGATGTTTGTTAGGGTTCTCCTCACACGTTTCCTGGGACGGGAGGCTCACTACCTCACGAGCCCTCTCTCCATCTGGGTCACCTGATGTCCTTACACTGCCTCTCACTGGGTCCTAATTCTGCCCTCGGACCTACACACAGCCCAGGGCTGCACTTTGCAACCTGGCACCACCACCCACTAGCAACTTGACCTCGCTGCGCTTCAGTTTCCTCATCTGCGACACGGGGATGGTAGCAGCTCCTCCTCAGGGACTGAGTGAGGATCGAATGCCTGCCGGTGGGACCCATGGCCGCGGGCCCATCGTCAGTGCCCAGTGAAGGGCAGAAGTTTTCACCTGCACATGGTTCTCTCCTTCACAACCAGGGAGCCGTCCACCCTCTGTGCTCTCCTTCGACGACGTGTCGTGAGCCTCACCTGCCTCCGGCCCAGCAGCTTCCTGTTGTGGACGCACTTCTGCTCATGCCGCCTGAGTCAGCATCCCACGCAATGGCCCTTCTGGCTCTTGGGACTTTAGAGCTGGCCTGGTCTCTCCAGGCCAACACTTGCAGTCCTCGGCCCTGAAATCAAAGTCCGAACTGTCCACTCGTGCAGGTGACATTTCTTGTTAGTCTGGGTCTGTCCTGACATGTGGGCCCCAGCTCTGGCGGTGACGGTGAGGAGAATGGAGCCGGGCTGGCAGCAGCGAGGAGAAGGGTCTGGGAGGAGGCTCTCCGAGGGCGGGGTGGGAAATGCGGGTTTGCTGGGGCCTCAGCTTAGCTCTTCCGGGAGCTACACTGCCCACCAGCAGTTGGTAGAAGCCTCCCTGCCTCTTGCCTTGCTCACCAGGTAGACCCTTCTCTCGGGGTCCCAGTTGCTCCGGGGTTGGCCATTCCTGCCTGTGGCCCCAGGGATGCCCGGGGAGAGGGGCTGGCGAGGTCAGCACGAGAGCATGGCGCGTGCTCCAGGTGCAGGCTGTCATTATGCTCATTCCAAAGGGACTGTTAATATAATGACCGAGTTCATGAGCAGTGCAGGGATAGGGGAGCCTTCACCCCACCAGGTGCCTGCTGATGGATAGGGAGTCCACAGCCATCTCTTCTCCCTCTGGTCTGCCCCTCCCTGCCACCTCCGTCCACTTGTCCCTCTTTAGTCTCACCCCATTTCCCTCTGGGTGAGAGGGTACCAGAAAGAGTGTGGCCAGACAAGACGTGGGGGCGAGGAGATGGGACACTGGGGACCCTGGTTCTCTGGGGAAAAGGAATGTAAGTGTAATGAGACCACTCCTCTCGATCGGGTGCTGCCTGGGCTGGGGAGAGCGAGGAGGGCTTGAGAGGAGATGGGAGAGGGGGTGGAGGGCAGGGGGCAGCAGGCTGAGTGGGGTGGGAAGAATCCTGGGTGTTATTTGAAGCTCCTTGCCTCACTGGCCCGGGGCTGGTTCTGGCCTCTTTCCTTATGGAGCTCCTTTCCTCCTGGAACTAAAGGGCCTGAGGGACCTAGCAGTGTATGCAGTGAGTGCCTGCGATGATGCACAGCCATACACGTAGAGCGGCCTTGATTTCCCAAGCACGCGTCAGACACAGCGGGTCCAGGATTCCAAACCTGGGTGGTGTGGGCTGAGTCCTGACGAAGCCCTGGCTCCCAAAGCTCACAGCCTCGTTGGAGAAGTGAGGCTCCCACGGGACAGGGTTATGGAACGCGTGCCTCTACCATTTGATCGCTGTGTGACCTCGGGCAGATCACTCAGCCTCTCTGAACCTGCCTCCTCATCTATTAAGGGAAATAAGAACATGCAATAAAGTGCTCAGTGGGTGGTTGGCCCAGAGCCCAAGCGTGGCTCTGTGATGGTTGTCATAGCAACAGCGGGTGATGTGGGGAAACTGGCTGAAGGAGATGGACCGTGAAGGCTGAGGAGGATTTGGGGAAGGAATGGGAGTGTGGGCCCTGTCGATCAGCTTGGAGAATGGGGTTGGAAGGGGAAGGACCTGTTGGGAGGAGAGGAGCCAGGGGGTAGGGTGACTGGGGAAGGTGGAACAGCAGAGCTGTGTGCTTGCACGTAGATCACAGCAGCAGGCTGTGGGGCTCAGACAAGGTGCAGACATGTACTCATCCACTCACTCAAGAAATATTTAGCGAGGACTTGCTCTGTGCCAAGCACTGAGGTGGGTGCGGGGGACACAAAAGCAAGCAGGACAGACAAGGCCCTTTTCCTCACGAACGTTCACGCTACAGAGGGTTGGATGATTAACCAGCAAATTAATTAAGTGAGCAATTAAGTTCAGGGAAGAGACGATTTGGGAGAAAACGCAGAGGGGTAATGTGATGAGCAGCAGGGATGGGCACATCAGGGAAGACCTCCCTGGGGAGCTGACGTTGGAGCAGAGGTTTGAGTGCCTGGAAGGAAGCCCCAGACAAAGGGCAAGGCGAGCGCAAAGGCCCTGCAGGGTTTGGGAAAAGGTGAAAGGGTCAAAGGAGATGGTCCGGTCGGAGAGGGGGGAGCGAGGGGAGAGGGCACAGGGGGAGGACCGGGAGCTACTGGAGGGTTCAGTGCAGAGGGGATCTGACTTGAGTTTTGTTTTTTTTAAAATATATTTTACTGATTTTTTTACAGAGAGGAAGAGAGAGGGATAGAGAGTTAGAAACATCAATGAGGGAGAAACATCAATCAGCTGCCTCCTGCACACCCCCTACTGGGGATGTGCCCGCAACCAAGGTACATGCCCTTGACCGGAATGGAACCTGGGACACTTCAGTCCCCAGGCCAATGCTCTATCCACCGAGCCAAACCGGTTAGGGCTTGTTTTTGTTTTTTTAATATTTTTTAATTGATTTCAGAGAGGAAGGGAGAGGGAGAGAGAGATAGAAATATCAATGATGATATTGGGAGACGTGCCTTTAAAGTGGGGGGGGGGGAAGGAATGTGGGGGAAAGAGGGGCAGAATTGAGCAGGAGGCCCTGGGGAAACTGGGCCAGGGGCTGGGGAGCAGGTCCTGGCCGCCCAGAGCTGCGGGCTCCACCACCCTCACATTCCCGGGGACCAGGCCAGGCTAGGCCTGCAGAGGCCCCACCTTGCTACCTGAGCCTGCAACCTGCTGTCCATTCTCTGCCAGGCCTACGACCAGGGGTGATCTGAGTGCTGAGCCTTCATCACATGCCTGGGGCTTGAGGAGGCGAGGCCACAGGTGAGAGGGGTGTTGGTGTCCAGAGCAGGCCGGGTGGAGGTCAGCACAGAGAGGATGGTCCATGTGGGCAGAGAGCCCCTGGAGGGCGAGCCATGGGAGCCCTGGGCCAGCAGGAGCAGTGGTGACACCTTCTCCTGCAAAGGGACAAAGACGAGACCCTCAGACATCCCCCCTGGAGCCTCGGGAACTTGGGGGTGGGGTGGGGGGAGGGTGCCCAGACTCGGAAGGTGGGCCACACTCAGCCAGACCGGTCCAGACACCCTCAGTATCTGGGAAAGAGGATGTGCAGCCAGGAGAGCAACAGGGCTGGTCTGGGATGTCCAAGGCCTCTGGATCCCGCCTCTCTTCTGTGGCTGCTGGATGGTGAGGGCTCCCTGAGGATTGGGGTCCCCCTTCCTGCTCCAGGCCTTGGTTGCCCTGTAGCCAGGATGTGGAGCCAAGCTGTTCAGACCACAGGATGTGGGGAGAGCTGGTGTGGCTGCCCACCGGCTCCCTGTTCCGGGTCTCTGGCCCCGCCCTTCCTCCAGGTGAGCAGAGGGGAAGCCCTGGAAGGCACTGCCACTCAGGCCCACCTTTCCAGAACTCAAGCTAGATTGGCTGGCATCTGGCCATCTGGGGCCCAATTAGTGGGCATGGAGCAAGGGCGGCGGGGGGGGGGGGGGGGAGGTGAAGGGGTCGGACGGGCGCTTCCTCGATCCATTACAGTGTTTGGTTTGGGACTTTGGGAACAGGCCTGGTTCCAGCTCCTTATCTCGGCCTGGTGGTTAGATTCCCTGGCCTTTGATGTGCCCGAGCCTGGGACATAGGACCCTTCTGCCACCCAAGCCCAAACCCCAGCACTCCCACTCCCCGGCCAAGGAGACCTGGGCTGTGCCAAGTCCAGCTCAGTCCAAACCCCCTCCCCATGGCCTGTCCTACCTGCTCAGCCCCCGCTGCCCCCGCTGCCCCCGCTGCCCGCTGCCCTCTCCCAGCCCCGCAGGTTCTCAGGACAGAGGCACAGGAGCCCTGGCCCGGCCCCTTATGACAGGCCTGGGGGTTTAAAGGGGAGACCGGTCAAGAACGGGAGGGAGTTTCTGGAAGTTCCCGAGTGGGCCACTGTTTCCGGAGGAGAACTTGAGGGAGGCTGTGCGGATCACAGGGAGGCCCGCGAACAGGGAGCCAGGACGGGGGAGTCAAATGCCTTGTGCTAGAGTCAGGCCACTCTGAGGAGGCAGGTGCTCAGTCTCCTTTCTTCCCTTCCTTCTTTTTAAAATGCGGCTGCAACACGTTGTCAGTTATAAAACAGTCCCGGATGTAAAGAGCAGCATAGGGTGTACAGTCATGATGTTGTAGTAATATGTATGTGTCAGGTGGGTGCAAGACTCTCCAGGGGATCACTTTGTAAGTTAAATAAATGTCCAGGATGACTGCTAACAAGGCTGGGGAAGGCATGGCAGGACCTCTGACCTCTGATGACTCCCTGCTCAGGCCACTGACCCAGGGCTGCCTGGCTGTGGTGGACACGCGAATCTGCCTCCTCACTGTCCCCTAGCAGATCTGTGGTGAGCTGACAGCTCGCTGGGGTCCCAGGGAACAGCCGCGGAAAGGCAGGCTCCCCAACCCACTGTCAATGAGTGGCTCCTTCCAAGTCCTGGCCCCTGAGGGTTTGCATGTCATTCCTGCCAGCCCCCTAATGCCGGTGTGAGGGCTCTCCCTGCCCCTCCCTGGCCCCTCCCTGCCTCTCTCCTGCAAAGGCTCCCTAGCAACAGCCCTTTCTCACATTTCTGCCCTGTGCTTGGACTCATAGCGGCGCCTTCCCTGGGGCATTCATCTGGGGTGGGGATATATCTGCAGGGAAGAAGGGGGGAGGTTGAGGGATCAAGTAGAAGGATTGGGGTGCAGGATGGATTGCTGGGCCTGGGATCAGCCACCTCCATCCCAGGAGCCCTGAAGGGAGCGGATTCTGACCACCTGTCTCCATGTCCCTTATCATTTCTCCGGTCTGTCACCAGCTGTAGCAGTGGTCACATCCCTCCCACCATCATCTTCACCATCAATGGCACCAACTGCCCTGCTAGCTGCCCCCTTCCCTGTAATTCTCCCCATCTCTCTCCCCTCCCCTTTCTGCCTGGGCATGGGGGACAGCAGGCCGGGTGGGAGGGGAGCCCATTTGCAGCCCTTAGGGTTCTGGAACATCAGATTTGCAAAGACCTTAAGGATGATCGTTTTATTAACCTCTTCCACAAAAATCATACCGGGAACCACCTCTATCCAGCGCCTTCTGCGATGCAGGACCTACTGGTGGAGTCCGCCTGATTTGGGATCTTTGTTCTACAACTTCCGAGCTTTAACCTTGGAGAAGTCAGCATCTCTGAGCCTCTAGCTCCTCAGCCGCAAACTAGGGCCAATGCATGTTCACCCGCTAAGGTCCTGATAAGATTAAACGCGCTGGTAGACGTCAGTGGTTAGATAGAGAGTGCCAGGCACACGCTGAGCACTCCCAGCGCTGGCTGCTCTTCCTGGAGTGGCTGCTGAGCCAAGGGCTCTGTGTACACTTGCTCTTCAAGTCCCCGGGATAGTCCTGGGTAGGCACCGCCTCCCCTCCTACAGGTGGCCACTCAGCCCCTCCTTTTTTTTTTTTTTTTAATCTGAACAATAAAGATTTAATTAAAGAAAATACCAGATACAGAAAATTAAAATTATATTTGGTCTGCAGGTAAAGGTCACTCCATGGTGCTACCTCAAATGTCTTCTCCCATCTCGCTGGCATCGAGAAAATCTGTGTCCTCTGTTGCAACAGTCTACACTCTAACCCAGGGCCGCCTGATGGTTATCAAACATTTCCACAGTGGTCCAGCCAAAGCTACCTCATGGAAACAAACAAAGCGAAGGTAGAAAGAAAAACCACCCTCTAAAGCTTTAGCCCTGGGTCTGAAGTCTGCCCATTTTTTCTTTACATTACGCACTGGCGTTACTCCCATCAACACGCCTGTTTTGTTTTTTCACGGCCATTTCTGACTAGGACCAGGGTCAATGGAAAAGGTGTTTGTGGGATGGACTGGACCATATCCTGGCCCCACCCTTCATGGTTTTCCTTTAGAAAGCGCCCACTGCCTTAGGAGGACAGTATTTCCAGACCTCAGTGGAGTGAAAACTTTAATACCTAACGCCGAATTCCTGCCTTTAAGATACAATATGAGGAGAGGCCAAGAAGGGCCTGGTCCACGCCAACCAGGGGGAGCTGCCACCCGCGCGCGGCTCTGCGCAGGCCTCCGGCGCGCACATCGGGCCTCCGCGGGGCACACCGGAGACTCCACGTTGGGCACTGCCGTCCCCCACGGGACACTCTCCGCCCCGCCCACCCACGGGCTCCACGCGGTGGGCTCCCCACGCATGGCCCTCTCCGCGCGGGGCCCGCCATCCTAGAAGGCCTCGCGAGCGCGGGCGTGGACTGCTCCGGCGGACCGCTGTCCGAGGCGCCGCGGGCCATTCGCACGCCCTGCCCAGACATCGGCCTTCGGCTTCCGCCGCCCCGTCCTTGCAGCCCCGAGTCCTCCCCGCCGGACAGCCCGTGGAGTCTCCCGCAGCGGCCTCGGTCCCCCGCCGGCTCCGCCCGCTCCCCGCTCTCAGCCCCTCCTTAAACCCAGTCTTGTCCCCATTCCAGTTGGCTGGGGTGAAGGGCTGTAAGCGGGATGGTGGTCAGCGGGTCCCCCTCAGGCTCCTCGCACCTGCAAATGTGGTGGCCCGTCTCTCCCAGGCCTCAGCTCTGCTTCTCAGGAACAAACGTGCCTGGGCGTCCGCTCTGCCTGCACGGGGGGGACACGGGCAGGAGGAGGTGCCGCCTGGCTCTCCACACACCGGGACGGTGATCATGTGCGAAAGGACAGCCGAGACTGCAGTGCTGTGTGTGTGCACCGTGGCGCCTGCTCACACTGCTGCCTGCCGTCTAGGTGGGTGTTTTCCCACCGCAGCTCACAGCTCATTAGAAACCAGTTTAGTGGACTGGAGCTGTCGCTTTAGAAACAACGAAATAAAATTGAAAAATTAGGTGCATCACATGTACTATGGACTAGAGTTTTTTATGGCGAGTTGAGACTTTTTTAAAAAAATATATTTTATTGATTTTTTACAGAGAGGAAGGGAGAGGGATAGAGAGAAACATCGATGAGAGAGAAGCATCGATCAGCTGCCTCCGGCACACTCCCTACTGGGGATGCGCCTGCAACCAAGGTGCATGCCCTTGACCGGAATCGATCCTGGGACTCTTCAGTCCGCAGGCCGAGGCTCTATCCAGTGAGCCAAACCGGCTAGGGCGAGACTTTTGTTTTAATTATAAGATACGTATGTGTGTGCTAGAATGTTATGGTGTAAAATACATTTCTAATTATGGCTCTATACCCTATGCCAGTGATGGCGAACCTATGACACTCATTTTTTGGTTGATTTCTCTTTGTTAAATGGCATTTAAATAAATATCAAAAATATAAGTCTTTGTTTTACTATGGTTGCAAATATCAAAAAATTTCTCTATGTGACACGGCACCAGAGTTAAGGTTTTTCAAAATGCTGACACGCCGAGCTCAAAAGGTTCGCCATCACTGCCCTATGCTGTACGTTACATCCCGGGACTGTTTTTTAACTGGCGGCCAGAAAAGGCTCGAGGCCTCAGCGCTGGTGTGTGGGCCTCTGCTCCCTTCCGCAGGCCCCTCTCTCTGCCCTACTCCCCCCTCACTAGCCCCAGCATTTTGTCTTCCTTAGCTCAGGCCCTTGCAGGTGCTATTTTGCCTGCCAGACGTGTTCTTTTCTCACTTTTTCACCTGCCTAACTTGTATTCATCAGGCAGAATGCAGCTACGGTCATTCCCCCGCCCTCAGATGGGGAAACAACCACAGACAGGCTCAGCGTTGGCCCAGTGGCACAGCTATAGCCAGAGTGGGCTGAGGTTGGAACCCAGGCCTCTCTGATTTCAGAGCTCAGGTTCCTTCCTTAACCCAACGAGACTGGCCGGCTGACAGCCTCCCCCCCGCCCCCCCAGGCCAGTGCAGCGACCACCTTGTGGGGTTCCAGCCCAGGCACCTGCCCTCGGAGATTGGTGTTCCCTGTGGCCCCACCATCTTCCTGAGGTTCTCCGACTCCACCTGTGACAGGGGCCACGACAAGGTGGCCTGCCGCTGCTGTGTGGGCCGCTCTGCCCGTCCCCCCCGTCACGGATATCCCTCTGGGTCTCTGGGTCTCACAGAAGTTGGGGAACCCCCATTTTTCACTCATCCACCAAACCCTGCCTCTCAGGGCTGTGATGTGGGAGACCGCAAATAAAGCTGCTCTGAAGGCACCGGCTTCGAGGAACAAGGCAGGTGACCGGCGGGTCGGAAAGGGGGGTCAGGTCAGTGCGACTTTCACGTCCACTCAGTGGAGGTCAGTGGGACCCAGATTTGTCATCCAAACACCCTCCTCATGATCTGGGCACTGTCTGCGCGTGGCCACTGGTTAGAACCCACGGATGTGGGGGTGCGGGAGAGGCCAGGCCGGGTGTCACCCCTGCTCTCGGGCTTGGCCAGGTGCCATTTCTGGAGACGTGGGAGGTGAGTTCGAGAGGAAGTTGAGCCAACAGTGTGGGCAGAGCCAGGGACGTGAAGGCCCAGCTTGGCATGACCACTGACCACATGTCAAAAGGAGATGGCCACCCGGGCAGCGCTCTGGCTGGGGTCCGGCTGGGAGTCCCTCTCCATGGGGCCCAGCGCTGGTCAGGAGGAGGGCAATGAACACCTAGAGGCTCCAGGGCAGGGCCTGGGCCCTCAGAGGCAGCAGGCTCTGCCCGTCCTGGGACGGCCAGCCCAGGAGACGGCAATTCTGCTGCCTCCTGAGCTTCTTGGTTAGGAGCCTGTCTCTCCCACAGTGTCTATGAAATCAGGGCTGCAGTTATATATCTGTACTAAAACACAATAAATTCATGGCTATGCAAAGAAGACATGTTCACCTTATTTCACCTAAAGTCCTCTCTAATGTGGTGAAACGGTCATCATGGTGAATGTGCAGGGCCCCATCCGCCGGGAAGTCCCCGAGTGGGACTGCCTCCCTCCACTCTGAGGTCCTCTGACAGGAGGTGTTCTGTCTCCTTTCCTCTCTTCCTTATTTTTAAAATGCGACTGCGACACAATGTCAGTTATAAAATAGTCCTGGGATGTAAAATACAGCATAGGGCCCAGGGATATATAATCCTATATAATAAAAGGCTAATATGCAAATTGACTGAACAGCAGAACAAATGGTCAATATGATGTGCACTGACCACTTGGGGGAAGACACTCAATGCAGGAGCTGTCCCCTGGTGGTCAGTGTGCTCACAGGGGGAGCACCGCTCAGTCAGAGCTGGGCTCACGGCTGGTGAGTGCAGCGGCAGTGTTGGGAGCGTCTCCCGCCTCTGCAGCAGCACTAAGGATGTCCGACTGATGGCTTAGGCCTGCAGGGAGAGGCCAGGCCAGGTGTCACCACAGGCCTAAGCCATCAGTCGGACATCCCTCGAGGGCTCCCAGACTGTGAGGTTGTGCTGAGGGACCCCCCTGCCCAAGTGCATGAATTTTGTGCACTGGGCCTCTAGTATAGTCATAATGTTGTAATAACTATGTATAGTATCAGGTGGGTGCAAGACTCACCAGGGGATCACTTTGTAAGTTATATAAATGTCTAATCACTATGAAAAAATTTTTTAATTAAAAAAATTAAATTTGACTTCATAAAACTTTTTAAAAAATCCTCACCCACAGACATTTTTTAAAAATTAATTTTATTTATTTATTTTTTTAATATATTTTATTGATTTTTTATAGAGAGGAAGAGAGAGACATAGAGAGTCAGAAACATCGATGAGAGAGAAACATCGATCAGCTGCCTCCTGCACATCTCCTACTGGGGATATGCCCACAACCCAGGTACATGCCCTTGACCGGAATCGAACCCGGGACCTCTCAGTCCGCAGGCTGACGCTCTATCCACTGAGCCAAACCGGTTTCGGCAAAAATTAATTTTAGAGAGAGAGAAAGCGGGAGGGAGAGAAACATTGATCGGCTGCCTCCTGCATGCACTCTGACCAGGAAATGAACCCCTAACCTTTGGGTACACGGGACGACACTCCAACTAACTGACTCACGCAGGCCAGGTGACTTTATGACATTTTAAATTAAAGTATAAGACACGTGTTGAAAGGTGCATGTATTATGAGTATGCAGCTCATCGACTTCTCACAGACCCATGTCACTAGGACTTAGGTCAGGAAACAACACTCCCCAAAGGCCCTGGCCCCTCTCCAGCCCCTCCCCAACGGCATGAAAAGGAATCTGATCCTGCGACATGCCAGCGCTCTCACAATCAGGGCCTTGTTGGACGATTATAGCAGCCCCGCAGGGTAGATGATTATCCCCATTTTACAGCCCGGAAAACTCAGGCTCCGGGAGGGTAAGTGAACTGGCGCGGTCAAAGGGTCAGTAAGTGGTGGAGGCTGGCCTTCTGAAATCCACTGCATGTCACCACCACGTTCTTCAACATGTACAGAGAGAGATGGCCGAGGAGTTCGAGGTAGGTCCGATGTCACCAGAAGTAAAGATACAAGGACATCTCTGAGATCACTTGCTCAGAAGCATCGTACTCCCTCTGGGGACTTCTGTCCACCCTCTTCAAAATGCTTCCTCAGGAAGCCACCAAGTTCTGCCACAGTTGATTGGTCTGGCTGTGGGTGCCTGACCAATCAGAGAACTTTCATGGGAATGTTGGCTTTATTCTTTCTCTGGAAATGTAAATCTCAGCTTCTATAGGTCAGATACATGGAGAAAGCCAACCTATAATGAGAGAGAAAGAGAGAGAGAGAGAGAGAGAGAGAGAGAGAGAGAGAGAGAGAGAGGAGGGGAGGGGAGGGGAAGGGGAGGGGAAGGGGTGGGGAGAGGAGGGGGAGGGAGGGGAGGGGAGGGAAGGGGAGGGAAGAGGAGGGGAGGAGAAGGGGAGGGGAGGGGAGAGGAGGGGGAGGGGAGGGAAGAGGAGGGGAGGAGAAGGGAAGAGGAGGGGAGGGGAGGGGAAGGGGAAGGGGAGGGGAGGGGAGAAGAGAGGAAATGAGAAGCAGAGAGAAGGTCCTAGTGGTGTTTAGATCCCAGATTCCAGTGGACCCCAAGGCTCTGCCCCATCCTTTCCCTTCCGGCAGCTGAACTGCAATGCGGCATGCCCCCCACCTATTCAATGGATCCCCCTTTCCACTTAGGCCAGATAAGCAAGTTACTGTTTTCAAAGGTATGTTAATCAGTAGACCAGAGAAAAAACACCAGTCTGTCTATTTTTCCATTTATACACACAGATCAGTTTCCAGCTGTTTGAAATACAGACAGATAAAGTGGACTGCTCTATAGAATGGGAGGAGGTGGCCTATCTTGTGGGGTTGCTGTAAGGGTTGCCTGAGTAAACAGATATCAAGCACCCTGCCTGGCACACCTTCGGTGATGGGTGGGATGTCTTGGCAGGGGAGGAAGAGTCCGTTTTAAAACCTTGAACCCAGCTCTTCCTTCCTGTAGAATTCTAATCAATAAATGTAGAAGGAGTGATGGGACTAGAAAAGCACCATTAGGCAAACACCACCAAAACGACTGTGGCAGGAAGGAACCAGCAACAGATGTTAAAGTGAGTGGGGAAAAGAATGATAAGAAATGGGATACTTACATCATCTCAAAGTGTCTCTTCAGAGGACACATTAATGACCAAGGGAAAGACAGTAACTGTGCAGTAGAGAAACCTGGTGGACCTCACTTAGCCAAGTTCTTCAGGTTAAAGTAACAAGACATCCATATCATGTTCCTCCTGATATCAGGCACTGAGAAGGTATAGCACCTCTGTGGTTTCTACCCCAAAATGCATGCCCTCAATCTCATCGTGAAAAAAAACAAAACATCAAAAAACCCTAAATTGAGGCATGCTCTCCCTGTCGGGGGGCACACCCTTGCCTTTCCCTTCTCCCCCTTCTTCCCCTACAGGTGCACATCTCCTAAACTCTAAGGGACCCCAGGGGACTTGCAACCAGGGGAGCAGTGGGCAGCGGCAGCTCATCCCGGCCTCACCCCCGAACCTGTCCCCAAGGCTCCCTTTTCTCTGACTCCCCAGTGAGCTGACAGCAGCCCTGCCTTGGCTCACTTCTTTCTGATAACATCTCTAATGGCCCAAAGTAGCCCTGCCTAGCCTCTCTCCCATTGCTTCTTCCATGCTAAGTTCATCCTTGTTTCACTGTCTCCAGCTTTAATAAATGTACTCTCAAAATAAAAATTTTTTTAAATAAAATAAAAACTTAAATTGATGGACATTCTACAAAATAACTGATCAGTACTCTTTAGAAGTAATAAAGTCATAAACGACCAAGAAAAACTAAGAAACTGTCACAGATTGGACGAGATTAAGAAGACACGAAAACTAAAAGCAACATGGGAGCCTAACTTGGATCCTGAATCAGAAAAGGGACGTGAGTGGGAAAACTAGTGAAATTCAAATAAGGTCTCTAGATTGGTTACTAGTATTAGGTCAGGGTTAACTTCCTGGGTTTAACCAGTCATTGCACTATGGTTATGATGTAAGATATTAACGTGAGGGGATTCTGGATGACAACTCTCTGTATTATGTCTGCAACTTTTCTGTAAGTCAAAGTTATGTCAAAATGAAAAGGAAAAAAAAGCATTAATCTTTGAACTTGAAAAACAATCAGGTCTAGTATGTCCACAATAGATTTGGTGTAAGTATAAAACACGTACAAAATTTAAGGAAAAAGCTATAAAACCAAGATAATAACTGAAGCTGTAACTAAAATTCATGCAGGCAGCAGCCCAAACATAAGGTTTATGGAGTGCCTGTCCCCAGAGCTGAGGTCTTTAGCTCTGTGAGCTTATATCAGGGGTTAGAGAATACAGAGAAACTCAGATCCTTGGCTCAGTCTTACACCTGCTGCAAGAGACCCCTCTACCCATATTCCTCAGAAGGCGTTCCTTTAGCTTCTGATTCAATGGATCTGATAATGAGGAACTAACTTCCTTTGGATGATTTTTAGTTTGTGAGCCCAAGTGCTATTGATAGTAATGAGAAATTGGAATGCACCCAAATGAACAGGGTTAAGTAATCCTAGCTGCCATGATGATAGAGCACCGTATAGCCACTGCAGGAGATAAGAATTCGGCTTATCTTAATGCATGGAAATGTGTGTGTAGTAATCTTAAGTGACAAGCACATTTACACACTGATTACAGCTATGTTAAAACCAAAGTGTGCACATTAAGAACTAGAAGATAATTCAGAATGGTACAAATACTTCCAGTTTCAAGTTGTGTTGATTAAAAAAAAAAAAAAGTGGTATATGTACAGAATTCTAAATAAAATTTCAAATCCAGACTTTTAAAAAAAAAAAAAAATCTCCATTAAAAGTCTTGGGGATGGTCATTTCAAGATTGATTGAGCCCAGGTGGTGTTGCTCAGTGGTTGAGCATCAACCTATGAACCAGGAGGTCACGGTTCAATTCCCGGTCAGGGTACATGCCCAGGTTGTGGGCTCAATCCCCAGTAGGAGGCGTGCAGGAGGCAGGTGATCAGTGATTCTCTCTCATCATTGATATTTCTTTCTTTTTTTAAAAAAAATATATTTTATTGATTTTTTTACAGAGAGGAAGGGAGAGGGATAGAGAGTTAGAAACATCGATGAGAGAGAAACATTGATCAGCCTCCTCCTGCACACCTCCCACTGGGGATGTGCCCACAACCAAGGTACATGCCCTTGACCGGAACCAAACCTGGGACCCTTCAGTCCGCAGGCCTACCTCTATCCACTGAGCCAAACCAATTAAGGCTCATCATTGATGTTTCTATATCTCTCTCCCTCTCCCTTCCTCTCTGAAATCAATACAAATATATCCTATATAATAAAAGCCCAATATGCTAAGTGTCCTGTCATCCGGTTGTCTGTTCAACCAATCAAAGCATAATATGCTAATGATATGCTAAGGTCACTGAACCGCTGCTATGATGTGCACTGACTACCAGGAGGCAGACACTCTGACTGTAGGTTATCTTGTTGCTGGGGTCTGGCTGCTCAGGACTGAGTGAGATGGGCCGGACATGCCCTGGAGCCCTCCTATGGTCCCTCCCTGGCTGGCCAACCTCCTGCATCCCTCCCTGGCCCCAATCGTGCACCAGTGGGGTCCCTTGGCCTGGCCTGTGCCCTCTAGCAATCCTGTGCCATCTAGCTCTTGGGGGATGTCACAGAGCTGGTTTTGGTCCCAATCCTGCAGGCCAGGACGAGGGACCCCACTGGTGCACGAATTTGTGCACCAGGCCTCTAATGTGTGTGTGTGTGTGTGTGTGTGTGTGTGTGTGTGTAAGATTGATTGAAGATGCATGGAGCACTAGATTGGGAAGGATCCTAAGACCATGTCTCAGCACTACGAAGAAGAGTGATATATTTGATTAGGTATGTCAGCCATGAGTGAAGGATTAGCAGTGGCAGCGTGCATGTTATGTAGTTGCCATCTCTTGACACATCCCCAGTAGCCAGTGTCACTTTTGTAGACACTCTGAAGAGGAATGAGCTGTTTAGGAGTCATGTGCTGGAAGAGACCTATTCTTTCAGTTACAAGTTGTAGAATGTGGGGCAAGAAGGAGGTATGAAATAAATCCTGTAAGGGAGAAGAAGCCATGTCCTCCACAGCCGGGCCAGTGTGAGAGCAGGTGGGCCAGTAGAGATGACCGTGACACTGTAGTAGGTCTTGGAGGAGAAGGTCTGCAGGTGGAGATGCCTGGGAAGGGCGGTCTGGATGGAGAGCACAGCATGGATGAAGGCACGGGGGTTGGAAAGTAACAGGCCCCCTGGGCAGGAACCAGGAGGTCACGATGAGTATCTGCGGGTCAGCAGGTCGAGATGAGAACGCAGCATCGGAAGGGGGCAGACTGAGCATGCCATGAAGGCCAGGATGACGAGTTTGGACTCTACGTAGTTAGCCACGGGAAGGCCTTTGATGAGTTAGAGGCAGATGTAACAAGAGGGTGACGAGAGAATGCCTCTTTTCTGGGAGACGATCACTGTGAGAGGGTCCCAGGGCCTGGATTGTAACAAGATCCCTTTGGAGCGTGGGGTGGAAATTCGGGCACTGGGTTAATGGGGTGTGGGAGATAGAACCAAGGCCCATTGGGAACTATTTCATGGCTCCACCTACTATTCAGGATTTCCTGAGCTCGGGGCCAGGCGCAGGGAGGTGGAAGCCGCGGACTCTGCCCGCTGGGAGCTTGCAGTCTATGGCGAGAGGAAACATACCCAGGAAACCGGAGACTGGTTGTAGCCAGTGCGAGATCCAGTCCAAAGGGAGAGCACAGCCGGTGTGCAGTGTTCAGGGGCAGAACATGAACTTGAACAGGAACCAGTGCATCTGGCTTCCTGGGGCTCCTGTCCTAGGTAGGGGGTGACCCTGGATGACTGCTAAGGTGACCTCAGACTCTGTACATCCTGGATCCAGGAGCTGAGGCCTTGAAGGATGGGCAGAGTTTGGACACATTCAGAGGGGAGGGAAAGGGGTGGACTTTCCAGGTACGGGGGGCTGGGTGGTGGAGGGCAGGCCAGGGACAGACCAGGGTTTGAGATGGATGTGGATGCTGAGGAAACTGAGCTGTCAGATCAGGTGGGGTAGGCAGGGGCTGCAGACCCCCAAAGCCTGGCAGCCAGGCAGATGCCCTGGCCTGATGCATTAGGGGTGCTCAGAAGGGACTACATGGAGGAGTGGGAGCTGATCTGGCCTTGAGACAGTCAGGCCAGACCTGGGCAGACCTCTAGTGTCTGCCTCCCTCCCCTCCCCCATCACAGGGCTGGGGAGGCTCCAGGGCCCTGGCTGGGCAGTGGGTGGTGGTGGCCAGAGTGGAAAATCCCCCACTGGCTGGGTAAATCGGTGTTTGGCAGGCCTGCTTTGGCCTTCCACCTGGGGCTTGAGGGCCTAACAAATCTGTTTGGATCCCTGAGTGTGGGGTACCAGGTGGCAGAGAGGGCACTGGCGTGGGAACTTTTTTTCCACTCACCCCAAAATGGGGAGTTCTCCTGTGCCAGGTTAGTAGGCTCGGGCCAGCTCCAGGTCACCTCAGGCAATGAGAAGCGGTAGCTGGGGAGCAGGTAGGACCTGGAGATGCGGGATAGAGGCACAGCTTAGAGCAGGCTTGGGGGCAGGAGAAAGGGCCGACAAGGGCTTGGGAGGAGGGTAAGGAAGACACGGCATTTCAGGAGAGGTAAACACAGGGCTGGAGTCCAGTGGGGCTGGAGAAGAGAGACCATGAAGGAAAGAAGCAAGAGCAGGCATGTCCCCCCTCATGGGCCTGCCCCGGGTCCCCCTGGTGTTCCAGATAGTTCAAGAGGCACAGCCAGAAGCCAGCTTAGCTTACATGATGAGTGTGTCATGAGAACTTGCTGAATTAATGCCCCATTTGACCTTGAAAGTCATCAAAGCCTCCCCAAAGAGCTCTGACTTCAGCCATTGGCATCCCAGCCCACCACCTGCATCAGGGCTAACGGTACCGCCATCATTGCCATAGGACCACTCGCACCACACTGTGACCATTACCATCATCCTAGTCTCTGGCCCCACCACCCCCAGACACCCCAAACTGCAGCCCAAGGGCTTGGGGGTGTTGGGAAGCAGGACTTGAGTGAGGCCTCCAAGTCTATCACCTATAAACCAACATTCTCAACAATTGTGGCCCCTAAGGAGACATTTGGCCCTGCCTGGGCACATTTTTGGTTGCTACCACAAGGGACTACTGCTGGCATCTAGTGGGTAGAGGCCAGGGATGCTGCTAAACATCCTATAATGCACAAGGCAGTGCCCACAACAAAGAATTATTTGTTCTAAAATGTCAGTAGTGGCCAGGGATGAGAGCGTTTGGCATGAGGGCTCTACCTGTCTCCGGCCCTCATGCCAAACGCTCATATCCCGCCTCTGGTTCCTGCACAAGAAGTCATCTGTGCCACTCCAACTCTTATCGCTGCTCCTACCTTCTGGCCTCATACTTGTGTTAAAAAGTCAATAAGATGAAAAGTGCTTTGCGGCCACCCTTGCCAGGGAAAACACGCAGGAACAATTGGTACGCGGAGCATGGGGTACACAGGGACTGAGGTCATGTTTGTCCAGGGCAGGGGGCAGGGGCTGCCCTGGATCCGGGGGTATAAAGGGCGAAGGAGGGCTCAGGCCTTCACTTGACTGCAAGTGCCTGACTTGGAGTGGCCTTTGCTCTGCGGCCAGTTGGGAACCGGCACCATGAAGCGGATGGTGGTGGCCTTGCTCTGCCTCCAGCTCCTGGAGGCGGCGGTGGTCAAGTGAGTTTGGGGTCTGGCTGCTGGTGCAGGAGTCCGGGCGGGAGATGGGCCCCCGTGAGGCGTGGCCTGGTCAGGGGACACCCCAGCTGCTTCGGCTCCAGAATCTCTGCTGGGGCAGGACGGGAGTCACAGGTGGGAGAAGGTGCAGCCTCTGCCTTCAGGGAACTTCCGTCAAAGGCAGAAAAGATGGGCCTGGAACAGAGAAGAGGGGTGACACTGCCAGAGCAGCCCTGGGACGGCGCTGTGGCTCCTCCCACAGAAAGGAACAGTGATCTCGGAGAGGGAGGCATTTGCTGAATCTTCCGGAAGGCCCAAACTTACTGGGCGGGTGGCACCATCGTCTAAGCGGAAACATAAGCGACATGACCTCTCTATGCTGAGGCGTCAGGAGAAAGGGAGGGCGGGCGGTGTCTCTGGGCGTCAGGGGGCTGGGCCAGCGGATTCCCTGGGTGAAGAGGGGCTCCTCTCAGAAGCTCCTGTAATGGGCAGGCCCGTAGAGGTGGTTAGAGAAGCTGTCAGCTCAACGCGAAGGGGTCAGCAGGGAATCTCTGGAGAACGCAGGGTCCTGAGGGAATGGGGACTGAGACAGGAAAGAAATGAAAGAAGCAGGAATGCAGGTGATGCGGGTGGGGTGGCCCACAGACACTCCCCAGGCAGGTCTGGGAGGAAAACCTGGGTGACACGGGAAGAAACCCATGATTCCTGAGTCCCGATTCCAGAGCGGCTCTGGCTCCAGAGCACCAGGCCTTTCCCCAGTGTGCCAGGCAGACATCTAGCAGCAGGCCCGTGCCAGGACCCTGCCTTCTCAGTCCCAGCCCTGTGCGGTGCCCCTGAACGCACAGCCTGCCACACCCAGCTGGTGCCAGGTGCCCGGGGGCCGCCACAGGAGAGGGCTCTCTTTGGGGTGAAGTGTGCCATCGGGAAACCTTTTTAAAATGCACATATCCTGCAGAGGGTGATGCCTGAATCCCTCTCCCCTTCCTGGGAAGGAATTTATGGGACATCTGAGAGCAGAGGGCCGGGGTGGGGTGAGGACCCTTGAGATGGGGAGGGAGCATCCTGGGGGAAGGTCATTGTTTCCTGAACCTTGGAGCAAGTCCTGAGAGGAGTTTTGAAAGAAGGGGAAGGAGAGGGGAAGAAAGAGAGAAGCAGAGGGAGAAAGAGACGGAGAGACAGAGAGGAACAGAAACAGAGAAAGGGAAACACACAGGTACGCACAGCGACAGACACGGTACAGAGCGGCAGGGGGACCGAGGTCTTTAGTTGGCGATAGAGGTGTCTGAGCGAGGCTGGGGCGATTGACGGGAGGCGCTGTAGGGAAGAGGGAGGACCTGCTGACGCACAGGCCTTCTGCAGAGTCCCCCTGAAGAAGTTCAAGTCCATCCGTGAAACCATGAAGGAGAAGGGCCTGCTGGAGGAGTTCCTGAGGACCCACAAGCACGACCCTGCTCAGAAGTACAGGTTTGGTGACTTCAGCGTGGACTACGAGCCCATGGCCTACATGGATGTGAGTCCCCACCCTCCCGGGGTAGTAGGGTTCTCCCTGCTGCCAAAGGCCAAAGGGAAGGCCCGGGCCGTGAGCTGCACCCTCCTCTCTGCCCCCCCACCCCCCCCCAGCCCTACCACCTGGACCTCATCCCCCAGGCAGAGAAGGGAGGGGCCCTGCTGAGCTGACAGCTGGGTCACAGAGGCCGGCAGCCGCCCTGGGGCCCTGGGCAGGCACCAGCTGAGGGTCAGGCAAGAAGAGGGGGAGAAAGAGAGAAGCAGAGGGAGAAAGAGACGGAGAGACAGAGAGAAACAGAAACAGAGAAAGGGAAACACACAGGCGCACACAAGCGCCTGACAGACGTGGGTACAGAGTGGCAGGGAGACTGAGGTCTTTAGTTAGAGATGGAGGGCGGGTGAGCGAGGCTGGGCGATTGATGGGAGGCGCTGTGGGGAAGAGGGAGGACCTGCTGACGCACAGGCCTTCTGCAGAGTCCCCCTAAGAGGTTCAAGTCCATCCGTGAAACCATGAAGGAGAAGGGCCTGCTAGAGGCGTTCCCTGGAGGGGAGGCCCAGCCCTGCTTCTGGAGCGGGCTGCTGGGCAGGGGCTGGTCCCTCCCTGCTCTGCCCATGGAGGACACGGGCCTCGGGTCCCTCCAGAGCTGACAGGCTGCTCCCCCCGCCCCTCCGCGCCCTAGGCTGCCTACTTTGGTGAGATCAGCATCGGGACCCCACCACAGAACTTCCTGGTCCTTTTTGACACCGGCTCCTCCAACCTGTGGGTGCCCTCTGTGTACTGCCAGAGCCAGGCCTGCAGTGAGTGCCGGGCTGGTGGGGGGGGGGGGGGGGGAGGCGCTGACACCTGGGGGCGGGGCGGGGGGCGGGGCGGGGGGCAGTCTTCATAGGGATCAGACGGGGGACCTTCCGCCCAGGGCCACACACACGTCCAGGCCGGAGGGAGGAAGCTGGTCCTGGAGCCCACTGGCGCCTCCGCCTTCCTGCTCACCAGCTCCTCTTCCTCCATCTGCGGGCCCTGCTCTGCTCCACTCCTCACTAAGTCCTCACTGGGGGTCCCCACGGAACATGGGAGAACTGGGATGTGGTCCCTGTCCTGTGCGATGTTGATGCTCACTGTCTTATGGCTGCCCTGGTCCCTGCCAAAGCCTTGGGGTTCGGGTCCTCAGGCCTGTAGCCCGAGGGTCCCCCATGGGCCCCGCCCTACATGCTCTCAGGCCCTGGCTTAGCCAGCTTGCTGACCTGGTGAGGGTCCGGGAGAGCAGGGACGCCCTGGGGAGTCAGTCAGTCCTGCATCTGGTAAGTGCCAGGGACCTGCTGGGGCAGGGAGACCGCAGGGAGGTCACAGGCCTCGGGCCCCAGAGTCTCTAAGTCAGAGGGGGTGTGGGGCCAGGGCTGGCCTTCCAATGCCGGAACCAGAACCGGAACCGGGTGGGCCACCCCTGAGGTCCTGAGGCTCCAGGATGGGAGCACAGGCCCGAGAGGCAGGGCAGCCCCCACGAGCCAGCCTGACTCCCCACACCCTCCCGCCCCTGCAGCCGGCCACAACCGCTTCAACCCCAGCCAGTCCTCCACCTACTCCACCAACGGGCAGACCTTCTCCCTGCAGTACGGCAGCGGCAGCCTCACCGGCCTCTTCGGCTATGACACCCTGACTGTGAGTGACGCTGCCACTCCCCCGCGCCCCCCAAGGCCTTCGGCTCCAGCCTCACAGGCCTCAGGGTCTAACCAGATTAGACGGAGACCCTGACAAACATGGAAAAACACCGCGTGCTCTACTGCACAGGACGGGAAATCAGCACAATAGGCCCAGTCGTTCACTCCCTGAACCCCTCTGAGGGCCGTCCTGCGCAGGACACTGAGGACACCATGGTGAATGGGGTCACCCAGTGGGGGGCAGGTCCTGCAGTAGGGAAGGCCACTCAGAAGAGACAGCCACTCTTGCAAGACCCGCGGGGGAGGAAAGCAGGACAGATGAGGACAGATGGAGGAGGGGTGAAGAAGAGCCTTGAGGGGTCTCTGGGGGTGTCTGGGGGGTGGGGGGTGGAGTGACACTTGTCACCTCCCATCCTCTGTGCCCCTGCAGGTCCAGAACATCAAGGTGCCCAACCAGGAGTTCGGCCTGAGTGAGACAGAGCCGGGCACCAATTTCGTCTACGCGAAGTTTGACGGCATCATGGGCATGGCCTACCCTGCCCTGTCCGAGGGCGGGGCCACCACGGCACTGCAGGGCATGCTGCAGGAGGGCGCCCTCACCAGCCCCGTCTTCAGCTTCTACCTCAGCAAGTGAGGAGCCCCCCCCTCCTTCAGCCTGGACAACTGGGGCTCCGTCCTTTGGGATTTAGAGGCCACCCAGCAGGCACTGACCCCAGCACTTCTGTGCCCAGTGCTTCCCTCCTGGGCTCTGACTCCTCCTCCACACCCCACTGCTCCCCACCCTGGCCTCGGCCTCGGCCTCACCTCCCCTCGGTCCCCAGCCCACTCCTTTGCTCTGCGTTCCTCAGCCAGGGCAGCCTCTCTCTCTTCTGTGGGAGCTTTGCTGTGAGTGTCACTGCTGATTCTCACTAGCTCGTGGGTTCACCTGCTGCCAGAGCCCCAGGTAGCTCACTGCCGCGGACTGAATGCTTACCGCCCGGCACCTCTCTTGCACGGTCATCTGTGCTTCACCCCTTTGATCTATTGCTCTAGCCAGGCCGTGGGATGGCAGCCAGGTTCAGGTTCCGCTCCAGGCCCCCCACTAGCTCCTAACAAGCAGTTCCCCTCACCGCCAGCAACAGCAAACGCTGCCATTTATGGGGAGGGGCCTGGGAGCCTGCGGGGGAGCGGGTTCGAGGCTTGGGACAGACTTTCCTTCTTTCCTCTCCGAAGGAGCCGACCACCTTGTAGACAGAGTAGTTGGGGCTTACTCGCTGGGATCTGTTACTAACATTGCCCCTCTATTCTCAACTTCTGTTTACAATCTCTCTGAGCTTAGCCTTCAGGAGCTTCCCCCAGTTCCCTCCTGTTCAGCCACCAGGCCGGCCTCTTAAGCAAACACAGCCATCCCCCCTCCCTGCACCACGGCCCTCCCTCCCTCCAATCCCAGCGAAAACGGCCAGCCAAGCGGGGCCTGGGTCAGCTCCACCTGCATCAGGCAGTGGGAGGGAGAGGAAAACGGGGTGGGGGTGGGGTGGGGGGTTGTGGGGGGCACACACGAGCAGCTTCCCTAGGGCAGGGTCATCCAGGAGCCTGAGGCACTGGAGATTCTGAGGGGCCCAGCCTGGGAGCCCCCATCCGAGGGGAGCCCCAGTCCTGCCCCCAGGGAGCCCAGCCTGGATGGAGGCAGGATGCTCTGGGGATGATTGGTAACACGAAGTCCTTTCCCATGGCCACTCCCTGACTCGCCTTCCCCTCTGCCTCCTGCAGCCAGCAGGGCTCCCAGGATGGCGGAGCGGTCATCTTCGGGGGTGTGGACAGCAGCCTGTACCAGGGGCAGATCTACTGGGCCCCGGTCACCCAGGAGCTCTACTGGCAGATTGGCATTGAGGAGTGAGTGTGGGGCGGCTCTGGGCGTGTGGGCGCTTCATGCCACACACCCACACACCAGTTGGGGGTGGGGGACGGAAACAGGAGACCCCCAACCCCCTTCAGGCCTGCCCCCACAAAGCCACAGCTGCCCTCTGCTGGAGTTTTGAGGCCCAGCTCGGCCTGGAGAAGAGGGTGGGATGGGGACAACATAGGAAGGGGCAGGATTTGGAATCCCAACTATTTCAGAACCTGTCATCCAACACTATGGCCTTATAGATTAGAATCCGGGGTGCGTGGTGGTTGGAGGGAGCTAATTTGCTTAAAGTACCTATAATATATCTGCAGCCCTGACTGTCAGTGTTTCTAGAACCTTCCTTGGAACTTTTAGAAGAGCTTCCATGGCCATTTAGGTGGCCCTTAAGTAGACTGGTGTGGTGGGAGGCTGGATTGACCTTCCTGGTTGCACCTGGCATGGGTGGCTGTGGCTGTGAGTCCCTCAGAGGTGGGGAAAGCTCACCCCCTAGCTGCCCTGAGCTGGGGGTGCTAAGACTGCTCATCTCCTCACCTTTCAGGTTCCTCATTAATGGCCAGGCCTCCGGCTGGTGCTCCCAAGGCTGCCAGGCCATCGTGGACACGGGCACGTCTCTGCTCACCGTGCCCCAGCAGTACCTGAGTGCCCTGCTGCAGGCCACGGGGGCCCAGGAGGACCAGTACGGACAGGTGTGTCGGAGAGGCGTCCCTTCCCTGGGAGAGGCCAGTGGGAGACAGTTATGGTTGCTCCTGGGATCCAGGAATGGCCTGATTCTTGGCCTCCATACGTCAGGCTTCCCAAGGCCCTGGAGTGGGGAGCCCGGGGTGACTGGGCGGGGCCTGGAGCCGGCTTCAGGGGGCAGCGCCTGTGCTGAGGGGCTGTGAGGAGGCTCTGGCTAGGCAGCATTTCTTCGGAGCTTCAGCTCCTCAGAGGAAACAGGTTGAACACTTGCCAGACTTCCAAGTCAGAGCGAAGTCACTGGAGGTGGGGCCAAGCTGGTGAGGGACAAGGGGTAACTTTTTTAAAGTATTTTTTTTATTGATTTCGGAGAGGAAGGGAGAGGGAGAGAGAGTTAGAAACATCAATGATGAGAGAGAATCGTTGATCAGCTGCCTTCTACATGCCCCACAGTGGGGATCGAGCCCGCAAGCCAGGCATGTGCCCTGACTGGAATCGAACCTGGGACCCTTCAGTCTGTAGGCCGACGCTCTATCCACTGAGCCAAACCAGCTGGGGCGGGGGATAACTTTTTAATCCATATGTCCCTCACCTCCCTAGGGCCAGGCCCCCTGCTCCCCCTTTCTCCAGAACCCAGCAAAGCGTTTGTCTAAGTAATTCCTTCCCATTACCTTTGGGGGACTGACTCTTTCTACAGATCTGTGTGTTTTCAAAAGACAGTTGCAGAGATGGGGCACAGATTCAATGTGTCATGAGGAGAAATTCAGGCAAAAGTAATGTTTTTGGGGTGGGAGAGATGCTCGGGTCTCCCCAAATCCCACCCCCCCCCGGGAGGGAGTCCACAGGAGTAGTGCCAGCAGCACCAACACAGGACTCCCCCTTAGTGTTGCCACCTCCGGTCCAAAAGCAGGCTGGGGACTCAGGCCTGGGACCAGAGGGGCTGCGGCGACGGGTCGACAGGTCGGTAGGTATCTCAGGTGGGAGATGAGACAGCCTGGGCCCTGCTCCTCTCTCTGCAGTTTGTTGTGAACTGTAACAGCATCCAGAACCTGCCCACCTTTACCTTCATCATCAACGGGGTGCAGTTCCCTCTGCCGCCCTCCTCCTACATCCTCAACGTAAGTGCTGGTCCCCGCGGGCTGAGCCAGCAGGGCCATGGTGGGGTGGGAGGAAGGCGTGGGGAGCCAGGCATGCTGCGTCTCCTTACCCTGCGCCACTTCCCGTAGAATCAGTTTCCCCACTCACTGATTCCAAACCCCCTTCTCTGGAAAGAGGCTGTGAATAGTTAATACGAGCATTAACTATTATTATTAATTAGTGGGCTTTTTTCTGCGTACCTACCAGGATGAGCCACGGTGGGAAGCACTTTGTTTATACTATTCTACTTAATTGACACGACATTCAATGAGGGAGAGACTAATTTCTATTTTACAAGTGAACAGAGAGGTTAGGTAACTCACCCAAGGCTACACAGCTAGTCAGGGTGAAACTAAAGTTTGGATCCAAGTTGGTCTGCCTCGAACGCTTGACCATCAGGACGACCTGGGAGCAGGAGGTGGGTGGGTGGGTGGGGGGCATGAGGGGAGGAGTCCCTGAAGCCCGAATTCCCCCATTCCAGAAATTCCTCCCACCGGCCTCTGCTCTGACAGCTCAGTTGGCCTGAGTCCTCAAGGACAGAGATGCTGGCTCACTCATTTCTGCATTTGCGCCCCGAGTCCCGGGCCCCAGGCACCCTGAGCCCTGGGCAGACTCCTGGGGCTGCAGTTCTTAGAGCCTAGGGCGCCTGGGGATGTGAATTTGTTCTGTTGGGACAAATGCAAAACGATGCAGATCATATGCAAATCAAGATGTGCAGGGGGCGTAGTGTCCGCAGGGAAGCCAAGGTCCCAGTGCTGCCGGGAGCTTGGGAGGATGTGTGGCTTCGTGTTTATGCGTGTGTGAGCTTCCTAATTTCCTGGGGCGCAGGGCTGAGCGTGCCTGTCCGTGTGAGTGCGATGAGTGAGTGCTGTGCTTTGTCTTGTGCAGGACAATGGCTACTGCACCGTGGGGGTCGAGCCCACCTACCTGCCCTCCCCAAATGGCCAGCCCCTGTGGATCCTCGGGGACGTCTTCCTCAGGTCCTACTATTCCGTCTACGACATGGGCAACAACAGGGTGGGGTTCGCCACTGCCGCCTAGACCCAGGGCCTGGACGCCTGGGCTCCCCTCTTCCTCTCAGCCCCCCACCGTGCAGGGGCTCCTCTCTGTGCTTCTCTGGATCCAGCCTTCCTTTTCTGGTCTCTGGACTTTTTCTAATAATAAATAGTTCTTCACGTTGGTCAGCCTGTTGTTGTGTTTTAGAGGGTCGCTGTGACCCGTAAAGGCAGCGCCTGGTCTTAAGGAGTGGGGAGCGAGCGTCAGGGGCGAAGTTGCTTCTGCTGAACCATGTTGTCCCTCAATTGCTTCCAGGTTTCTGGGTGGGTCCCTGAGATTCTAAGAGAAATGGGGCATAAGGGAGGGCTCGGGGATGGGCCCTGTGCCCTTCAGAGCTTCTCTCTGCAGAGGGAAGACAATGGTAGTGGCATCAAGGCAGGGCATTCCTTTGTGAAGGGAAAAGGGGCCCTATTCTGACGACCCAAAATGCTCTGCTGACCTAACTAACCAAATAACCACCAGAAGTACCCACCCCCGATGTCCACAGGCATGTCCACTAGCAGTGCGGCCGGGGGTTGGGGGGGGGGGCAACAAATCTAAATCCACTTCCTTATCTGGGATCAAGCTTGCGCTGGGAGCTTCCTGAGGCATGCCGGATGCCTCGGATGCCTACGTGCACTTGTAACGGCCATAGGTCCTCCAGGGAGGAGGCTAGTGCCACCAGAACCTCTTTCCAGGGGGGCTTCTGAAGGTCTGAGCTGAGTTAAGCCGAGAATATTTTCACCCAGGACCTGTGTTTGAAGAAGGGCTGGCCCTCAACAGTGCACAGGAGGGAGAGCTACTTAAATCACATGGGCTCTAACCAACTGAACAAGAGGCCTTGTCCCTCTAGAATAGATTCATCCCTGTCCTCCCTAGGAACCACCTAGCAAGACCCAGAGGCAGGGCGTGGAGGAGGGAGAGGGGGAGGGGTGGAGGAGGGGGAAGGAGAGGGGAAAGCAGAGAATGATGACTCAGGACCCTGTAACTTCTTCCAACAGGGGAAGGTGACATGGAAGATCAGAACATTTCTGGGTGTGATAGTGGTGGGGGGCACCAGAAAGCGCGAACTCATGAGACCTAGGTTGGGAGGGGCAGGCTGTACATGCAAAACTCATAGTGGGCGGGAAGGGGGGGCTCCATTCCATGTCACACTTCTTTCATCCTGTCCTTCACAAGGCTGACCCCAACCTTGCCCCTTATGTCCAGAAACAGGTGTAAATGCGCAAATCAGGTGGCAAACTCCGGTTGCCGGTTGCCGCTGGAGAGTTCCTATGGCAACAGCACTCCCCCTGGGGCCCTACATCTTCCCTAGACTCTTGAGAAAGAGCCTGCTCTGTGCCTTGCCTTGGGGTCAGAGAGGCCACAGGGTGCATAGTAGTGCGCTCTGGTTCGGGACATCACTGACTGAGAAGAGAAAGAAAACTTGCAAAAGGGGCAGAAACCAAGTGGATAGATAACAGGTTCCAGGTTAAACGCCAAGTCCCTGCCTACCGCCTTGGGCCCAGGGAGCGGACTACAAACCCCGGCGTGCCTCGTTGAGCCGCAACGAAGACTACGTTTCCCAGTGGGCGCCGCGGCGGGCCGGCGGGGGGGGGGGCGGGGGCTGGGCGGGGCCGCGGGGGCGGTGCTGCCCTCTGCCGGGCGCCGAGGGAAGTGGGTGCGGAGTGACAGCGGGAGCTGGGGCACCGGGCGCGGGGCTCGGTGACAGCGGAGGCGGCGGCCGCGGGCTAGACGTAGGGAGCGGCGGCGGCGCCGACGGCAGCGGGAAGGGCGGACGGGGCGGGCTTCCCTGGAGGCCCCGAGCCGGAGGAACCCGGGAGGGGGCGGCAGGCGCAGCTTGCGGACCGGACACCTGAACTTGGGACAAGTTGCCGGAGCCCGGGAAGCGGGCGGCGGACGGACTGACCTTCAGAGCTAGGTGAGCGGGGCCGGGGGCCAGGGGTGCGCGGAAGGCCCGGGACCCCCGGCCCGGAACCCCCACCCCCATCGATGGGTCCGGGACAGGTGGGTGGGTGGGGGTGCGGGCTGGGGCGGGGAGCTAGACCGGGTGCGCCGCGCCGCCGCCGGCCCCGCTGCCCGTCCAGCCCCGGACGCCCGGCACATGGCCCGAGCGGCGCTGCCGCCGGTCCCGAGAACCTGCGCGGCCCCTCCCTTCAGGCCCGGGCCGGGGGCGGCTTCTCCGCGACCTTATGTAACCAGGCGGGAGGGGCCGGGGCGGGCACGGGCCTTCGCAGCCCGGGACCGGGGAGCCTGCAGGGGCGGGAGGCGTGGGAGTGAACTTGCAAGAAGTTTGAGGGACGGGTAGGCCCTGCGCCCGCTTCTTCTTCCCCGGACGCGGTGGGGGCGGGCGGGGCGGGGGAGGGCGCCGGAGGCAGGGGAGGTGTGCGGGGGCCGGGGCCGGACCGGCCAGGCCCGGCCGGGAGGGTCTGGGGGAGTGGGCGGGCCCAGCGGCGCCCCGCCCCGGGGCCGGGCTGCGGAGGGTGCGGGCGGAGGAGGGGGGCGGTGGAAGCACCATCCCGCCCTCCCTTCCCGTCCCCCCTCCCGCTCCGTCTCCCGAAGCCGCCGCCCGGCTCGAGTCCCCGGGCATCCCGAGCGCAGTCTTTTTCTCCCCCTCGCATGATTCCGCGGCCTCAGGGAGCCCCAACCCCGGCTTATCCTCAGCGCGCCCGCCTCCTTTCTGTTTTCCCGGGAGCTCGCAGCCATCTGCCCGGGCCCGAGTACCGCCCCCGCCCTCCGCCTCGGTCCCGAATCCCGGAAAACACTCCCCTTCCCCGTATTCCCGGTGTCCGCGCCCCCCCGCCCCCCTGATTCCGGACAGCTCCTCGGCCTGGTGCGTGCGCTCGCCTCCAGGAAGGGAGCGGGCCGGGGCCACCTCGGTCCCGCCCCTCGGCCCCCTCCCCGCCCGGTTCTGGCTTCACGCACGGCTGCCCCGAGCTGCTTCGGGTTGCGAGAGCAGGTTCGCGCCGCAGCCGCCTGGCGCACCCCAGCCTCGCGCCCAGGGGGAGGGCGGGCGCCCGCGCTGCCCAGGGCTCCCCCTGCCGGCTCCGGGCCAGCCCCCCTCCGCACGGAGCGCTGGCGGGATCCCGGTCCACTCCGCGTGGTCTTCCCGCCTGTCGGTTCTGCGGCCGGTTCTGCGCGCCAGTAGCTGGACTAAAGGCGGGCGCAGCGCTTTGGCTTCGCGCTGGTTCTCGGGGGAAGCGCGGTTAATTACTGCCCAACCTGCACCCCCCCCCCAATCCCCGCTCCTCAGCGAGGGGTGCCTAGTGGAGGCGGGGGGGGGGGGTGTCAAGGCTGGCGCAGGCCCCCGTGGCACCCCTGGGATGTGGACTCAGGCCCTTGCCCTGGCCCTGGCCAAGATGCCACCCGGTCTCCTCTAGGCGGCCAGGCCTGTGCGCCATCAGAAGGCAGCTCCTGGCTCCTTGGCCTGTTCCCTGGAGGCCTTGTCTGTGCCACGCGGAGCCGGCTCCTCGCCTGCCCGCAGGGAGACCACAGTCTGGAAAGAGACTGCAGCCATCATTAAAGGCGTCTGTAGAGGCACTGGAAGGGGAAGGCCGGGTGGTTTTCCTGTATGTGCCTCGGTTTCCCCGGCTGTGGGAAAAACAGCATTTGACTTGGCCCCTTTCTTTCTGCCGGCCTCCCTGCTGCTGGGACAGGAGCGGAGCCAGAGTGCACGTGAAGGGCTGTTTGCAGTGACTGCTCTCGCTCACAGTGTGCAAGGCCTGTTGCAGCGGCAGTGCTCTCTTGTCTTAGCTCAGTGAGGTGCAGCCAGATGGGGACCCAGGTCTCCTGGTGCGGGGTCCCATGGAAGGGGTGCAGGGTTTGGGGCAGGGAACATCTCCTCAGGTGAGCACTGAATCCGGAGAGAGCCAGCTGGGCTTCTGAGGGCTGATGGCCGGGGCTGGGCCAGGGCTGGCAGGCGCCCCTGTGGGGTCTTGGAATAGTGGAGATGCCCAGTGCCCATCCCCATTGCCAGTCAGGACCCCCTTTCAGCCTTTCTGCTGGGAAGGAGGTAGGTGGGGCCTTCACCCCTCGGGCCTGGCTGCCCTTTGAGGGTCTGGCTTCTGGCCCTGATCCCTCCTGGAGCTCTGTTTATGGCTGTAATTGTATCATTAGCCAGAGTTTATAGAGTTACTTAGCACCTGCCCCCACAGGGAGTGGCCCAGCCACCCCTGGCTTCTGTCTCTTCCTTTTCAAAGTCAACTTGGTTTCTGCTGGCAGCAGGGGTTTCCCCAACCACAGCGGCATGAAAGCCAGGTTGGGCCTTTGTCCTGTGGACCAGGCCAGTCAGCACTTGGGGCCCAACCTGGGGCTGCCCTGGAGATGCCCGTGGAAATGGAGCTGAGAAGTGTCCGTATCCCAGGATGCAGTGGTAATGTGTGTAATGTGTGTGTCCTCACCTGAAAAGAGAGAAAAATGCACACACCTCATGGGCTGTTGTGAGGATTCAAGAGGAGCTGTGCCTGGTACATGCTGAGTCCGTGGTGTTGCTCTGGGTGCCAGGATGCAGTGTAATTGATGGGGGTTTATGTGTGATTATGAAGTACAGGTGTCTAAGTATGTGTGTATAGATGAATTGTGCAATGCATGTCTGTGAGACTAATAGTAACACAACATTATATTAATAGACTCTTCATCCATTCTCTTTATGCTATAACAGGACAATATTATAATAAAACTTAGTTGTCAACAATAGTTGCCAACATTTATTGTGTATTTATTCGTTAGAATGAAGTAGGAATTATGATTTTCAATATATTGACTCAGGAAAGCTAGGTAAGTTGCCTGAAGTTACACAGCCTAGAAGTAGTAGGGATTCTAACCAAGGCCCAAATGACTCCAGAACCCAGGTTACTAACCCCTAAAGACCACTTTGGGGTTTCCTGGCATTCTCTCTTAAGAGGTGGGAACCGAAGGTGGTCTGGAACCTTCTTTTTCCCATCCAGGTTTCCCACTCTGAGCATGAGGGGGAACTTGATGAGGCCCCTGCCCCAGGACCACACCTGTCTCTTGGCTGCTTCTCTAAGCTGCTGTCACAGGTGACCAAAGGACCCCCGCTGAGAACCTTCTTGACTTGCCTGAGTTCACACAAGGCTTCCTGGGTCTCCTTGGAAACCACGGACGTAGTAGACGTCACTGTACAGTGAAGCCTGAGCTCAGTGGGCACTTGCTTGGTCAGATGGGAGAAAAGGCTGTGGGGACTGTTGGGTGGGAATGGGACAGCAGCGAACGTCATGAGCACGGGGAGCGAGCCTCCCTCCGACAGGCGGTGGGGCTGGGCAGGCCCTGCTCCTCCCAGTCTCGGTTCCATATCTGTGAACCTAAACTGGTGATAGCGAACCTTCTGAGCTCGGCGTGTCAGCATTTTGAAAAACCCTAACTTAACTCTGGGGCCGTGTCACATACAGAAATTTTTTGATATTTGCAACCATAGTAAAACAAAGACTATATTTTTGATATTTATTTTATATATTTAAATGCCATTTAACAAAGAAAAATCAACCAAAAAAATGAGTTCGCGTGTCACTTCTGACACGCGTGTCATAGGTTCGCCATCACTGCCCTAAACCACCTGTGGGATCCCTGTAATGCGAACCTCCTACAGGTCCCCGGCAGAGGCACCAGAACAGGAGAGGCTCAGAAAGAGGGACGAGGGGAGCTGTGGCATCCACTCACCAGAGGCCGGCCTGGTGGAGTGACCAGCCAGCTTTGCTTGGGACAGAGCCATAGCTCCCATGTAACAAGCACTGGGCTAAGTGTAACCTAGGCGGGGGTCGTTGAGAGCACGGGCTCTGGGGCCAGGCTTCCTGGCTTGGAATCCAGTTCTGCCGCTTCCTAGCTGTGTGGCCCTGGGCAAGCTCCTTAACCCCACTGTGCTTCCATTTCCTCACCTCAACAGTGAGGGTTACAGTAGCTCCTACCTAATGGTGCCGTAGCGAGGGCTGTGTTCATGCTCGCTGCATGTATAGAAGTCAGAATAGTGCCATGCTCAAAAAACGTTAGCTATGATCGCCCTGGCCGGGGTTGCTAAGTGGTTAGAGCGTTGGCCCTTGGACGGAAGGGTCGCAGGTTCGATTCCTGGTCAAGGGCACATACTTGGGTTGCAGGATTGATCCCCAGCCCCGGTTGGGGCCTGTGTGGGAGACAACTGGTGGATGTGTTTCTCTCACGTCGATGTTTCTCTCCTCTCTTCCCTTCCTCTCTTCCACCCTCTCTAAAAATTAATGGGAAAAATATCCTCAGTTGGGGATTAACAGGAACAACAACAGAATGTTAGTTATTACCATTATCTCTTATAAATCCTCCCTCCCTCCCTCCCTCCCTCCCTCCCTCCCTCCCTCCCTCCCTTCTCTCCTTCCCTCCCTCCCTCCCTTCTCTCCTTCCCTCCCTCCCTTCCTTCCTTCCTTCCTTCCTTCCTCATTTTCAAGTGAGGAAAGAGTGGCATAGCGAGCTCTAAGAAACAAGACCTATGGGCTGCAAGTAGTCCCCTGTGTGCTTAACAGCTGCAAATGAAATACCTGACACTGCTTTGCAGCCTCCATGCCCACAGTCTCCACCATTCCCTGTACCACCCCACCCAGCCTGGTCTCCCATTCAACAGGATAGCCTAGGGCCGTGGTCGGCAAACTGTGGCTCGCGAGCCACATGCGGCTCTTTGGCCCCTTGAGTGTGGCTCTTCCACAAAATACCACGTGCGGGCGCACACATACAGTACAATTGAAACTTCATGGCCCATGCACAGAAGTCGGTATTTTGTGGAAGAGCCACACTTAAGGGGCCAAAGAGCCGCATGTGGCTCACGAGCCGCAGTTTGCCGACCTGCAGTTTGCCGATCACTGGCCTAGGGGACTTGGCAGTGACTGCAACATCTCCACCATCACCGTCCTGCCTGTCCCTTGGGATTCCTTGAGTGGCATCTGGCCTGGTCGCTTACTTCCACTCCTGACCCGTGGCTCTCCCCTGTGCTCCTGCTGCCTGCCTGCCCCTTCTCCACTCTGCACCAGAGACACAGGTCCCCTTGGCTGCAATGTCACAGGAGGTAGAGCTACAATCCCAGCGATAGAGCAGGACCTGGGACTTGCCATGCCCATAGCAAGTGCTCTGCTGTGGGGTGGCGAGGCCGTGGGTGAGAGCAGAGGGTGGCTCAGAGGGGCGGAGGCAAGAGGGAGAGCCATTACCAGTCTTTTCTCCTGGCTCTTCCGTGTGGGCATAAGGAGAAGGAGAAATGGGGTCTGGCCTCCCCCCTGTGTCCAGCTTCCTCCGGGGCAGGCCTCCAGTTGGCTCTGACCCACAGCAGAGGTCCCAGAGTAAATGTGATGCCAGGGGGCTAATCCAGGAATCTCAACCGACTCTCCAGAAACCCCTGGTCCCTTCACTCAGCCCTTGTTCATGCCAGTGCCCTCTCCTGGCACCCTGTCTCCTGCTCCCTCCCTATTTAAATCCTGCCCATCAAGGCATACCTTCCCAGGAGACCCAGGGGACTGTGCTATCCGACGTGGGCCCTGGCTGGCTATTATGATCACCTGGGAGTTCTTAAAAGATACCATTGCTGCCCTAGCTGGTTTGGCTCAGTGGACTGAAGGGTCTCAGGTTCAATTCTGGTCAAGGGCACAGGCCCAGGTTGCAGGCTTGATCCCCAGTAGGGGACATGCAGGAGGCAGCCAATCAATGATTCTCTCTCATCATTGATGTTTCTATCTCCCTCTTCCTTCTCCCTTCCTCTCTGAAATCAATAAAGATATTTTTTTAAAAAAGACCATTGCTTCCGAGTCTTGGGGGAGGCATGAATTTTTTTTTTTTAATTCCCACAAACGATTCTGATGCCCTTTCTCTGAGACAGTGGTTCTCACCTTTGAAAGGGCATCAGAACCACCTGGAGGAATTGTTAGAACACAGCTTGCTGGGCCCCACGCCAGGGTTTCTGATGAGCAGGCCTGGAATTCATAGGTCTGGGGTTTGCATTTCTGACAAGTCCTCAGGGGATGCTGATGCTACTGGCCCCCAGACCACATTTCAGAACCTACGGCTTTGCAGCTACCCAGGCAAGAGCTGTCTCCTGGGCGTCTGGTGGCTTGGGGCCTCTCAGGCCCATCTCCTTTTTGACGCCAGGTCCCCAGGGGCAGGGATTCTGAGTTTCCTCGTGGACCTCTGAGTCCTCGTATCGTCGGGCCTCCCTTCCCCAGCCTGGCTCTGTGGCCCTGCCTCCTGTTGCACTGACCACTGGCCAGTCTCGTGCTCTTGGCAGCCTCCTCTGGGACACGTGCTCAGGAAATGCCTGCTGTTTGGTCCAGGCGGGAGGAGGTGGACAGCGAAGGATGCACTAGCCCTGAGAGCCATCAGAACATGGGACGGCTCTGCAGCTCCTGCAGAAGTGCCTGGAGCCAGAGCAGCGTTACTGGACCAGGGGAGGTGTCCGAGCCCCCCACTTCGTTGAGGCTGTAGAAAGACTCCCCACGCTATTTCACTTTTCTACCCCGTGGAGGGCAAGTGTTGGATCACTGACTTGTATGCCTTGTTAATAATAAAAATGCTAAAGTGCACAAAAAGCAGCTCTTCCCTTCTCCTTTCCTCACCCGGACTGGAGATGTTGGGAGGGCGGGAGCATGGGTGGGGGGGGGGGGGTGCGGTCAGTGCTCGAGGTAGGGTGTCTCCATCACCTTCTAGGGCAGCGGTTCTCAACCTTCCTAATGCCGCGTCCCTTTAATACAGTTCCTCATGTTGTGGTGACCCCCAACCATAAAATTATTTTCGTTGCTACTTCGTAACTGTAATTTTGCTTCTGTTGTGAATCATAATGTAAATATCTGAAATGCAGGATGTATTTTCATTGTTACAAATTGAACATGATTAAAGCATAGTGATTAATCACAAAAACAATATGTAATTATATATGTGTTTTCCGAGGGTCTTAGGCGACCCCTGTGAAAGAAAGGGTCGTTTGACCCCTAAAGGGGTCGCGACCCACAGGTTGAGAACCGCTGTTCTAGAGAATCCTGGGCCTCTAGGACAACAGATAGTTGGGTGACTCAGGCCCGCCCTGGGCTGCTGGGGTCGAGTCTTCCTTAGAAGCTGGGGAGCTGGAACACAGCCTGGTGGGAGGAGAGGTGGCGGCCCGCCTTTTAGCTCTGCAGGGCGAGGCAGGATGAGCTTGGCGTGAGCACAGGCGCTGGCTGTTCTGTTCGGTGCAATAGTCCCAGTGCCCAGAGGAGAGCGAGGCACGTAGTGCGTGCTCAGTAGCCTTTGTGGAGGGAGGGGAGGGAGCGTGCTTTGAGCCCCCAACGTGTGCCCAGAAGCGAGGACACAGCAGAGGCTGTACCCCTGGCCTCTGCCCTGCACGCGGGCTGGGCATCAGCTTCACCGTCAAGACTCAAGCAGCTCCCAGCCTCACCGGCTGTGGTCCGGGTCCAGCCCGGCTCTGGTGGGGGTCAGTCTGACTCCCCCGTACAGGGTGCCCCCCCACACCCCAGTTCTACCAGTGGGGCGTGGGGTGGAGCTCGGTCTGTTTTCTCCTGTTTGCCAAGGGAAGTCACAGCCTGTCCTCTGCCGTGTTTATAATTGGTTTGGGAAAACACCTGCCCCGGCCCCCCACCGTCCCTGAGGGGTGCCAAGTGACACAGTATACTGTCCACACCCTGCTGCGTCGTGTCCCCCTCCTGGCTCTAGCCAGGTGCGCTCGCAGCTGCCCCTGCCAGTGTGGCACTGGCCGGCTTTGCTGCGGGCGGATGGGGCTGCGGGGCCAGGGGCCTCAGAGGCCAGCCGGTGCTGCCCTCGCGTTGTCTAGAGGAGACCGAGGCCCAGGGAGCGTGGGCGCCACCCCAGCACCCCATGGCCTTGGTCACCTTTGGGGTCAGCAGGCGTGAAGCGAGCACTGCCTGGGCTGGCCCAGCAGGGGATGGGCACAGGGCAGGGCTCCTCGAAGCGGACAGCTAGCGGGAATGTCCGTAGCCAGGGAGACAGACAGGCAGAGAGACGAAAGAGAGGACGGAATGACGTCCTCAGTCAATGTCCACGTGTCCACGCCCGACCCTTCTCTCTAAAGAGCATTCTTCCTTGGCCTGGAGAGTTTTTACAAGAGGGTTGTGCCAGCACAGTGACCTTCCTGCCCTCTGGGCGGCTCTGCCTCCCCCGGGCCCTCTCACCTGGTCCCTCTGCAGGCCCGGTGCTTCCCCCCTGGACAGACCCTTCTTCCAGGAGGGCCAGAGGCGGCTGAGTATGAGCGGGGAAGGCCGCAGGGAGGCCCCTGTGCCGCCCCCCTGCCACTTGGAAGCCCTGGGCCCTGGGGGATGGGCCTACATTGTGCCCAACAGCTCAGGCCTCTTTGGAGCTCCAGGCTTGGGCCTGGACCCAGGGGCACTGCACCTACGTATTCCCCGCCTCAGCGCCTTCTCACCTTTTCCTCCCCCCCCCCCCCCCCCCGCCCCGTCCCTCTGACCCTCCATCTAGTTCCACCGCATCTGGAAATCTGGCACTTGGGTCTTTCCTGCTCTCTGCCCCCCTCTCTCCATATTCTTCATTTCTCTTTTCTGCCCCTTTCTTTGGTGTGTTCAGATGGTGTCTGAGGCTCACCTTGCTCCTTCAGTGCCTGCACAGGGGAGTCTCTGAGGGGCCGGAGGAATGGCCCAAGGCAGGGTGATGGGGGAGGTGCCCAGCCTGAGGCAGCTCCCTGCCCTTGGGCAGCTAGGGGCATGTGTGGCTGGAATGCCCTGGGGAGGGTGGGAGATGAAAGGGGTTGCGGTGCCCAGCACCTAGGGCTGAGGGGCAGCCAGGAGCCTGGGCCAGCGGGAGAGCCCCACACAGACTGCCCTGGGTGTCACTGCGTCCTCCAGACCTGGGCCTGGCTGCAGGTTCTCCTAGTGTGCTTGGCCTAGTTACAGCGGCTCTCACAGCCAGGTGTGAGAAGAAAAGGCAACTTCCATTTCTATTTCTATCTCACTCCTTTCTGCCCCTTTTTGTTGTGGAATAGATCACACTCGGTGAAAAGAGCTTTACCATATACTATCTATAATAACTATAAAAGTGAGCATCCAGCTAACCACCACCAGTTTGTGTGCCCGCCTCGGTCATAGCCTCCCCGCCCCCCCACAGGAGGGTACCATTATTCCAACTCCCTAATAATCACTTCCTTGCTTCTCTTTCTCACCTAACCACTGCCTGTACCCTTTAGCAACAGAGTTTAGTTTTGCCTCATTTTGAATTTAAAGCAGCTGGGACAACACTGGACATGCTCTTTGATGTCATGTTTTTCAGCTCAGTAGGTTCCCCATGTTGTGTGTAGCTGTGGTGCGTCCATTTTCATCGCTGTCTAGCGTTCCTCTGCATGAACTTGCTACCGTGCGTATCTCCATCTCCTGCTGGTGGGCATTGGGGTTGCTCTCCTTTGTTGGCTACTATGGGCGATGCTGTCAGAGCACTTTTATGTGCTTCCTGGTGTGTTGGTGCCTGCATTTCCCAGAGTACAGATGGGCCAGAGGGAAATCCCAGGGCACGGGCTAGCCGTGCATCCTTGCACTTAGTGTCTATCGTGTGAAGTGACTGTGCACACTGCCCAAGGCTTTCTGTGGCTCTGTATCCACGCCAGCAGTGGCTACTGGCAGCCTATGTCATGTCTGTCATGCTGGTGAGTGTGTAACAGCGCCTTAACATGGGTGTAACTTACATTTCCCTTTTCTTCTTTTTTAACGAAATACGTTTTTATTGATGTTTGAGAGGAAGGGAGAGAGAGAAGCATCAGTGTGAGCGAGAAACACAGATTGGCTGCCTCCTGCAGGCACCCGACCAGGGATTGAGCCCACAACCCGGGCACGTGCCCTGATCGGGAATGGAACCAGCAGCGTTTTGGTGTAGGTGCCAACACTCAGCCAACAGAGCCACACCGGCCAGGCTCCCTGCTCTCCTTTTTCATAGAACCATTTTTGTGTATGCCTGCTGACATACAGGAAATATCCATGCATTGGTATTTATAAGCAATTTATAAGAAGAGAAGCATATATTGGTGCTGCTCAACATTTTTACTCAGAGGACTACAGATCAAAATAGTCTAAAGACAATTATAATATTGAAAGCCAGGGAGGGGGCTGATTTCTAAGTGAAGGGTGGGAGGGTGATCTTGGAGGAGACCCCCAAGTGGCAGTCCCTGCCAGTGGGGCAGCCTCTGCCCAGAGGGTGCTGAGTCCACCGAGCACCCAGCAGCACTTGCAGACCTCCCGCCGGTACACTTGGCAGTCGAGGAGGGAGCCTCTGTCCCAGCAGCTATCCTTCGATTTCGAATTGGCAGGTGCTTGTCTTTCGGGGCCTTCTAGGGCAGTGGTTCTCAACCAAGGGAGACCTTGCCTCCCTGGGGACATTTAGCAATGTCTGTTGGCATTTTTGGTTGTCATGACTCAAGAGAAAGCGACTGGAATCTAGTGAGAGGCTGGGGATGCTGTTAAATGTCCTGAAATGCTAAGGACAACCCCCAACAGAGAATCCTCTGGCCCGGCCGAGATGGCTCAGTGTGTTGAGCGTTGACCTACGAACCAGGAGGTCACAGTTCAATTCTTGGTCAGGGCACATGCCCGGGTTGCTGGCTCCATCCCCAGTGTGGGGCGTGTAGGAGGCAGCTGATCAATGATTCTCTCTCATCATGGATGTTTCTCTCTCTCTCCCTCTCCCTTCCTCTCTGAAATCAGTAAAAATATATTTAAAAAAAAAGAATTATCTGGTCCTAAGTGTCAGTTGTGTGGAGATTGAGAAACTGATCTGGGAAAAGAGCCAGGAGACAGTTTGTCACGAACTCGCTGCACTGAAGGTTCTGAGCCTCTGTCTCCTCCTCTGGGGACAAGAGTGGCAAGGGTTGCTGCCCTCTGCCCTTCGAGGGGCTGTTGGCAGGACTGAGGAGAGGGTGGCTGTGCTGGCATGTGGGGAAGCATCCCTGCGAAGGGGCCTGCAGCCCTTGTTTCCAGGGGGAGGGCTCTCCAGCCCCGCCCCGCGCCCTTGACTGTGCTCCCTGTCCATGGAGCTGGAGGCGTCAGGTGACCGCAGGAGCCTCCATCCTGGTTCCTGCTACTCTAGGCCGCAGAGGGCTGTGGAGGAACTGCCCCGAGGCCCCAGCCTTTTGATGAGGGCTGCAGAAATACGGGGAGCTCTGGGGAGCCCTGGGGCCCAGGCAAAACCATCTCTGACTGCCCTGGGCTGGGTGGGAGCCCAAGGCTGAGTGGGTGATAAAGATAAGAGGTGCTTATCATTCTCCTTATCTGAGGCTCCACTAGAGGGGAGGTGGTGGGAGCACACCCTGGGCGGGCTCCTCCTCACCCTCCCGTGCCCTTCGAGTATTTGCTACCCCAGGGCGGGGCCCAGGGTTGGGTCAGAGCTTGGGTCTCTCTGACCTCCCGTCCTGGGGTTCACCCCACCTTAGTGGCCTCTCCTGCCTTCTCTGGGTCGGGGCCTGCCCAGTCGCCCCGCTACTACGCCATCTCTTCCTGAAACATAGACTCACAAAAGGGCCTAGAAACCCAGGCAGCCTGAGGTGGGGATGACTGGTAACAGCTCAGTGACTGGCAGCCCCAACCAGGAATCCAACCGTGACCCTTTGGTGCACAGGACAACGCTCCAACCACTGAGCCGCCCTGACCAGGGGTGTGTCTCCCCATCTTGGTCCAGGGGTGTGTCTCCCCATCTTGGAGCAGGGCAGGTGGCCGGGGCCTGTGAGTACTGTGTGGGTGGGAGTGGCTGTCACAGGCTCAGGCTGGGAGGGGGCAGGGGCACTGCCCATGCCTGGAGACCCGGGTGGGTGAGATTGGAGCTGGGAGTCCCTGTGTGTTGGGTAGACTTGTGGGTGAGAGAGGCCTTCCGGGAGGGCGCTGTGAGTAATGCTTGGCCACATGTGCAGCTCCCAGGGGATTGTGCAACTTCCTCTGAGGCTGAGGTGCAGGGGGCTGGGTGAGAAACAGCGCCGGGGAAATGAGGAAACTGGGGCTGGTACCAGAGCAGGGCCAGGGCCCTGGGCTCGGGCTCCCCGAGGAGCTGAGCGGTCCAGGGGGCCTCCTTCCAGGGGCCACCCTCTCTCAGGTATGAGGGTGCATGGGTGTTTGTGCGTTGTGTCTTTGGGGAGGTGGGGGAGTGGGGGTGAGCTCACAGGCTGTGCTGATATGGAGATACCTTTTGAGCAGGGTCAGGACTGGGGAAGCAGGTGGCCCATGGCAGGGGCCCCTGCCCAGGTTCAGGGGAGAGAAGACAGGGCTTCCCTGAGCCCGGGATGGTGGGAACCAAGTGAAATCAGGAGTCAGAGTTGCTGGCTGCCAGCCCCGCTCTGAGGAGCCGGGCAACCCTGGTGGGTTGGTATTGCTGTCTGTAAGGCTAGGAGGGCTGGGAAAGGTCTTGAGGACACCAGCTATCTGGCTGGAGAGCCGTCTGAGCTCTCCCTGCCCCCTCTCCTCTTTCCCAGGCTTGTTTTGGGGCTCAGAGAAGGTAGTGGGCATGATGTGCTTAGTGCTATGCTGGCCAGGCAACAGGAAATACCCGCTTACATCAGCTTGGGAGTAGGACTGGGAGCACTGGGCCTGGGTGCGCCGTGCCAGCCTGCCTGGGTTCCCGTCCTGGCCCTGCCACTGAGCAGCTACGTGATCCTGGAATGTTACTTAGCTTCTCGGAGCCTCAGTTTCCAATTACAGCGCCCACCATGTCGTTCGTTGTGAAGATTAAAAGAGTGAATCCATGCTATGCGCAGTGCCTGGCACCGGGAGGAAGCGCCCTGCACAGGTTAACATTTTACTGGTACATGAGCATGTTTGTGTGCAAACAGCACAAAGCCTGCCCGGGGTTCGTGGCGATGATTTATTTATTTTATTTTTCTATTACAGTTTATATCCAGTATTATTTTTTATTGGCTTCAGGTGCACAGCATAATGGTTAGACAATCACATCTTTACAGAGTGGTCCCCCAGTATTTCCAGTCCCCACCTGGCACATGTGTCGTTGTTACAATACAGGTGGCTGTACTCCCTGTGCTGCACTTTTCCTCCCTGTGACTGTTCTTTAACTACCACTTTGCACTCCTCAACCCCTCAGCCTTGTCCACCCAGTCCTCCAACCACTCTCCCCTCTGACAACCTTCAGTCTGTTCTCTATAGCTGAGTTCGTTTCTGTTTTGTTTCTTCCTTTATTTTGTTCATTCGATCCCACATATAAGTGAAATCAGTGGCATTTGTCTTTCTCTGACTGGCTATTTCACTTAGCATAATACCCTCTAGGACTCAGTGGTTCTCAACCTTCTGGCCCTTTAAATACAGTTCCTCACGTTGTGACCCAACCATAAAATTATTTTCGTTGCTACTTCATCACTGTCATGTTGCTACTGTTATGAATCGTCATGTAAATATCTGATATGCAGGATGGTCTTAGGCGACCCCGGTGAAAGGGTCATTCAGCCCGCCAAAGGGGCCGCGACCCACAGGCTGAGAGCCGCTGCTCTGGTCCCTCCATGCTGTCACCAATGGTAAGATGTCATTCTTTTCTATGGCTGGGTGATATTCCACTGTGTATGTGTGCTACAGCTCTTTTATCCCCTGGCCTATGGATGGACACGGGGTTGCTTCCACATGTTGGCCATTGTGAATAATGCTCATGGTGATTATTTCGATGGTGGAATCTGAGTTAGAACTGGGGATGACAATAAGAGCTCACATTTCCCAGGCCATACTCCGCGTCAGGTGTGTGCCAAATGCTTGGCTTGTGTCAGCCCCTCCCTCACAGTCACCCTGTGTAAGGCGGGCTGTTGTCACCCCCATGTCATAGATGAGGACATGAGACCACAAAGGGGTTGAGTGACTTGCTCCAGGGCAGTGATACCAATGAGAAGGAAAACAGAATGGTCCTTAGCCCTTAGGTGGACCCCGCCCTCATCCCAGCTCCTCTGTGTTCAGCTGGAGGTGGGTACGGAGGAGGAGCAGGGTCTGCTGTGAGGGGTGTGAGGGCTGGCCTCACAGCCCATGGGCTCTGGCCCATCTCCAATCAAATCATCAGCTAATACAGAGAATGAAGTTACTATAGGGCAGGGGTGGGGAACGCCCAGCTCACGGCTGTATAAGGCCCGCAAAACCATTGGTCTGGCCTTGCCAAGGCATTAGGGGCGAGTTAATTTTGACCAAGTATAGCAGGCTAATTCTTAAGTTGATAATTTTGTGTGGCCCTCGAATGATTTTATGAATATCCAAATGAAGAAGAAGGCTCTCTCCCCTGCTCCAGGAATGGCTTTTTCGCGTAGGAGCCGGCTTCCTGGGGCAAGCTTCCTGCCAGTGTGTGCGGACTTAAGAGAGGGCTGGAGACCAGCTGGCGGACAGTGTGTGCTGGGATGAATATGGTTCCAGATTCAGGCAGACCTGGCTTTGAATTCTGCCTGGGACACTGACTGTGTGGCCGTGGGCCTCAGTTTCCTCAGTTTCCTCACATGTAAAACAGGGGACAGAGCAGCGCTCCCGTCCCCGGTCGCAGTGGAGATGAAAGCAGACACCGCAGGAAGAGGCTTGGGCAGGCCTGGCCTGGAGTGCGTGTCGGCAACTGGATGTCTTTATCATGCGCCTGTTGCCATGTGCCTGGTGGCAAGTCAGGGCCTCACAGCTATCCCTGGAGAGTCGTTATTTAAACTGTGGATCGGGGCTACTGACGGGACCGTAATCTGGTCTCAATGAACATTATTTTTAATGAAAAAGAATAGAAAACATCCCAGTGTATTGCACAGTATTGCTAAGGGTTTTGCATAACATTTTTGTTTCATGTTTCATGTGTATGCATGCTGTGTGTGTGTGTGTGTGTGTGTGTGTGTGTGTGTGTATGGGGGTCAAATACAAATATTATCCTGTGAGTCATGATCAAAATATTTGGGGCCAGTGCCTTAGAGATTATCTCCCTCCTGCGCAGGACCCAGCGCCACATGCCATGGGCCAGGCGGGGAGGCCAACCCAGTTCTTGGCAAGGTGTGTGTAGGTGAGCGGGCCCTGCGGGGGTCAGCAGAGGCAGAGGGTGAGGTGGTTGGGGGGCTTTCTGGGTGATGACGTGCATTAGATGGGGGCAGTGACAGGAGACAATGCCTGGGGTGAATGTTGGCTTGGGTCTGGAGCTAGAGAGCCACGTTGGGAGGCAGGGCTCCCTGTCAGTGGAGGGCTGCAGGGCCAGGCTTGGCCAGAGGCGCCCATGCTAGCTAGAACAGAGGGGTGGGCAGGGGTCATCTCAGGGTACTGGGCAAGGGCTATGCCCATCTCCTCTGGCTGGGGTGGAGTGGGGAGGAGGAGGACTCAGGGCTACTAAAGCCCCCCCCAACCCCCAATACTTGCAGGATCCTCAGTGACTGGGTGAGACCCTGGGCCCACTGCATAACCATTTCCTCCCCTCACCATGGCCCCAGGAGTATCTTGAATCGTTTCCTTCCCTCTGCTGCCCCAGCTGGCTCTGGTGGGTCTGGCCTGGGACCTGACTCAGCCCTGAGCCCTGGTGCAGGAGACAGAAGCCTTCCTACTACTTAGATCCCCACCCAGGGCAAAGCAAGGCCTCAGTTTCTTGATCTGTAGAGTGGGCTTACTGACCCCTGAGCAGCCGGCCTCGTGGGTGTGCTGCTCATCTTGTGACCTCACATGGATGAGCTGGCGATGGGAAGTGTGAAGAGCGCCGGCTGGGTTGCTGTCATCTCTAAGGCTAGGAGGGCTGGGGAAGGTCATGAGGACATCAGCTGTCTGGCTGGAGAGCCCCCGGGCTCCCCACCCCGTGACCTGAGGCCGCGGGGCAAGAGTGGGGAGAGGCCTGTGTCCCAGGCTGAGCTGGGGATATCCCCAGCTGTGTGGGGGAAGTAGCCTGTTAGGGGCCTCAGAGGATGAGACCCAGGTTTGGCCTAGGTCTGGGAACCCCAACTTTCTGCATCCCCACCTACATGGCGTATCTGAGGAGCCCCAGCGTGGAGGTCCACGTTGCCAGCTGGAGGGGCAGTGTCCTGGGACTGATTGGCAGGGGCCGATTTCCAGGAAGCCGTGGGTGCTTCTAGCTTGAGGAGTCCTGAGCCCAGAGGCTCAGGCGTGGGTGGGCGTTTACTGATGGTCACACAATTGAGCACCTTCTGTGTGCCTGGCACTGTGCCGAGCACCTTTGTGTGTTTGCACATTTAATCTTCACAATAACCTCATACACAGGCCTTTTTATTATCCCGTTTTATAGATTAGGAAACTGAGGCCAGGGATGGTTATGTTCTCCCCCATGGCTACCTCGCTAGTGAGTGGCAGAGCTGGGCTGAGGACACGAGTTCTGGGTTTGAGCTGCCAGGGTGGAAATCTGGGCTGTACCACTTACTAGCCACGTGACGTCGGAAAAGTGACTGCATCTTGCTGTCAGCTTATTGTTCTGTGACGTGGGGATGACAGCAGTGCCTTCCTCCAAGGGCTGTTGGGAGCATGTGGTGGGACAATAGAGGTAAAATGCTCAGTGCACAATCAGGGAGCAGTCAGTGCGACACGCGTCACCATCTCTCCTACCTGCAGTCACCTGCTGTGTGACCCTGGGCCAGTGTTCTGTTCTCTTGGGGTCCCAGTCTCCACAGGGTACTGGCCCCTTCCTTGCCCCTCTGCATAGGACTGTTGACGATCAAATGGGACTCAAACCCTGGGCGGGTCGTGAGGGAGGCCCTCAGAGTAGAGAAGTGCTAGACTCTCCGGACCCCAGGAGCTGCCGACATTTTTAGGGCTTGGAGCTATCCGCAAGGTCCTGATGCGTCTTGTTTGAGCCTGCTCCAAGCTTTCACGTTCCCTGTGGCCCCCACAGGCGTTTGAGTTGGTGACCCCAGATTTGCTTGGGGGTTTCCCAAGATGTATTCTGTAGAAGGGTTTGGTGGTCAAGTAGGTATGGCAGAGTGTGAGTTAAAAAAACACAAAAAGGGCCCTTCCCAGGTTGGCTCAGTTCGTTGGATGTTGTCTTAGGCACCAAAAAGGTTGCCGGTTCAGTTCCTGGTCAGGGCACATGCCCAAGTTGCAGGCTCCCTCCCTGGTAGGGGGCTTATAGGAGGTAGCCAATCGATGTTTATTGATGTCTCTCTCTCTCTCTCTACATCTTGCTCTCTCTTAAAAAAAAATTAATAAGAAATATTTTTTTAAAACATCCAAAATGTGTTTTTATGTTGCAGGACTTGTCAGAGCCTTTTATTTTTTTATTTAAATTAAAAAAATATTTTTATTGATTTCAGAGGGGAAGGAAGAGGGAGAGAGAGATAGAAACATCAATGAGAGAGAATCATTGATTGGTTGCCTCCGGCACACCCCCTACTGGGGATTGAACCATGTGCCCTGACAGGGAATTAAACCATGACTTCCTGCTTCATAGGTCAACACTCAACCACTGAGCCACATCAGCTGGGCTCTTGGCAGAGCCTTTGTTACACTAATTACCCCCAATTTACGGTCATGATATAACCCGGGATCTCTCAAAGGCCTGGTGCTCAGAGCCCCATTGTCCAGATGGAGAAACAGGCCTGGGGAATGATTTCCTAGATCCTGAGCAGAGCTGGGCCTAGACCCCAGGGCTCCTTGAATCCACAGCCAGAGATCGGCTCAGGACACCCACCCTCCCCTCCTTCCTTGGTTCACCTCAGAGAAATGTACGTGGTGCTGTTTCCTTCCGGAAGGCGCCTCTCCCTTTTCTGGCCCCTCCCTCTGGCTCCCAGCAGCCTTAGAGGGGGTCGGGTCCCCCCTGGCGTTGCTGGGAAGATGGGCTGGGAAGATGGGCCGTGCCCAGCATATGGGCTCCTGAAGATACTTTCCTGGCTGATGATCGGCAATAAGGCTTCGTCCCCGCTGCAGGGCCCTAGCAAGCAATCCCGTTTTCTGAGCCCAGCTCTTCCGCTGTGGAATGAGACTCATCCTCTCGTCTATCATCTGGAGTTATCGAGAGGCTCACTTGACACCATACGGGAATGTGCTATTAATGTTCAGTTCATGTGCAGACACCTACGGATGGGCCTAGCAATTCTTGTCATTTCTGGGGCTGAAGAGAGAAGAAGGTGGGGGAAATCAGAGAGACGCCAGGCTGTGGGGCCTGGCACGGTTCTGACTAGGTTCTGATGTGGGCCCACCTTTCATGTCTGCCCCACATTTCGTATATGGCTGTCCCTCTCCGGGCCCCGCCTCCCCGTCACCTGTGAAGTGGGCCAGTGTGGCTGACTCTAAGGAATTTCCCAGGTGAGAATGAGGGGAGCTGGGCGGGAAACCCTGGTCTCAGTGCTGCAGTCCACTCCGCCGGGGCAGGCGTCTTCTCCAGCTGCTGCACCTCTGACCCCCACCCTTCTGGTAGGAAGCGGCCATGCTCTGTCTATAGGGCAGTTGGGGTGCCCCAGACCCTCTGCTGACAGTGGGGGGCTCCGAGTGGAAGGCCCGCTGGGCTAGGAGGTGGGAGGGGTGGTACCTCCCTGGTGGAGCGTGTCCTCTCCAGGAGGGCTGTTTGCCCGATTTATTCTTAGCACTGACTCATTGTAGAATCTATTTTTAGCCCTGTTTCTAAGTGTTGCCAACATCTGGTGCAGCCAGTACCGAAGGGGGTGGGGGTGGCAGCGACCCCTTTGGGCTCTGTGGGGGACGGGAGCCCCTGGCAGGAGAGCAAGGACAGAGACTTGTACTTCCCGCACCTGCCACAACTTGAAGCTGGGCACGCAGTGGGCACCCCATTTGTACCTGTGCATTGCTTGCTCTCCTCACCTCACCATTCTGGCTCCAGCTCCTGGGGGCGGGGGGAGTGGGGGGAGTAGTGTTACCAGCGGCCGGCTGCAGAGCATGAGCTGGAGGTGCTCATCAGGTCGGCTTTTCCCCGTCGGCCTCTGACCCCTGCAGAGGGGTCTCAGAGGAGGGAGGCAGGCCACACTAGGGCAGGTGTTACAGTCACCACCGAAGGAGGAGCAACAGACACAGGCCAGACTGCTAGGGGTCGAATCCTGGCTTTGCTACCTCCTAGCTGTGTGACCTTGGGCAAATCATCAACCTCTCTGTGCCTCAGGTTCCTCATCTGTGAGATGGGGATGGGAGTAATGGGAGCATAGTGTTGTGAGAATTAAGTAAATGGTAATACGTGAAGTACCTAAATCATAAGTGCTATGTAATAGGGAGGTGGTGGGACTTTTATTATTTTTATTCTTATTGTTACTAATGAGAAACTCTGTATGTGCTGTGCTGCTGGAGTGAGTTGGGTGGGAGGCCTGGGCTTTTCTCTGAGTGAGGTGAGGCCTGGGCTAGGGCTCAGAGGGAGTTCCGGCCCTAGCCAGGGATCCATGGTGGTGAGTTCCGCAAGGCTGCAGCGGGGTCGGGGCAGGAGCACACGAGGTGGGAATGTGGGCTTTGCCCTTTACAGATTGGGCGAGTCGCTTACCTGTTGTGAATATCTGTTTCTGTACCTATGGGATGATACGATGTAGGTCACAGAGTTATTGTGGGAAACAAAGCATCGATGTGTGTGGATCATCGCTGTGCGCACAGAAAGTCCGTGAGACTTTTTTGCTGTTTCCCTTTCCCGTGTGAGGCGGGAGGGGGAGCTGGGAGTTGGGGCGGGAGAGGGAGCTGGGGGAGCTTGGCCTGGAGATCTATAGTGCTGGCACACAGTAGAGATCTATAGTGCTGGCACACAGTAGAGATCTATAGTGCTGGCACATAGTAGAGATCTATAGTGCTGGCACATAGTAGAGATCTATAGTGCTGGCACATAGTAGAGATCTATAGTGCTGGCACATAGTAGAGATCTATAGTGCTGGCACATAGTAGGTGCTCAAGAAATGTTTGAAATGAATGAATGGCATGGTACCAGCACAGCATCCAGAGCAGCAGCCCTCAGGTATGGGGGCAGAGCTTCCCCTGCACCTTCCACCTTCCTCTTCCATCTTCCCCTCACCCTGCCTTCCCTGTCCCCTGCTTTGTTTGACTGCCTTAAGCCAGCCCAGCCCTGGGTCCGGGCTCAGCCTTGCTCACAAACATGAACAAGACTCTTCCCCAGTTTGTTCATCATTAAAATGAGGGCGGTAGCCTCAGCATCAGGAGCCTCTGTTCTCAGGACAGGTCTCTCTCTCCCTCTCTCTCTCTCTCTCTCTCTCTCTCTCTCTCTCTCACACACACACACACACACACACACACACACACACACATACACAGGGCTGGGTGGGCCTGGCGGGGAAGGTCCTCTCCCTGTCCTGGGCAGTAGGTGGCCTGCTGCTCCTTGGGGCCCCCAGGATGTGATGGCTGGGCTGTGGCCCCGCGGGGGAGGGGAGGTCTGTGGGTGTGAGGGGAAGGGTGGGCATCCAACTGTGTCCACTGGGCTGGGGCCACACTGTGACTTTCGTGTGTGACCTTCAGGGAGTGTGGGCGGCAGCCGGAGGGGCACATGTTTGTGTCACAGTCCCTGTGACTGGGTGTGGAGTGGGGGGTGGGTGACTCAGGCCGGTGAGGGAGGGAGGGAGGGCAGTTACCCCCTTGCCCCACGTCCCAGGCTCTGAGGAGAATGGAAAGTGATTCACGCAAAGGAGCACATCTCCGCATTTTGGCCACAACCCGAGGTAGAGGGTGGCAGGCCTTCTCCCTCTTCCCCACCCACCAGAGGCCTGTGCTCCCTTCCTCCCTGGCCTCAGACCCAGTTTCTCATGGAGGGTATGTGGTGCCTTGGCCTGCAGTCTGACACCCCTCTCAGGGGCATCTGGGGGCTGGCCCATGCCTGCAGCATCAGTCAGTGCGGACGGGGGCGGGGGGGCGGGGGGGGGGTGCTTGGTGGGGCAGGAGGTCTTCAGGCCCCCGCCTCCTGGCACTCGGGGATGCCCTGCCCCAGGGGAAGTGGCCTGCACCCGGGCTGGACTGCGTGGTCAGCACCATCGCCACCCAGTGGTTTTCTAGCTCCAGGAGACCTGCAGGGGGGAGGGGGGCAGAGGCTCCACCTGCCACCATCAACCTGCCATCCTGGCTGCAGCGATGGGTGACTCATTCCCCTGGGGAGTGAGACGGCTCCTCTCCCAGAGCACCCGGGGCCCCACAGCGGGGGAGTGCAGAGCGAGGAGGGCGGCCCTCGTCTGGGGAGGGATCCCAGCAGGCTTTTCTTGCACCCTCTCCCGGCCCCACAGATCTCACCTTCCCTTTGCCTGCGGGAAGGCCAGGGCCCCAGTTACATAATGGGTCCCAAATGCCGCCCAAGTGAGCAGCCCCGTCCAGCAGCGGGACTCAGGAGTCCCTGTTCCCCAGTGCCCGCTGTGGGCATGTCCCCATTCCGCTGCCTGGGCTCGCTGGGGGAGGGGGTGGTGCCTGCTCCATACCCCCCATGGGGCTGTGCAGCCTGGGAGGGGGTGGGGAGGCCCTCTCCAGGGAAATGAATTCCTGGCCTGACCCCAGATGCCAGCCTGCCCAGCTCTGCTCCAGGGTAACGCTGGGTGCACACACAGCCCCATTGTATGCCCGGGGCCCCGTGCCCACAATGGGCCTGGCACCAGCTCTATCAGCAGCAGTGGCTCCGTCAGCTCCTTAGCCCCCTGGCCAGGGCCGGAGCCATTGGGCCCTGGTGAGGAGGAAGCAGGAGGACTGGTCGTTAGGCTGTGAGCATCCTGCGTGGAGGGACCATTCGGATACCTGAGGGGCCAGAGGAATAGATTTGTTTCTTTCACAACTGTGAGTTGCAAGAATAGGGAGTGTGATCCCTTCATATGAGGAAGTGCCACCCAAGCTTCAGGGGTCTGCCCGAGGTCATGGCCAGCAAATGGTGGAGCTGGGGCAGTAGTGGGCCGGAGTCCGCGCCCCACCGCTCACCTGCCACGCACCTGGCCTCCAGGTCAGGGCTCAGGAAAAGGCTGCCCACCTTCGAGACTGAGACAGGCCACTTTCTAGAAAGTATATGTCCCCATGTGCTGCGTGAAGCATGGTGGGTAATTTTCAAGGATGATGCTGACGGCTGGGCAGGCAAAGCAAGTCTCCGAGCTGGAGGGCAGCGCTGTGCCTCAGTTTCCTTGCTCCACCCACACTGTACATCCCCCATGCTCTTTAGGCGGGCGCAGGGATGCAGAGCTGAGGTGTGGCCAGGGCAGGGGCCTGGGCCCTCAACCCCTTTTCCTGTGCTCCACAGGCTGGCAGGGAAGGCCCCTTCCCCAACCGAGACCTGCCTGCAGGAGGCGCGCCAAGGCTTCTGGTTGTTTCTATTGTGAGAGTCCGTCCTGAGCTGCCTGTCTCCACAGGTTTCCCAGCCTGAAGGGGCCTCGGAGGCCGGGGAGGGTCCATCTCTGAGGGTCCATCTCTGCCTCGCACCCACGCGCTCAGGCCATGGCAGAGGGTACCCCGACACAACTCTTATGGGGCCTGCCCCGTTTCTCACTTTCTGTGCTCAGCTTATCCAGGCCATGAACTCCGACCCACTGGACCGGGCAGAGATGAACGCTCTCTTTCCCTTGGCCCACCCGCCCATCTCCTCTGTTCCGGGCACGAGGCCTCGTTCCCTCCTTCAGTGTCACTTCAGCTCTTAGCAAATGGACAGGGCTCTGCAGTGACCACAGATTGTGCAATGCCAGGGCTGGGCCATGGGGACAGCTGGAAGGGGACACAGAGGCCAGGCCCCCTCTCACTCCGGCCTGGAGCCTCACCTCCTTCCCCTCTGCTTGGGTTCATCTTTCTCCACTTATGCCACTCCTTCCACAGTCAGCACATCTTCGCCCAAGGCCACCGCAGTGGGCACGTCTCGGGGCTTCCGGAGATGAGTGGGGATTGGACAGTGGAAGGGGGATGAGGCAGGGGGAGCATCTGGAGCCCCAGGTTGTGTTGGGGAGAGGGAGTGAGGAGGCCCCCGGGCTGAGCTCCAGGCTTGTTTAGGGAGCTGGGGGCGGAGGACTGGATGCCTTGAAGGCCTGACTAGGGAGTTTGGGCTTTATCTGGTGGATGAGGTGGGGCGGGGGGGGGGGGGGGGGGGTGGTGGTGGTGGAGATGGAGCAGAAAATGGCATTTGTTTGCTGCTCAGTCCATTCCACTTCTGCTCCTTTGGTCTCTCAGGGCTGTTTTCTTTCTCTGCTTCTCCCGAGACAATAAATCCTTCTCTGCTCTTCAGTCTCTTCTCTCTGATTCCTGCTCACCCCAGCCCACACGCCATACTCTGTTCTTGGCTTCCTCTGCTCAGCCATCCTGGCCAGTGCCCCCTGCTTCTCCCTGGTCCCTGACCCACCTTCCCTGGGGAGGGGGTTGGGTGGAGTTGGACTCGAGAGGAAAGGGATACGGACATGGTGGGTCCACATGGTGGGAACGGGTGTGATGGTGACTGACCAGGAGGATGCCTTCTGTTCTGACGTAGCCCTAACCCTTCAGGGAGCAGCCCCCCCCAATAATGTCGCTAAGGCTCATTAGGAGGATCTTTGCATCTGTCAACCTGATGGATGGAGATATAGATTTCTCTAACAGATAAATTAGAGTGATGGGCCTTCATTATTTTGTTATTAAATTTAGCAGAAAGGGATATTTAACCAGATGGAAATCAGACTCTGTGCAGACAACTACTGCTCTCTTTGGTCTCCTTTCAAATATCTATCCATACATGCATTTATCCATTATCCATGCATGCTTCCATCCATCCACCCATCTATTCATCCATCTATCCATGCATCCATGCATCCATCCATGCCTCCATTCATTAATCCATGCATGCATCCATCCACTCATTATATTCACTCACGCATCTATTATATCCATGCATTCATCCATGTAGCCATTAAATATTTATTAAGCACCTATTTTGGATGTTTACATTTAATCCTTGCAGAAGCTCTCCAAGGTGGACATTACTGGGAGGGTCCTGGGACCCTGTGAAGTGAAGGTGCGGAAGGTCATGCACATGCACTTGGTGTGGAATCCAGTGGCCTCCCTTGGTGTCCCCAGTGCCCAGTTCTGAGCGTGGACCTGAATGAACAGAAGGCTCAGGTTCTGGAATGCTGGCCTTCTGTGGTTCTATTCTAGATGCAGCCTGGGGTGGGAGGCAATGCTGGGCTTCTAGTCTTATTGGCATTGCCACCTCTAACCCAATGTCACCATCACCACCCCTGGCATGGAGGCTTCTTCATCACATAACTTGCAACCATGGCACGTCCTTGTTTCTTCTCCGTCTTACCTCCCACAGGCGGGAGACTCCTAGGTACGCCCTTGGCCGCGGCACCAGCCTCACCAGTCTCCTCCAGGGACTGGCTCTTACACCTGCTTCTCCACAGGATGGCAGCCCCATCTTACTCTGCCCCTTTGTTCGCCTTTCTTCCTAAGCGTTAGAGCTAGCTGCCCATCGGACCAGAGCCGTCTCCTCGGGCCTCAGTGGTTAAGACAAGGGTGTGAGTGCAGGCCGCTTGCTTGGGAGGTGATCCCGGGAGCACCGGCCATGGGGTAGATAGTGAGATGGGAGGGAAGGAAGCCAATCAAATGTGCGTTAGGAGCGGTGACTGCTGCGGGCACTGAGGCCCCGTCTCCTTGGGGACCTCTGTGGACTGAGCCTTAGAGTTCTCCCAGTGGGTGGGGGAGGGAGCAGGGTGCTTATTCACTTGCTTCCCTTGCTGTTTGGCTCAGGGTGCTCCCTCCATTGGCTCTGGCACAGGTGCAGGTGCTGGCACTGCAGGCTCAGGTGGGCTGGCTGGCTGTCCTCAGAGGGTGCGGCTGGGGCCCTGCCAGCCTCTGCCGCACTCACTGGACCCAGGCCTGGTGGTCTGGCTGGTCCCTTGGAATGTGGCTCTTGTCAAGCCCTTTTCCCACAGCTCCCACGCTCGGTGCCTGTGGAGCTGCCACCCCCTCCCCAGCTGCCCTGGACAGGCCCTTCCTACTGGGGCCTGTCACCACAGTCACTGTGCTCACAGACTCTTAAGGAGCTCCTACTATGTGCCAGGTGCCACAGAGACAAAGAGGAAGCTGTCAGGATCCCTCCATGCATGCACAATGGAGGAAAGGGTCCCAGCGTGAATGTCCTTACCCTGTGCCAACACCGGCGGCCCTTTCAAGGCCCCGTCCCAGGCCAGGGGCCTGTCTGCACTGCATCCTCTCCTAGAACTGGGGCAGACATGCTGGGAAGCACATAGCCTAGAGCCGCCAAGCCTCCTCCCAGCCCTAGTGACTGTGATTGCCGTGGTTTTCCGGACTTGCTTTTCCTTCCTCTCACTGCCTCTGCCTCTTCCTTTCCTGGGGCCACCAGCTCCATGGAGCCCATCGGGGCTGAGCCCCTGGCGCTCTCTCTGTGTCTCTGTGTGGAACAAGGTGCAATTCGCGGGCAATGGGGGCAGCTTATTCAAGGGCCCCTTCTGTGTCCCTGGAGAAGGCTCTGCCTGGTACCTGCTTCTTGGAGAGGGGCCTCCTCCCTCTTCACTGCTCCCTCTCCCAGACTCATGCCTTTTGGGGCGAGGGCTCAGGGAGAATTAAGAACAGGAAGTGGAGTGACTAAGGCCTTTGGTGTGGGGATGGGGAAGGGCCGGCAGGGACGGGGCAGGTGCCTCATCCGCTGGTGCATTCACACTGAAAACTCCTCACTGGGCCACACAGGCAGGCAGGCCAGACCCTGGGCCCTTTGACTCCTCTCCCCAGCCGCCACCCACAGCCTTTCCCCGGGACGTTTTCACTTTCACACCCGGTTTGGTAGTGTGTCTGCCTGTGCTGGCCAACCTCATTGCCTCCGATGGCCTCCCCTTCTGACTGGGCCGTCCATCTCCAGCCCATGGACAGGGCTGGGCTGGCAGGGCGCACAGCTGCCCTGTACCTGCCACTTGGACAGAAAGGTGGCTGTCCTTATGTTGGGCAGGAGTGTGGATGTGAGGGCTGGAGGAGGACAGGGACCTTGAGGTGGAGTTGACGATGAGGCTGTTGGTTGGAGTCTCAGGTTAGGGCTCCAGCATCTTTGATCCGGGAGGAGTGAGTACAAGGCAGCTGCCTCCTAGGGGGAAGCTGGGGAGGAGGAGATTGGAGATGGGAGACGATGAAAGGGGAGAGCAAAGTTACTGATGCTCCTCCCCACCCAACACACACAGCCCAGGTCGGTTCCTCTCTGCCCGGCCAAGGGTAGTGTTGCCCCATGGAGTATAAGGACAGAACAAAAGGGGTGCATGGGCTGCTGTGTGCATTTTGAGAGTAAGACTGTGCTGTTTCTCTCGTCCCTTGTGGGGGTAGGAGGGGGGGCTGGTGGAGCAGACTCACTCCTCTGGCCGGTGGGACCGGAGCTGTGGGGTCATTCCTCCTGCAGGGAGAGGTTGGTCTTCAGAGCAGGTCTCCTTCGACTTCCCGTGGAGAGGGGGTGGGGCCAGCGGCGGGTACCTAGGCAGGGCAGGGGCAGCCCCAAGTCCTGGGCAGGGGCAGCTGCCATGCCTGGGGAAGCCTGGGTGGGTAGGGCTGGGATAGGACCCCCACAGGGGAGCTCCTGGGTTCTGTGCTCCTGGTGGCTGTTCCCTGAAGCCCAGCTCCTGGACGGCAGGGCAGGAGTCCGCCGTAGGTGCGTGGAGGGAGGGAGAAGTCGGTGGTGGTCCAGAGCCTCTGCTGCGCTGGCCGCCCTGTCGTGCCCCCACCGGGCGTGAGTCAGACCGAAAGCAGAAGCTGCCAGGCATTGCGCAGGGTGAAGCGAGGCAGAACCGACTGTGCTATTTTGGAACCTGGTTAATTCCCCCGCCTGTCCCCCCGCTTCTCTCAGGGCTCCCATCCCCTCCCGATGGCCAGCTCTTTGCCTTCCTCAGGGGACAGTAAGGACAGGCCTTGATTTCCTCTGGAATGTGTGTGTGGGGGTGCTGAAGGCCCCTCTCCTTACTGGACCCCCCCTCCCTGGCCCAGAGAACTGGCTCCTGGGGAAGCAGCCTTCTGGGAGGAGGGAAGGGCCGTGCCCCCTCCCGCTGGGAGTGCGCAGGCAGGGCAGCCTGGTGAGGTGATGGTCACCAGCGTTGAGCACTGCCCGCCTGGCGCCCGCCCGCCCCACCCCGCCGTCTTTGGCCACTGCCACTCTGGGCCAGCTGTCGGCCGCCTCTCCCAGGGGTGTTAGCTGACAAGAGCTTCAGGTGGGAGCCTCTCCCGGCAGTGACTCTCAAAGGGTTGGGAGGGATTTCCGGACCCAGGGTGGGAGATATTTTGGGGCCAAGGGCCTTTCCAGAACCCGTGACATCAATACCCTGCCGCAGCCCCAAATGACCCCCTTGTCCATGGCTCTTTCTTGGGCATCCTAGGCCTTCTGATGTGCTGGCCCCACATTTTAGGGTTTCTTTGGAACCTGCATGAGCCTGGGGGCCCCTGGCAGTCCAGCCTGCGGTGGTGAACGAGGTCAGTGGGGTGTGTTTCTGAACTAAAGACGGGGTGTAGCTATCACCCATCTGTGGGGGGGGTGTCTCTGCTCTCCTCCGGCCATGTGGTTGGGAGAGGGGGCTCTGCTCCTGCTCTGTGAGTGTGGGGGCAGGATGGGCACCGCCTGCACTGTGCGTGCTGCCTGTCAGGGGGACCCTGAGGCCAGAGCTCCGCCTGCTTTTTACCCCCAACAACCTGGGTGTCAGTTTCATGTGTGAGGGGGTGGGTCAGCAGGCATGTTGCAGGTGACAGTTAACCTGTGGGTCCTTGTCAACCTCAAGTGAGCAGGGCTTGCGTTTCTCATCGCTCAGATGGATTTGGGCTTGGAGAGGTGAGAGGGAGGGATGAAGCGTGTGGAGGAAAGAACGGTCTCCTAGCCCTGGCTGGTGTGGCTCCGTCGGTTGAGTGCCATTGGCCTGTACACCCAACGCTTGCTGGTTCGATTCCCGGTCAGGGCACATGCCGGGTTGCTGGCTCTGTCCCCAGTGGGAGGCATGTAGGAGGCAGCCGATCTATGTTCTGCTCTCACATAGATGTTTCTCTCTCCCTTCCTCTTCCTCTTTCTCTTAAAATCAATAAAAAAATATTTTAAAAAAAGAGTGGTCTCCTAGGCCAGCTGCCGAGGGCACACACTGTGCTCAAGGCCGTCCACTCTCTGCTGGGGCTGCTCTTGGGGCAGGAAGGCTCCAGGCGGTGTGTGGGGATGGTACGTGTTCATGTGTGTGCTGGTGTGCGTGTAGGAGATGCTGTGTGCGTGGTGTGTCTCAGGTGGCCTGTCTGGGTTGCCTTTCCACTGAGAACCATGTCAGCTTCCAGGCTGCCTCCCCACAGACCTGCACTGCCCTCCGTACCCAGTGAGTGCCCAGCAGGGAGCCGGCCCGGAGCCCTGTGTCCCCCCACCTTGCTCCTGGGCCTGAGTCGGGCTGTGTGCCCAGGTTCACTGTGAGGCCCAGAAAGGCCCTGCTGACCCCTAAAGCATCTCACTCCACCTGGAGCCTGTACCTACTGCCGCCCCTTCCCACCTGTCACCGGCGCTCATGCTGGGAACCAGGTGACCAAGCCTCCAGAAGCTGCAAGTAAAGTGACGAACGGCCCACGCGTCTCCTAGGGAGCGGTGGTAAAGCGCGGATTCTGGGCCGGGCCGAGCCTGCCGTTCTAACCAGCCCCCAGAGGATATGATGCCCGGGATCATGCTTTGAGTGCTGAGGACTTAAAAGGCCCCCCCCACCCCCCCTTCTAAACTCCATTCCTGTGACGCGGCTCACACGCGGCTCACACGGCCAGGGCACTGACTCTGGTGGACCACCTCCTAGGTGCCGGGCGCCACCACCCTCAGCTCCTTCGATCCCCTCACCTACTCGAGGGAGGAGCATCTGTTTTACAGATGGGGAAACTGAGGCTCTGAGAGGTTAGGTACCTGTCCCTGGGCTGTAAGTGTCCAGAGCGCTTTCCACTAAACCCGCTGTCTGCCTGAGGGCAGACTCACGACCAGATGCAGCCGAGGGGGTGGTGAGGGGATGGACCGCAGCTGTCCAGGAACCGCAGGGGCAGCCCTGGGTGGTCCTGGGGTGGGGTGGGTGGTGCTGGAGGGGAAGGAGGGACTGAAGCACGCTGGAGGAGGCCAGGCCTGAGAGGGCCCACGTCTGCCCGCCTTCCGCGCCCAGGCCCTGCACTAACGGACGTCAGGCCTCCTCTCGCCTCCCCAGGTCCTCTCCAGGCAGACTCCCACCTGGCGCCGGCACATGCTGTGCTCCCTGCACTCAGGAGCCTGGGCAGGCAGGGCTGGGTGTTCAGACTCCCGACCAGGGCCCAGTTCCACTGCCTACCAGCTGTGTGATCCTGGGCAAGCCCGGGCCTCTCTGTGCTCCAGGTGCTCCCTCTGCCTGGTGCACAGCGAACCTGTGGGTTTATACAGGGAGATAAGAGATAATAGGCCACCTCCTGTGAACCTCATGCCATTGTCCCTGCTCACAGGTGTTTACCGCCTTCCTTTCCCCTCCCCTCTTCTAGTGTCTTCTTTTATTTAGCAAAGCCTGGATTCCTCCGTTATAACCAGGTTGTTTTCAAAGCACTCAGAGGCAGATTACACTCTTAGAAAGGGTGCAAAAAAGGGAGTTCATTTGCAGTGTCCAAGCCGAGGGAAGACTGGAGAGGCTGTGGGAGGTGGGATGCAGGTGATGGAGGAGATGAGGAGCCCTAGTGGGCCAGGGGCAGGCCCTGAAGCTGTGTGGGCGGGGCCTGAGGCAGGGCGGGCTGGGTTTGCAGTGAGCCCTCATGTGGGAGCCAGAAGCCACTCCAGGTGTGGCTGCATGTCCTCTGTGCTCCTGGCACCTGCAGGAGTCAACCAGCCCTCCCTGCCAAGCAGCTGGCAGATGGAGAAGCAAGGGCTGGGTCTCTAAGGCTGCCGCAGTAATCCATGTCCCTGGGTCTTCCCGTGGGCCCTGGCCTCCTCACCTGTGCTGGCCACACACCTGAGAGAGACCTGGACTTGCACCCCCACTTTGCTGTGCGCTTCCAGTGTGACCTTGGGAGGTCACTTTTTGAGTCGGTTTTCTCACCGGCTAGCGGTGCCATTTGTCCCGTGAGGGGTTTGTGGAGGACAAATGAGACCTGGCAGTAGGTCCTATGGAGTAGCCCAGTGCCTGGTAGGGACTGGGAGTTTGCTGCGGAGAGAATGGGTGATAACTGAGCAGGTGTTGGGTCATTGGACAAGCAGCCTCTGGGGGCCCTGGGTCTCATTCTGGGGAGTCTGAGGGGGTGGGTTCAGGAGGAAGGAAGCTGGTTGCTCCGGAAGCCTCCTGTAGCTGGGAGATTGGTAGGTGGCCAGGAAACAACCAGGGAAGAGCAGCGTGGACGCAGGCAGGACGCTCAAATGCTCCGGGTGTCCAGGAGGGCGTGTGGGAGCGAGGGAAAGAGGCCTCTCAGTCCCCTTGCCCACTTCAACCCAGGAGAAGGGCAGCCGCCCACTGGGGCAGGGTGAGGGCCTAGTGTGTGTGTGTGTGTGTGTGTGTGTGTGTGTGTGAGAGAGAGAGAGAGAGAGAGAGAGAGAGAGAGAGAGAGAGAAGGAGAGAGGCTGCGTGGGCTATATCTATGCACATCCCAAGGGTGGACCCCCCGGACCTCTCCCTCTGCATGCTGCTCTCAGTACCTCTCCTTGTCCCCACTGTCCTCCTGGGCTGGCCTCATGCCCAGGTCCAGCTAGACCCGATGGGACAGGATGGGCTCCTCTCGGGTCTGGGATTGCCTTTCAAGCAGCCCCCTTTGCTGCATAATTGCCCTGCCTTGCCCTGGGCCAACTGGCCCACCAGTCAGGAGACACCAACTCCTATCCTTTCCTGTGGGATTGAGCTGTGGGCACTGGGGTCACTGAGCCGGCTGGGAGCTCCTGTGGCTTCCCTACCTCCCCTCTCCTTCCCCTCTTCCCCACCTCCAGGCGCCTGCACGGTGGAGTGGAGTGCGTCCTGGGTTCGAGAGTTGCTCGGCCTCACCCTTTTGGAGCCCTAGTTTCCTCCTGTAATTCACTGTTTGCCCCCCAGTCTTACTCACCACAAGACGGGGTGCTCAGCCTGCGCCAAGAGTGTTCCCACTTGGCGGATGATTATGTTGCGGGAACCACATCCTGCACCACAGCCTTTAGTGTGTCCAAGGTCAGGTGACAGCCGTGCGATGGAGTCAGAGTGAGGGCCCTCTGGGAGAGGGACCTGGAGGGAGCTTTCCAGGGGATGGGAACGTGCTCCCCCTTAGTCTGGGCGGCGACACTCATGGGCGCACATCGGTGAGAAGCCATTGAGCTGTGCCCTTAGAACCTGTGCATTTTGCTGGGGAAAATGCCACCTCAATAAAAAGGAAAAAGGCTAGATGTTAAAGCAAAACGTTACAAGCACGCAGCCCTGACCTCACTTCTGTTCCTGGTGCAAATACCTTCCAGTCAAACAAAGCACACTTCCCGGGGCCACTGTGACTTCCCTTCGCTCTTTTCAGACTTGGCGGGAGCCTTTCGTGACGTGTAGCGCAGCCCTGGGCCTGGTAACATAGTAACAACCGCCCTGGTGAGCATGTCCGGTGAGTGGGCTCTGTGCTGCTTGCCCTGCCCCCTGTCTCTTCAGAGCCCAAAGGTGGGCATCATTCAGCGTCCGTTGCCTCTCCCGTGGCACTGCCGTGGACTATGTGATCCACAAGCTGTGGGGGGAAAACAAAAACAAAACACCTTTTAAAACCCAGGCATTTGGAGAGGAAGCGAAGAGGGTGCCCAGGAGCGGAAAAGCTGGTCCAGGCCATCCTGCCCTGTCCTCTCAAGACAGAGCTGGGCTTACTGCTGGGCTGCTCTGCCCCAGCCGGGGGTCTTAATGGTGTGTGTGTGTGTGTGTGTGTGTGTGTGTGTGTGTGTGTGAGAGAGAGAGAGAGAGAGAGAGAGAGAGAGAGAGAGAGAGAGAATGGATGGAACCTTTTATTCAAAAAACTCGAGAAACAGAGAAGACTCGCCCAGAGGTGCCCCGGTGGGCATGGGCAAAGCGACAGTGAACAGTGATGGAATAGTGATAGCTCCCCTCTGCCCACGCTCTCCCCTTGCAGAGGCATCCCAGCTTAGGGCACAACTGCTCTGTGGAAGGTGGCCCCGGCGGGGAAGCCCCACTTGCCTGATGGGAAGGCTGAGGTCAGGCTCAGACACTGAGTCAGGTTCAAGGACTTGGCAAGTTCCCATGGCCTCCTGTGGGCAGGACTGCTGGCTCCTGGGAATCTTATGGCGCTTCCCCATCCCTAGCTCTCTTGGGTTCCAACCCAACGGATGCCCCCAGGCCCTGCGGGGACCGTGACCACCTTGGTAATTTGGAATGGCCTTGTCCTAAGGTGTGGGGATTATGTGGACATCTTGTTCCGTTTCCTGGTTGGTTGGGCTTTCCTTTGCGGCCTCCTCTGCCAGGGCAGGCGCAGAGAAAACAAGACAAACCCCAGTCCTGGAATCTTTCTCTCTCTTCCCTTCCCAGGAGGTCACGGCTTCCCCAGAAGGTCACGGGGTCCCTTCCCCTGCCTCCGGGAGCCTGGCACCTGTGCGGAAGGCCTTCCTTTAGTGGTCGGTTTGATTTCCCTCCGCCACATGGCGCCGTTCCCGTGCAACTGGTAGTCTGGAGCAGACCGGGTCAGAAGACAGCTTCTGACCGGAGGCACAGAATGCAATAAATGGCTTAAACAGGCGCCCTGGCCTCTGGGCTCGCGCACTGTGTTGTTTCAGCCGCCAGACATGTGTTTTTCTGAGAATACAGGAAATTTTCTCTGCCCTTTGAGGGAGGGTAGAGTTTTTGTGCTGGTGTTTGGGGATTCCAGGCCGTTTCATCGTCCCAGGCACCCTCTGGCCCCTGGGCTGGATGAAAGAGATCAGAAACTCTTTGATTGTTGGGGAAGATTCTTCCGTGGGAACCCTAAATAAAATGTGGCATCCTCACCCCAAGTGCAGGTCCAAGGCCAAACTCTAAGCCTGAGGGCTTAGGTGGTGGAGCCAGACGGCCAGGGTCCAGCCTTGCCGCTCACTAGCTCTGTGACCTTTGGCAACTGCCAGCCGCTCTGAGCCTGTTTTCTCATCTGAAAGGGGGAGGGGGCAGCACTGCTACCCACGTCAGGAAATAATTGTGATAATTAAGGTGACTTGAACAACACCTGCACATAGTAAGTACTCCATCAGCATTAGCTATTAGTATACAATGTTGTTCCCAATTTAAAAGATATACATGTTCATTATAGAAAAAGAATATTCCAAAAATTAAAAAGGAAAAAAAAAAACCCGCACAATTACATCTTCCAAAGAAGACAGTAATATTTTATATATTTCCCCCAAGAGGTTTTTCTGTACATATTTGTACATGGTGATGATCAGATTTTTTTTACATTTATTTTTTGTTAATCCTCACCCAAGGATATTTTTTTCCATTGCTTTTCAGAGAGAGTGGAAGGGAGAGCAGGAGGGGGAGAGAAAAAGAGAAGCATCGATTCGAGAGACACATTGATTGGCTGCCTCCCGCACACACCCTAATTGGGGCCAGGGATTGAACCTGCAAAACAGGTATGTGCCCTTGACTGGGAATCGAACCCAAGACCCTTCCATGCACGGGCTGACGCTCTAACCATTGCGCACACTGGCCAGGGCTGATGATCAGATTTTATTTACAATTTGCATCCTACATTTTGTCACTAGATGTATCCCCACGTTGCTTATCTATACTAATAAAAGGGTAATATGCTAATTTGACTGGGTGACTGGCCATTTCCCGAACGTCTGACTTCCTTCTGGACAAAGCCACGGTGGTAGGGGCTGAGGCAGAGGCAGTTAGAGGCAATCAGGCCAGCAGGGGAATTCAGTGGGGGCGATCAGGCCAGCAGGGGAGGGCAGTTGGGGGCCATCAGGCCGGCAGGGGAACGGTTAGGTGGTGATCAGGCCCGCAGAGGTGGTTAGGGGAGATCAGGCAGGCAGGCAGGCGAGTGGTTAGGAGCCAGCGGTCCCGGATTGTGAGAGGGATGTCCGACTGCGGTTTAGGCCTGAAACCAGCAGTCTGACAACCCCCAAGGGATCCCAGATTGGAGAGGGTGCAGGCCGGGCTGAGGGACACCACTCCCCGTTCATGAATTTCATGCACCGGGCCTCTAGTTGTAAACATAATATCCCATCAGGAGGGAAGCACCGTACTCTAGCTAAGCGACCTGTTGCTGCACACTGACATTGTTTTTATTTTTCTGTGTATTCTGTGGTGGGCATCTTTATGCAGAAAGCCTTTCCTGCACTTAGGATTACTTCCTTAAGGCTTTGGTAAATATTGCCAAATTGCTTTCCCAAAGAGGGTGTACCAGCTGCACTTGGGTAGTTGTGTTGAGCTGCCTGGCACCCAAGGAATTTTAAAGTCGTAGCCACACTTGGGTGGGAGGGCAATTTGTGCAACTCTCCTTTTAAATTATTCAAGATCTGCCCTCGTTCTTATGTCATTTTTAAAAATAAAAGTATAACACACAGAAGGTAAACAAATTGTGAGCAGCGGGACCATTTTCATAAACTTGACACTCCCGTGTCCCCAACGCCCACATCAGGTTACAGAGCATTCCTCGCCCCGCCTGCCCAAGCCGTCCGGAGCCACGTCCCCATCTCTCCCCACCCTGGGAACCAGGACCCTGACTTCTAACACAGAAGCTCATGTCAAAGCGTTGAGCACGCTATATGCCTTTCTGTGTCTGGCTCCTTTCGGTCAACATCACGCCTGCGAGTCACTGGCTGTGCGCAGCGGCAGTGGGCTCACGCTGCTTGTGAGCAGCACCCAGTTTGGACGGACCACTTCTTGCCCATTTTCCTGTCGATGGGCACCTGGGTGTTTTCCAGGATGGGCTGCTCTCCACGGCGCGGCTGTGACGGCCCAGGGCAGGTCCTCGGCAGGGCTCATGGATGCTTTTCTGTCGGCCGTCGCTTAGGCGCGGAGCTGCTGGCAAGTGGCGCAGGTGCATTTTCTGCTTCCTGCTCCAGTTTCTACAGGACCACTGGGAAGGCAGAAAGGCCCCAGGGCAGTTCCGGTCCGGCCATGGAAGGGTCTGCCACAGCGAGAGCAGTGCTATAGAGGCTTGCAGATGGTGCTGTCTCTGAAGGCTCTTGTCTGGGGCCGGAGTGGGAACTGCGATGGGCCTTGGGTCCTGGCCCTAGAATTCCAACTGGCATGGCCTTCTGACCTTAGCCCGGGCCTCTGGTGGCCAATCAGTGTCCTCACCCAGGGCCCTTGGCTGGCCTAACAACCATGGCACTGAGCAGGGCGGGGGCTTGGGTCAGACTCCAGGTAGACGTGGGGGACCCCATCTTCGGACATGATTGGGCCCCTCACAAACTTCCTTTTCTCTTGTTTTAAAAGAATCACACAAGTAGCACATATCACAGTAAGTGATTCAAAAGTGGAATAAGAAACTATAAAAACCCCTCTTTACCGCTCCCCACCCCCCACTCCCCTTCCCAGCGGGGACCACTCTGAACAGTTGGGGTGTTGGGGGAGCTCAGAACAGCAGATAGAGTGGGGGCTGTGAACCAGGCTGCCTGCATCCAGTTTCTATTCTGCTGCTTGTCAGCTGTGAAACCTTGGGCAAGTTACTTTCCCTCTCTGTGCCTCAGTGTCTCCCTGAACAGTGGGGCCGTGGGAGCCACCTCACAGAGCTGCTGTGAAGAAGAGACGAGTGAATGTTTGAAAAGCACATGGCCAGCCCTGGTCCAGGGCGAGCATTCAAGAAGCATTCCGACCCCTCTAAGCTATTCTGCACACTCACCCTTTCCTGCCTGCGTGCCCAGGCTGCGCGTTTCATCCTGCAGTTGCTTTTCCCTCAGTGCTGGGTCTTTTTTCTATGCTGAGACTTTTCTGTTCTGAGGTCCTCTTTCTCCTTGTCTGTCCCATGGGGGGGGGGGTATTTCTCCCTCTTTCCTTGTCCTCTGCCCACACCTTCCCTCACGAAAGGGCCGCTCAGCCGCTCAGATAGAGGTTAGGCGGCTGCCGAGGGAGGCCCGCACGCACTAGCACGCTGGTGCGAAGCCGGCCCTGGCCTGAGCAGAGGAGCCCAGGAGGGAGCACCCAGTGTGCCGGGAGCCGGTCCATGCTTGCTGTTTCAAGGGACCTGGCATATATGGCATACTGTTCTTAATATGTTTGCTCACCTTCTTGGCACTATGTGTTTTAACCAAGGTCACCTCTCTGAGAAAGGTTGTTTCCCCAGGTAGGGATTTTCCCCTGAAGTTAGGGAGGGAATAAAACCTCTTAACTAAGTGCCAGGTGGGTAATTAATCATTTTAACTACGAACAATCATGCTTAAGCTACATAATCTTTACTCCCTGGAACGGAGATAAGAAACGCCCTAACCTTTGTAATAGAGATTGATAGGATTGAATCAACTGGTATAAATACAGATGTAACAAGACAGCAAGACACAGAACTTAGAACACAGAACTTAGAATACAGAGCTTAGAATACAGAACTTAGAAGACAGAACCAAGAAGACAGAACCTACACAGAACCAGAGACAGAAGAACTTCGCTAGAGACAGAACATGGCAAAAGATCCTGGACTGAACCTGACTACAGAAATTGGCAAGAGAACCTGACTAGAACCTGGTGACTGAACCTGGCTGGAGAACCTAGGGAGGGAACATGGCTACAGAACCTGGTTGGAGAACCTGGAGAACCTAGCAAGAGAACATGGACACAGAACCTGGCTGGAGATCCTAAGCAGAACCTCTCTGGAGATCCAGACCAGAACTTGGCTGGAGATCCTGGCTGGAGATCCTGGCTAGGCTGCTGATCAACTGAACGCTATCTAAGACAGCAAGACACAGAACTTAGAATACGGAACCAGGAGAGACGGAACCTAGGCACAGAACCTACACAGAACGTTCTCTAGAGACAGAAGAACTTCGCTGGAGAGAACATGGCAAAAGATCCTGGACTGAACCTGACTACAGAAATTGGCAAGAGAACCTGACTAGAACCTGGTATCTGAACCTGGCTGGAGAACCTGGACAGAACCTGGCTGGAGAACCTAGCGAGGGAACTTGGCTACTGAACCTGGCTGGAGAACCTGGACAGAACCTGGCTGGAGAACCTAGCGAGGGAACATGGCTACAGAGCCTGGCTGGAGAACCTGGAGAACCTAGCAAGAGAACATGGACACAGAACCTAGCTGGAGATCCTAAGCAGAACCTCTCTGGAGATCCAGACCAGAACTTGGCTGGAGATCCTGGCTGGAGATCCTGGCTAGGCTGCTGATCAACTGAATACTGTCTCCGTGTCATTCCTTCTTCGCCGACTCCATCCACACCTTTGGGTACCCCTGGGCCTGCTGGGGTTGGACTCCGGCACCAGTGGAAACTGCAGTGGAAACTGGGTTCCTGAAGGCCTGTCCCAGAGAACCCCGGCTCCTCCGCAGCCCCAGGGAACGCGCAGCAGGGCCCGAAGTCTCGGCTGACAGTGCTGCACCCTCAGTCTCCTTGAATCCTCCCAACGATCCATGGGGAGCTGGGCTCCATCTCACCAAGGAGGAAGCCAAGGCCCAGAGCGGCTAAGTGGCTTTCCCAGCGTCACCCAGCCAGTCTGGGCAGCGCGGGCTCCGGCTGATCCTGTTGGACTGCAGCTCGTGCTGGTCATCACTAAGCCAGAGCCCAGAGTCAGCTCAGGGCAGAGGGAGGGTCGGTGGGAGATTCTGGGTAAACCTGGCGGGAAGTGGCCTGTGGGTTCCGAGGGCGCGGATGGGGGTGACTCTCATTCTCTCGGCTGAAACTTTAGTCCCTGCTGTGTTTTCCATGCAACTGGGCAGGAGCAGGAACTCCCTGGGGCGTCAGACCCCTGCTCCCCTCAGGAGGAGGGTTACGTGGGGTTGGGACAGGAAGCGGTGGGCACTCCAGGCTCCTGGTTGCTGGGGACATGCGCGGCGGACCCTTCCCAGGCCTGGGGAGTCTGGAGGCCCGATGCTGGGAGGGGTCCGGGAGCATTTTGCTTTGTATTTACTGTGTTGGGGTGACGTTGGTTAGTAACATTATGTAGGTTTCAGGGGTAAGTTCTGTAATACATCATGTGTATATTGTATCGTGTGCTCACCACACCCAGGACATTTTGGCTCCCCTGTGTCCCTCCTCTCAGTTCTTCCTGCCAAGACCAGGCACTGGGGAGGCTGCGAATGGCCCCTCAGATTTGAGAGTGAGCAGGTGTCCTCGGGGGGTCAGGTTTGCAGGCCCAGGGTCTCCCCTGGACTACCTCATCCACCCTCGGATCCCCTCAAGCCCCTCCCTCAACCCGACACCCAGCCCAGGGGCCCAGGGAGGAGACTGGGACTTCGTGGGAAGAGCAGCTCTGTGAGGGGTGACAGCTTTGACAGTGGGCCACTGAGCCACCCGGTCGAGGACGGGGCACAGGCTGGGCCTCCCACAGCCTTCGGTGCTCAGGCCCGCATGGTTCACAATCTCTCAGATCTTGTCCTGGAGGGTGGTGGCGCCGGGAGTCCTGCGTCCACTTGACACACAAGCAAACCGAGGCTGGGCAGCCAGCACGGCTGCAGGGCCCGCCGGGTCTCCTCGGGCAGAGCCAGCTCCAGCCCAGCCCTTTGTCAGAGAAACAAGGGGCTCCTTCTCCCCCCAGCCCCCGTCTCCCCGCACCGGCTGGCACTGCCAGGCCCCGTCCCCTCCCCGGAGGCCAACTGAAGTGAGATTGTCCCTGAGGCAGAGGAGCTCCCAGCGCTGCTGTGAGTGTGGGGCAGCTGCAGGGAGGGGGGGGAGGCCGGGCTGGGCTGGGGTCAGAGCCGTGGGACTGCTGTGTGAGGTGGCCAGTGGGTCAAAGACAGGCCCCCCCTCCGTAAGGGCACAGGCAAGGGGTGGAGGCTGCAGCTGTGTCCCTGCTACAGGACAGAGAAGGGGCAGAAGGGGGGGGTCTGCCCCTCTCTCCTTGGGACTGTCCGGTTGAGAGCTGGGCAGAGGCCCCTGCGGCTGAGGCGGCCCCTTGACTACTTCCTGGCCTAGGAGGGCGGTGAAGGGAGGGCGGTGGTGAGGGAGGGCCGCGGAGTGCTCAGACCTCGAGGCGATGGTGCTGCTCCACTTGGTGGGGAAGTAGCTGCGGTAGTGGACGGGGACTGGGTGGGGGTCAGCTGGCTTGGACTCCATTCCTGGCCCTGCACCAACCAGACGTGCAACCTGGGACAAGCTCCTCCCCACGGCCTGGGATTGGATCCCAGCCACTGTCCTCACTGCAAGACCCTTGACCTCCCCGTGCCTCAGTTTCCTTGTCTGTAACAGGAGAAGGAAACCAAAAACTCCCTTGTGGGGCGGTTGGAGGCAGAGTGCTCTGCACAGCACCAGCCCACAGTGCATGCTCGGACAGATGTGATTGCTGTTACACAGGGCCCGGTGACTTTCATGGAATCTTGGCCAGTACCTCCCGTTCATGCTTGTGTCTGGCACCTGGCATTTGAGGGAATCTGTCAGCTGTGCGCTTTCCTTTGCTGCCCGCAGAGGCCTCGGTGCAGCTCTGGCCTCCGGTCTGCACGGCAGCTGACCCTGCCAGCTGCCCATCCATTACCCACTCAGCCTCCAAGTGCCATGCACTGCTCAAGCGCATTATTGTGATTTAACACTCTCACCAACCTTCCAAAGTAGAAACTGTCTACAGATGAGGAAACTGAGGCTCAGAGAGGTTAAGTGACTTGCCTAAGGTCACACAGCCAAGAAGCGGCAGAGCTGGGTGCTCAACCACGAAGTCGTGCCGCCTCTTGCACTATCCTGGGATGGGACCCGCCAGCCCCTGCCGGGACCTGTGTTAAGTCTGGGCACCTGCAGGGGCCCTGCACCTTTCAGGGAGTCTCAGCCCATCCCAGCTTGGGAGGACCTTAGACATCACCCAGGCCAACCCTCTCTAATATTTAAGATGGCGATGCTGTGCACAGGGAGGTGGAGGTTCAGAGAGGACAGGGATGTAACCAGGGCCACTTAGTGGGCCAGGGACAGAGTGGGCCCTGCTGCAGGACTCATTCTGTCCTGCCTCCCTCCTCCCGGACTAGCCTGGAGGCCTTAGCCCCCGTCCTACTGATCCCATCAGAGCTCAGGCTGCCGTGCGGGGCTGGGCGGTGAGCAGCCCACTGGGAACCCAGCAGGACTGGTGCCTCGAGCGGCCCTCCCTGCCCAAGGCTGTCATGGCCTCCGGACTGGCCTTTCTCCTGCTGGGCTGTGGCCTCCAGGAGCTCAGGGGCTGCTGTCGGCTCGCTGCTGCGTGGCCAGTGCTGGTTTATAAATAGCCAATGCTCCCCGCACGCAGCACACGATAGAGCGATAGTGTCCCCCGTCACAGGCCCTGGGCTCCAAGCCAAAGGACCAACAGGGAACAAGACAGACAAAATGCCTGCCCTCAGGGCAGCTTGCATTCCTGGTAAGAGATAGACAGGTAATGGAAGAACTAAGCAAAAATGCATGATATTTAAGATGGCGATAGGTGATATGGAAAAACATAAAAGAGGTGGGGATTTTGCAATTTTAGAGGAGGAGGTCATGGAAAGTCTCTGTAAGGTGATATTTATCTCCTGAAGATGAAGGGACTGAGGATGACGGCCGGAGCCACCCGGCATCTGGTGGAAGGGCGTCCAGGCAGAGGGAAGAGCCAGTGCAAAGGCCCTGAGGTGGGAGGCACCTGGTGGTGTCTGTGAGGGTCAGGGGTGGCTAAAGCCGGTGGAGAGGGGAGAGCAGGAGGCACGGGCTCAGAGGGTCCTCTGGTGAGGACTTGGGCTTTTACTGAGTGAAGTGGGAGCCATGGTGAGTTCTGAGCAGAGGGAGGGGCAGGATCTGACAGGTTTGAACGGGATCCCTCTGATTGCTGAGTTCTGAGTAGAATCTAGTGAGGCAAGAAAAGGAAGAGGCTCCCCAGGCAGCCAGATAACGTGGCAGCGAGGTGGAGGGCAAACGAGGACGCACCTGAGGTCAGAGCTGACGGGACCCACGTGTGAGCGAGCGGAGGGAGGTTGACGCCAGCGCTGGGGGCTGACACCTGCAGCGCGCGCAGCAGAAGGAATCCGCTCCTGCCCCAGGACCAGGACACTCGCATTCCAGGCTCCGCTGTGACCCTGGGCAGATCCCTTCCCTGCTCTGGGCCTCGGTGTCTCCTGCACAACGGGTGCAATCCCTCTTGTCTGGGCCCCTCCCCGAAGCCCCAGTGCTCGGAAGCGGACACGCGCCTCACCGACCTGTCCCCTGTCCCCTGTCCGCAGGAAGCCAGCGCCAGCGGCCGCCATGGCGTCGCGCATCGGGCTGCGCATGCAGCTCATGCGGGAGCAGGCGCAGCAGGAGGAGCAGCGGGAGCGCATGCAGCAGCAGGCCGTCATGCACTACATGCAGCAGCAGCAGCAGCAGCAGCTGGGGGGGCCGCCCACCCCGGCCATCAGCACCCCCGTCCACTTCCAGTCTCCACCCCCTGTGCCCGGGGAGGTGCTGAAGGTAGGGCTCATTCCGGCCTGTCCCCTCCGGTCCGTCCCAGGACACACTCGAGCCGCCTTCTCCCCCGCCAGGTGCAGTCCTACCTGGAGAACCCCACCTCCTACCACCTGCAGCAGTCCCGGGACCAGAAGGTGCGGGAGTACCTGTCCGAGACCTACGGGAACAAGTTTAATGCCCACATGAGCCCCGCCCAGGGCTCCCCGAAGCCCCTGCCAGCCGCCTCCCCGGGGGTGCGGGCTGGCCACGTGGTGTCCTCCTCAGCGGGCAACAGTGCGCCCAACAGCCCCATGGCCATGCTGCACATCGGCTCCAACCCTGAGAGGGAGGTGAGTGAGGAGCTGGCCCGTAGCTGCCACCAAGGTATTGTCCTCAGGGAGCCCCAGTCTGAGGGGGACACGGCCCTGTCCTCAGGGAGCCCCAGTCTGAGGGGGACACGGCCCTGTCCTCAGGGAGCCCCAGTCTGAGGGGACATGGCCCTGTCCTCAGGGAGCCCAGTCTGAGAGGACACGGCCCTGTCCTCAGGGAACCCCGGTCTGAGGAAACACGGCCTTGTCCTCAGGGAGCCCCGGTCTGAGGGGACACGGCCCTGTCCTCAGGGAGCCCCGGTCTGAGGGGGACACAGCCCTGTCCTCAGGGAGCCCCAGTCTGAGGGGACACGGCCCTGTCCTCAGGGAGCCCCAGTCTGAGGGGGACACAGCCCTGTCCTCAGGGAGCCCCAGTCTGAGGGGGACACGGCCCTGTCCTCAGGGAGCCCCAGTCTGAGGGGGACACAGCCCTGTCCTCAGGGAGCCCCAGTCTGAGGGGGACACGGCCCTGTCCTCAGGGAGCCCCAGTCTGAGGGGACACAGCCCTGTCCTCAGGGAGCCCCAGTCTGAGGGGGACACGGCCCTGTCCTCAGGGAGCCCCAGTCTGAGGGGACACAGCCCTGTCCTCAGGGAGCCCCAGTCTGAGGGGACACGGCCTTGTCCTCAGGGAGCCCCAGTCTGAGGGGACACGGCCCTGTCCTCAGGGAGCCCTAGTGTGAGGGGGACACAGCCCTGTCCTCAGGGAGCCCCAGTCTGAGGGGGACACGGCCCTGTCCTCAGGGAGCCCAGTCTGAGTGGGGACACAACCCTGTCCTCAGGGAGCCCCAGTCTGAGGGGGACACAGTCCTGTCCTCAGGGAGCTCCAGTCTGAGGGGGACACGGCCCTGTCCTCAGGGAGCCCCAGTCTGAGGGGACACGGCCCTGTCCTCAGGGAGCCCCAGTCTGAGGGGGACACGGCCCTGTCCTCAGGGAGCCCCAGTCTGAGGGGGACACGGCCCTGTCCTCAGGGAGCCCCAGTCTGAGGGGGACACGGCCCTGTCCTCAGGGAGCCCCAGTCTGAGTGGGGACACAACCCTGTCCTCAGGGAGCCCCAGTCTGAGGGGGACACAGTCCTGTCCTCAGGGAGCTCCAGTCTGAGGGGGACACGGCCCTGTCCTCAGGGAGCCCCAGTCTGAGGGGGACACGGCCCTGTCCTCAGGGAGCCCCAGTCTGAGGGGACACAGCCCTGTCCTCAGGGAGCCCAGTCTGAGGGGACACGGCCCTGTCCTCAGGGAGCCCCAGTCTGAGGGGACACGGCCTTGTCCTCAGGGAGCCCCAGTCGGAGGGGACACGGCCCTGTCCTCAGGGAGCCCCAGTCTGAGGGGGACACAGTCCTGTCCTCAGGGAGCCCAGTCTGAGGGGACACGGCCCTGTCCTCAGGGAGCCCCAGTCTGAGGGGACACGGCCCTGTCCTCAGGGAGCCCCGGTCTGAGGGGACACGGCCCTGTCCTCAGGGAGCCCCAGTCTGAGGGGGACACGGCCCTGTCCTCAGGGAGCCCCAGTCTGAGGGGGATACGGCCCTGTCCTCAGGGAGCCCCAGTCTGAGGGGGACACGGCCCTGTCCTCAGGGAGCCCAGTCTGAGGGGACACGGCCCTGTCCTCAGGGCGCCCAGTCTGAGGGGACACGGCCCTGTCCTCAGGGAGCCCCAGTCTGAGGGGGACACGGCCCTGTCCTCAGGGAGCCCAGTCTGAGGGGACACGGCCCTGTCCTCAGGGCGCCCAGTCTGAGGGGACACGGCCCTGTCCTCAGGGAGCCCCAGTCTGAGGGGACACGGCCCTGTCCTCAGGGAGCCCCAGTCTGAGGGGACACGGCCCTGTCCTCAGGGAGCCCCAGTCTGAGGGGGACACGGCCTGTCCTCAGGGAGCCCCAGTCTGAGGGGACACAGCCCTGTCCTCAGGGAGCCCCAGTCTGAGGGGGACACGGCCCTGCCCTCAGGGCGCCCAGTCTGAGGGGACACGGCCCTGTCCTCAGGGAGCCCCAGTCTGAGGGGACACGGCCCTGTCCTCAGGGAGCCCCAGTCTGAGGGGACACGGCCCTGTCCTCAGGGAGCCCCAGTCTGAGGGGACACGGCCCTGTCCTCAGGGAGCCCAGTCTGAGGGGACACGGCCCTGTCCTCAGGGAGCCCCAGTCTGGGGGGGACACGGCCCTGTCCTCAGGGAGCCCAGTCTGAGGGGACACGGCCCTGTCCTCAGGGCGCCCAGCCTGCTGGGAGATCACAGGAAACCTGCACAGCCAATCTCCCTGAGCAGTTTGGCTCCTTGGGAGGAGGCCTGGCTGGGCCCTGGGGCTGTGGGACCTGGAAGCTCATGGGCTCCCCGCCCCCCCATCAGGAGGTGGAGCAGGGTGGGCTCCACGGGGCCCCTGCCCTGGCCTCCAGGTGGGCCCGCCCCAGCAGGCTTTTCTCTTTCAGTTTGACGTCATCGACAACATTATGTGTCTGGACGACGTCCTGGGCTTCATCAATCCTGAGTCTCAGATGCCCAACACGGTACTGCCGGCCAGCGAGGGTGGCGGTGCCCGAGGGAGAGGCGGTGCCGAGGGAGGGGCTGCGTTCCCGCCTGGCTGAGCCTGGAGAGAACCAGAGCCGGGTCGCCTCCGTCACATCATGTAACGAGGGCCGGCCCGGGAGCACTAGCGTCCCGAGGGGCGTGCGTCCACCCGCACACGATGGGGCTTCGCATGGACCAGCGCCTGGGCCGTCGGGGAGGCCCCCTGGTGGGTGGGGCAGGAGGCACGGGGCTGGCCCTCCGCAGAGGGCGGCAGGGAGCCTCCTGGGGGCAGCAGTGGCCACAAGGAGGCCCAGAGCTGGTGAGCTCCTTTGGGTCCCGGGGGTCCCCTCCTCTCCAAGCCCAGGGCCCAGCGGGCACAGGGCCGGGCCTCACTCCATGGGGCGAGTGACATGGGCGGCTCTGTCCCCTTCCTCCAGAGCCTCTGGCAGCGAGCACGCTCCCCGGGCCTCCTGGGCAGAGGGAGGCGGCAGGTGGGACGGAGCCAGGCTTGGAATCAAGAGGCCTGGCTTCTGGCTTTGGCTGTGACCTTGGGAAGTCTCTTCACTCTTTGAGTCCTTGCTTTCAGCTGCAAAATAGGGAAGATGCCTTCTCCTCACAGGATGGTGGGAAGATCAGACACAGCAAGAAGCGGGGGGCTAGCTGCGCACAAAGGTGACGCGTGTTTGCACCGAGCGGGTGAAGGTGCAGGCGTCCCCGCCCCTTCCTGGGGGTTCTGAACCTCTGCTGTTCACTGCTGCCCCTCGGGCCTGAGCCTGCCGCCCTGGTCCCCGGCCCCTGCCACTGTGGGAACTCCGCGCCCCCCCACCCCCCATCTCACAGTGGAGATGCAAGGAGTCCCTCCTCAATCCCCAGCCAACAAGACGTTGCCCAGTAGCTCAGCAGGAGCTGCCCAGGGCCAGCTGGGCCGGAAACCGACTGCCAGCAGGGGCGCGAAGTCTAGGGAGGGAGAGAGGGCCCGTGCCCATCCCTTTAGCGGTCTCTGCCCTGTGGGTGCCTGTGCCCGTGAGGGCTCTGGGCCTGTGATGTGCTCTGTATGTTTCTGTGGCAGGAGCTGGGGGTCTTTCCAGAGCCCAGGTCTGCTCCTGCCAGGCACTTGCTTACACCCCCACTGGCTGCCCATCCCCAGATCCCAGGTCTTTGCAAGTTGAGCCCAGCACGCCGGGATCCAGCTTCACCTCCAGCCTGGCCCTGGGTCACTGCACTCCTGCAGGCAGCCCCCACCCGCCCCTATAGGACCCTCCTCTCAGTTCCGCTCAGGACTCCAGTTCCACGCCCTCTGGATGCCTTCCAGAAACTTCAGAGTAGATTAGGTGCCCCGCCCAGGACCTCCTAAAGCCTGGGGGGGCAGAGCCTCTCCCAGACTTGTACCTGGCTGCTCACTGCCTCCTCGAGGCTCCGCGTGGAGGCTGAACTCGTGGGGCCTATGGCTTGGTCAGCCCTGGACTCTGCAGACTCCCAGGTGGAATTGCCGGCTGGAGGCCCCGAGTGAATTCCGACCCCGCTGGTGCCGGCAGCAGGCCCCTTAGAGCTGAAACTGGCCTGGAGCGATGGGCCCTAGTGAGGACCCCTCATGGAGAGGGGGCTGCTCACTGGGCCCCCCTCTCCACCTCACCCCACAGCTGCCGCTGTCCAGCAGCCACCTGAATGTGTACAGTGGTGACCCTCAGGTCACAGCCTCCCTGGTGGGTGTCACCAGCAGCTCCTGCCCAGCTGACCTGACCCAGAAGCGTGAGCTTACAGGTACCTCCTCCCTGCCTCCCTGTGTCCTGGCTCCCACCTCTCCCTCCTCTCCCTCGCTCCCAGCTCCTCCCTGCTTCTCTCCTGGCCTCCAGATGCTGAGAGCCGGGCCCTGGCCAAGGAGCGGCAGAAGAAGGACAATCACAACCTAAGTGAGTCCTCCCCACCAGCCCCCTCCCCTGCTGCCCTCTCCGCCCGAAGGCCTTTGGTGGGACTGGGCCAACTGAAACTGCCTGGCTCTGGAAGGGGCGGGAGAAGGGCTCCCGGGGAGAGATATTCCTGAAATCCCAGCACCTCCGAGTGAATGAGTTTACAGATTGTTTTCTTTTGGGTGTGGAACCTGGGGACTCCTGGGCAGTGGGGGGTCCTGCTGCTGGCAGCCCCACTCACAGAGCCCCTTGATGGTGCCTGGCTGCGCCCATCCCCCCATCCTGTAGAGATCCCTTTCCCTGGGACGCCCATTACTTCCCAGAAGCTAAGGCACCCTTCCTCGGGCTGGGCCCTTCTCCCCAGGTGGGGTTCATGCCTCTAATGGCTCCCTCCTGCATGTGTTACCTTTAGTTGAAAGGAGACGGAGGTTCAACATTAACGACCGCATCAAGGAGTTGGGAATGCTGATCCCCAAGGCCAACGACCTGTGAGCGGGTTTCTGGGGGAAGGGCAGGGGCTGGGACAAACAGCCCCATGCTGGTTGCCAGGGGAAAGGGAGGGAAGAGAATCCCTTGATTGCTGCCTTCTAAGAGCTTATCAGCTATTTGGGAAAAGGTCCCTCCTTCCTGGGAAACTCCAGGCAGATGAGCAGATGTTCTGGAGTGAGGCTGGGCCAGGAGGGCTTCCTGGAGGAGGAACCATAGGGGAAAGTTTGTTGCGGACATTGGATTGGTGTGGAGGGGGCTTGGGGTAGGAGCACGAGGGTCAAGGATGGGCATGGGTTTGGGTGGCAGAAATGGAAGGCCTGGGGAAGGAGGCTGTTCTGAATCGCTGGGTTCTATGGGATTAGGGAGGTGGGTGTGGCAATGAAGTCCCTGGGAGCCCGCTCCTTTGTAGGGAGATCAGCCTCAGCCACAGGTAGGGGTGGGCTGGGTCTGGGGTTCCTGGGCAAAGCTGGGACAGGTGGCATCGGCTTCTGAAACCAAAGCAGGGTTTCCGTTCCACCCGCGGAGTGCATGGCAAATCCTTGGCCGCCCTGAGCACACACCTCTGGTTCTGCCCTGCAGGGACGTGCGCTGGAACAAGGGCACCATCCTCAAGGCCTCTGTTGATTACATCCGGAGGATGCAGAAGGACCTGCAGAAGTCCCGGGAGCTTGAGAACCACTCTCGGCGCCTAGAGATGACCAATAAGCAGCTCTGGCTGCGAATCCAGGTCTGGCCCCTGCACTTGGACCTCTTGGGAAGCTCTGACTCCTGACCCCCGGCCTGGTTCTTGACCTCAGGGGCAGTGTTTACTGAAGATGTATTAGTCAGGATGTTATGGTTTGGTAACAAACATTCCCAGCAACTTTAAGCAGCAAATATCAGCTGGAGGTTCTGTTCTGTGAGACCTTCATTCTGGGACCCAGGTCCATGGACAGGTACATCTAGAGCTGGCTCTTTAAGCCATAGTTACTCTTCAGGTGGCACTTGTCACACTTCTGTTTACAGTTAATTGATGAATACAAGTGCATGTCCACACCTAACCTCAAGGGGGCAGGAAAGAGCAAACCTACCATGTGTGGAAGGCAGAGAGTTGAAACCATTTGGTGTTAGTGCTAAGGATCGCCATAGAGACCAACGAAGGAAGCAAGGCTTGGGAGTCACCTGGAGCCAGGGGGTCTAGTCTAGGCCTGGCTAGAGGGCCTCTGTCCTCTTTGGACCTGAGGCTGGTCATCTATATAAAGGGCGATCGGACTGAAGCTTTTAAACTTTACTGTTTCTATATTTTTTTCTATTTCTCACAGTAGATAACTAATTTGCATGACAATACAGCGCACATAGCCACACTCAAAGTGAAAGATCAAAGTGTCATCAAAGAGCCCTCTCCTTAATAGATGCAATGCATTCTGGTAATTTCTAGTCTAGTCTAGGCAAGTCTATTTCAATTAAGGGAAATAGAGGGAGAGCTGGTCAAGACTCACTAAGTGGTTTCAGAACCCACTAATGAGTTGTGACTTAGAGTTTGAAAAAGCCCAGGTCTAGACTCTAGACTAGAGCTGCCCTGTGTTGAGACACCATGTGGTCTTGGAGGCCACGGGAGAAGGGCAAGGGCTGGGGCAGGGGTTGGGGCAGCTGGTGTCCATGGGTGTGTGCCCTTAGCCCTCTGTCTGCCCACAACACAGGAGCTGGAGATGCAGGCTCGAGTGCACGGCCTCCCCACCACCTCCCCGTCCGGCATGAACATGGCCGAGCTGGCCCAGCAGGTGGTAAAGCAGGAGCTGCCTAGCGAGGAGGGCCCGGGAGAGGCCCTGCTGTTGGGGGCCGAGCTCCCCGACCCGGAGTCACTGCCAGCTCTGCCGCCCCAGGCCCCGCTGCCCCCGCAGGCCCAGCCACCCCAGCCACCGTCCCCATTCCACCATCTGGACTTAAGCCACAGCCTGAGCTTCGGGGGTGGGGGCGACGAAGGGCCCCCCGGCTACCCTGAACCGATGGGGCAAGAGCCCGGCTCCCTGTTCCCCAACCTGTCCAAGAAGGACCTGGACCTCATGCTCCTGGACAACTCCCTGCTGCCGCTGACCTCCGACCCCCTCTTCTCCACCATGTCCCCCGAGGCCTCCAAGGCCAGCAGCCGCAGGAGCAGCTTCAGCATGGAAGAGGGCGATGTGCTGTGACCCTGGGACGGGCAGGCCTGGGGGCTGTGAGGGCAGGGCCGCCTCCCTCCCCCCTTCAGGCTGCACTTGTGTGTGAAGTAGCCACCTGCCCTGCCTCACTCCTCCCTTCGGCCCCTTGTTTGGACTTAGTGCCCGCTTGGCAGCCTGTGGGGTCGGGAGAAGCCCCCACCGGCTCAGTACTCCCGGGGGCAGCCCTCTGATGGGCTGGGCAGGAGGAGGTCGTGAACCTGGCCCCAGGGGGTGTGCTGGAGGTGAGAGGAGGCCCTGGAGGGTCCTGTCTTCTGAGCCTGAGCTCCCACCCCACCAGTGAAGGACTCATTGGAGCAGGGGGTTCAGCAAGTTCCTTCTCTGAAGCAGTGACTGGTCCAGGGGGAGCCCCAGCCTGCTTTTCTGGGACTCAGATGGCAACAAGCCCATCCTCCAGCCTGGCCGCCCCCCTCACACAGGTGGGGTGCCCCCAGCCCCCCTTTGGTGCTAACAGCTCTCCGCCAGGCGGTGTGAGGGCGGGGATGGCCGGCAGAGGGTGCCGGGTTCAGGCTAGTGTGGGGTCTCTGCTGGAAGAGCAGCTCCCCTCCAGTCTCCCCACTTTGTGCCTTTAGTAAACACTGTGCTTTGTAACCGCTTGTCCTGTTTCATTGGAGTGGGTCAGGGCCTGAGGAGAACGGGAGGATTCAACCCAGGGGGCTCCTTTCTGGGCACCCGGGGGGGGGGGCGGTGAGGGCAGGGGGATACAGAGAGGAGGGAACAAGCCTGCCCCTTGGTCCCCCAGCTCCCCAGCCCTGCCCAGGGAAAGCTCGCCTTCCTCCGGCCTGGTGCTGACGGGAGTCCCTCCTCGCGGCCACGAGATGGCGCTGCAGCCACGCCAGCCTCACCAGAGCCGCTTGGCAGGGGGACGTGGGGGACTAGGTTGAGTCCACTGTTCTTAGCAGCTGTTTGGACACCCTTGGCCCAGGCCCCCCCTGACTGGGGTAGGGGGCGCGTGTCTCCTGGTCCCCACCCCCACTCGTGGTGGCGGCCTCTCGGATTCTTCCCCTCCCTGACGGGCTCGGCCTGGCTGGAGAAGCAGGCGGGCCAGCCCCTCTGCTCGCTGACAGTGTCTCTAGCAGCACCGGCTCCCTAGTGAGGAGGGCGGTGTCCTCTGGGTTTGGGGAACCAGGACCTACGTGAACTGGTTTGGAAGGAGTCAGGCACTCAGGACACTGGGTGGAGCCAAGGACAGGCTTCTACTGGCTCTGGCCAGATAGTTCTTCCTTCTGGCGTCAGTCCTACCCCAAGTAGCTCCCAGGGCCTCTGCTCCCAGGGCCTGGGGGTATGACCTCGCCCAGGATGGGGAAGTGGGTTTGGCGCTGCAAGGGGTGGAGTGGCAGCTTGAACCCCAGGTGTCGGGAGGGAGCGAGGGTCTTTGGGGGCTTTGCCTAGTTCTCCCTCCACTGCCCTGTGTCTTCACGTAGAGATCAAAATGGATTTCCCCTCATGGGCCCCGGAGAGAATGAAGGGGCCTAATTAAAAAAGTAAGAAAATCCCAGGATGAAATGGAGGGCAGCGTCCTCTGTGCAGAGCAGGAGACCAAATCCACGCTGAGCGATTAACGCGTGCGGGGAGGGCGGGGGAGGGGGCCGGCGCTGATGGCACTGGGCTGCAGGATTCATCTCAAGGTCAGAGGGAGCAGTGGATGACCTTGTGGAGTTAGAGCCAGCCTGGGGAACTGGCACCTCCTTCCAGTTCCAGGCCCCACCCCACTGCCGGGGACCTGCCCAGGCGCTGGGAGCACCCCCAGTCCTTCCTGGGACAAGCCCTGGGTCCCAGCTGAGAGATGCCTGGTGGGTTCAGGTGCGGCTGTTTGGGCACCGAGGGGGTGGGGGGTCTGGGAACGCTGAAGGCCACTGGTCCTTCAGGTGACTGATTGAAGAGAACCCCATTTGTTCTCCTTCATCCTGAGGGTTTTGAGGATCCCTTCAGCTCCCTCACACAGCTCCTCAAGGCCACCATATCCGCACCATCCACCTGCCTGCTGGCTTCAGGGCCCCTGGGCTGGGGGGCCCGGGTTGGGTGGGGGGAGAAGCAGGGTCTGGTGGCCCATTGGGCAGGACTGAGGGTGTGGGTGAGGCTCCACCCACAAGAGGGCGCCAAAGGGTCAGGAGCTAACAGTTGTCAACCAGCTTGGGGGGCCAGGGAGTGGGGTGGAGGGAGTGTGGGCTTCTTTGCACATTCCAGACAGTCTGCCTGGGGCCCTGCAGCCCCTGGAGCCTGGTGAAGGCAGGCGGAGGTGCCACCTCCCATTTCCACAAGCACAAGTTCAAGGCCAGAACTGGTCTGCAGGAGCCGTCAGGTCCGTGGAGAGGAGCCAGGCCAACAGCTTCCTGCCCGTGGCTCTGACACCTCTGAGCAGGCAGGAGGGGTGTGTCCTTCATCGCCTTTCTGTGGGGCACCGCAGGGGGGAGTTATTTTTAAAAAGCGGGTGGGTGAGTAGGCGGGATGAGAGCAGGCCTGCGCCTGTCTGACCCCTCACCTCACTGCGGAGGCCCCTGAGGCCTGGAGAATTAGCAGAAGATTGAAGGGCGGGCATGGCCGGTGGCCCTGCTCAGGCCAGGCCGGCAGCACTGGCTGTCTCTGCTCCTTAGGACCCACCTCCTCAGCGTTAGGCGGCCTCCACGTCCAACCACGCCCCCCCCCCCCCAAGGCCTGCCCACCACCTGTAGTGGGGCCTGGGGCGGGGGAGGGGAGGAGCAGGCCCCGAATGCCTCCTGGGAGTTTCACAGGTTCCCAGCACCCACTGTCCCTTTAAATCAGATTCTTCCTGAGCTGCTTGGAGCCATTGACTCGGATGGGGTTCAGATACACACTATGAATCTTCTCCCCTCACCCCTCAGCCTCCAAAAAGGGAACCCCAAATTTAATACTCCTGCTCCCAACTCATGCCCCCTTCCCCTCCTGTGCCCCTCCAAGCCCCCTGGCACGTCAGCTGGAACGACTAGAAAGAGCCCCATCAATTCGCCCCCTGTTCCGCCCCCCAGACCCCACCTCTTAGGGTCCGGCCCCATCCCCCTCTCAGGCTCCTCCAGACTCATTTTCCTTTGCTCTCTCTTCTCTGAGGGGGGCAGTGGAATTTATACAATATTTAAGCAGCCGGAGCAGGGTCCGGGAAGATATTATTAATGTAGAAGGGACGGGCTGCAAATGCTTTTGGACCTGGTTACAATTAGAGGGTGATTTTTCTAAAGGTCAATGAATTCAGATAATATCCACAGGGGGGAGAGAAATTTAATACCTTTTTAGTGAATTAATTAATTATAATATTATATCGGCTTGGGGTTCTTTTCCAGAGTGATTAAGGGAGCGATCCGTCTTCTGTGAGACCAGGAGCGGCGCCGCCGCCAGCATAACCGGCTCGGGGCTCAGGATGGGGGGGGGGGGTGGTGGCCAGGGAGCTGGGGGTGTCGGGCAGCGGGGGCGACTGGCAGGACTCCGTCTGGGCGAGGGGGGTGCAGTGACTGGCAGTGTCCTTCCCCCTCAGCTGGCGCCCCGGGCCCCGCCCTCCTGCCGCCTTGTCCCTGAGCCTCAGGCCTGCGGATGGGAGGCAGGGGTTTCTGCCTCCTGCTTCACACCTGGGGAAACCCAGGCCCACAGGTTTCAGGGACTTGACCTGAGCCCCACTGTGAGTTAAGACAGACGCGGGGCGGAGGGTAGAGCTGGCCAGAAATAACACTCCACAAACCAGACTTCCCAGAAACTTCTCCCCAGGCCTGCGAAGGTCGCCCTGCAGATGGAGGCTCTGCTTGGGACATGGGGGCTGCCCGGGGTGCGAGTCAGTCCAGCTGCTGCAAGGCCGGGTGAGGGAGCAGCTGAGCTGTCTGTCCCTGGGGAGAGGTCCCTTCACCCGCTTGGTCATGCCCTCATGCGGTCAGTCATTTGTTCATTCAGTGCACGCGTGCCCCCCAAGACAGACAGAAATAGCCCTTCTCAGACCCCACCCACCCCAGCTCGGGCCTCCCCTCCGCTGCTCCCCTGAACAACGGGGCTGGGCTGAGCAGACCTGTGGTTTCTTTCAACTCAGACAACAGCCTCACCTCCACCTGAGGGCAGGAGGGCCTCTGGGAGGCAGTGGGCACTCATTTGCCCAACAAACCTGCGCGCCCACCCTGAGCGAGGGGCTGGCTGCAGGAGCCGCGGGGGGTGGGGGGGGCTGAGGGCCAGCAGCCCCAGGGGCAGGTGGGCGAGGACACGGCCACGTGACAACGTGAGAGCAGTGAGGATCCAGCGAGGAGTTTTTAAAAAGGGAGAGTTTTTAAGCTGAGTCGTGAGGACCCGGCTGCGTAGGAGAGGGAGGGGCACTCCAGGCCGAGGGCACAGTGTGAATGTGGGCGTCTGTGGGCCGCAGGGCTGGTGGGATTGGCAGTGGGTGGCTGGGCCCCGGCATGTTGCCTGGGTCTGGGTTCAGAGAGGCAAAGTTCAGCAGAGCCAAACAGGCCACCTTTAATGAACTGTGAGCTCTGCCCTGGCTTGCTGGGCTCTCTGTGCCTCAGTCTCCCCCCCCCCTGCAATGGCGGATTTCAATATCTACCTCCCAGGGTGGCTGTGGGGATTAAAGGAATAACCAAAGGAAGTGCTAGGCACAACATGTCACTCAAGATCTGACCGCGGACGTCATAGCTCCCTCAGGGCAGTGGGTGGACCAGGGACCTGCCCCTGGCTGCACCCTCAATTCCTTTTCCCTCCCAAGGGGGTGCCAGCAGAAGCCCTAGCCTGGGCACGTCTCTGGGGCAGGGGCAGGGGGAGGTCGGCATTTTTTCTCCTCTCCTTGCTCAGCCCCTTCTCCCTCCTAGTCCCCCTCCGCTCTGGCCGCCCCAGCCCCTCCCCCACCCCCTCATCCCTCTCCATGTGCGGCGGGCCGGGAGGGCCTTCCATTGTACTATCTTTGGGCCCTAAATTAAAATTGATGACATCTTGAAATGAGCAGTGAGGGTAATTTTGCTTCTGAGCCGGGATGCTAATGAGGCCCCTTAATGGTGCGAACGCTGAGCTGACGGGTCGTGTGTCACACGCGGCGGTGAGGGGGGTAATGGCGGCGGTAAGTGCCGGTAATTGCACCCTGTCTCGCTGGATTTTGGCAGGCCTGGTGGGAGAGCGGGGCTCAGTCACCGCCAGCAGGGGCACCCCCCACCCACCGCGGGCCTGACAGCCAGAGACACCCCCTCGACCCAGCCAGGCTCCTCAAATCCAGCCTCACCGAGAATGAGGTGCCTGGGGCACAGCCCCCCAGACGTACAGTCACACACGGTACTGTTACACCATGTGCACCCCGACACCCCACAGCCTGCACCGGGCACTTAGACACACATGCGTGCCTACCCATTATGCTCCCCCTACATACGCCACACCCTGTGAACACACAGCCCCTTGTACACACCCTCAGGGCTCACACACGCACATGTGCACACAACACGCCCTCAAACAGCATGCGGGCGCCTACTGTGCTCCCGTCTGTCTCAGTCCTCCCGGCTCCACAGGTCCGTGTCGCTGTCCTCCTTTTATGGTGCAGAAACGGAGCCTTGGGAGATGAAGCCATTTGTCCCAAACCACAGGGCCAGGCAGTGGCAGAGGCAAGGGGACATCCAGGCCTGCCTTCCTTTGCAGTCTTTGCACCCCTCACCTCCTCTCATGTACACTTGCATGTGTCTGCCTCTCAATGTGCACACACGCTCAGGTCACACGTAGCCTCCTGCACTGGAACGACCACCTACGCGCTGCTGACACACGTGCGCGATGTCCTTAGCATGCGCACACAGATATATACACGTGCGTACATGCCGGGATCGCGTACTGCTCACACTCCGCGTACACCCAGTGTGCTAGTCACGCAGCCGCTCCAGGCCCCAGCATCCCAAGCTCTAAGGAAGGATAAATCGCCCGGCTCCACTGCCCTCGCTGGTATGTACCTGTTAGGGTAGAATGACGGCCACACAAAGGAGTGTGAGGTGCCCTCCACACCCCCTGCAGCAGTGGTTCTCAACCTTCTTCATGCCGCGACCCTTTAATACAGTTCTTCATGTTGTGGTGACCCCCAATTTCATTGTTACAAATTGAACATAATTAAAGCATAGTGATGAATCACAAAAACAATATGTAATTATATATGTGTTTTCCGATGGTCTTAGGCGACCCCTGTGAAAGGGTCGTTCGACCCCCAAAGGGGTCGCGACCCACAGGTTGAGAACCGCTGCCCTGCAGGAACTCACACCGGGCACACAGACACCCTACATGTGTGCACACTCTCTGACCACGTGGTGTCTAAGCTCTCCGTGCATGCAACATGCAGCCTTCAGACACATCTCTGCACACACACGATCCACATGCGATGGATTTATGTGTGTGGCCCTGGCGGAGAGCCCCCAGTGCACACACCACTGAAACTGGAAACCACAGAGCCCGCCGGTACTTGTCATGTGCATACCCTCCCACCCCCAAGGCGTTTATTAGCCTGTGATTACAGCAGAGGGTAAAAGTATGGGCTTTGGAGTTTGCCTGCGTCCTTGGCCTGTGTCCATCGCTTTACTTACTGTGTGACCTTGGGAAAGTTACTTAACCTCTCTGTGTCTCATTTTCCCCTCTGTCAAATGGGGGCAATAGTAGTGTGCCTGCTTCCTGAGGGTGTTGTGAGGGCTAAATGGATTAACTGACGTCAAGCACTTAGTGCCTGGCACATGGGAAGCCTCCTGTGAACATGGAGGCAAGGTGTGCATCTCTGACAAAGGATGCACGTCAGGATACCAAGCCCTGAGGAGTGGGCAGTGGAAGGTAGAAGAGGGAGTGACCACCTAAGCAGGGGTGGGCAAACTTTTTGACTCGAGGGCCACAGTGGGTTCTTAAACTGGACCGGAGGGCCGGAACAAAAGCATGGATGGAGTGTTTGTGTGAACTAATATAAATTCAAAGTAAACATCATTACATAAAAGGGTACGGTCTTTTTTTTTTTTTTAGTTTTATTCATTTCAAACGGGCCAGATCCGGCCCGTGGGCCGTAGTTTGCCCACGGCTGACCTAAGGCTTAGGTGGCCCAGTAGGGCTTCCTGGAGGAAGAGGGCTTAGGCTGGGCCTTGAGAAGAACTGTAGCCACTGCTCAGTGAGCACCTACTCTGTGCTGGGCCCTGAGCTAAACACTGTGTACGAATGAACCCTCTGAGTCCTCTGTGACCCCCAGGAGGTGGGCGCCATCATGGCTACATTATGACAAGGAGAAAAGGGTGCAGTGACTTGGAAACTTGTCCAAGGACAGGAAGGGCACAGAGAAGAGGAGTTGGGGGCACGGAAATTCCAGGTGGGAAAGCAGCATGTGTCAGAAATAGAGCAACAGATGGGAAAACACCCCCAGAGGGCTTTCCTTGATACACTGTAGCTGCTTCCAGATAATGAGAAGGGTGCGCATCTGGAGGGGCGTTCTGACCTAATTGCTGTGTCGCTCGCTCGCAGCGACACCAGGGACCCGGGTAGGGAGGGCTGCAGCGCATGCTGGGCCGGGGCGGGAGCCGGCCTCACCACCCCGCCTCCCCCCACCAGGGCCCAGCTGGAGGAGGGGAGGAGCATGCGGAGCCCCCTTCCCTGAGGACCAGGCCTGGCTGTCTGGCAAAGGACCAGAGCGGACTCAGGGCCAGAAGCCGTGGGAGGAGGTGGTGAGGGCGTGAGTGGTCTCTGCCCACCCACCTGAAGCCAGCACGGCCGCACCCCCAGGCTACTCCCTGGGACCTCTCTACACGCAGTAGGCCGGTTGTCAGGGCGCCCACGGCTCTCCACAGCACGCCCCAGAGTCCCACGTCCATGAAGTCGCCCCGGGCCTGACAAGCTGGTCTGCTCACCCTTCTCAGAGATCACAGATGTCTTCCTCAGTGTCTGCGTGAGCAGTTCCTGTTTGCAATACATTTTAAATATATATATTGATTGATTTTAGAGAGAGGAAGGGAGAGGGATAAAGACAGAAGCATCCATGTGAGAGCAGAACATGGATCGGCTGCCTCCTGCACACCTCACACTGGGCATCAAGCCCGCAACCCAGGCATGTGCCCTGACCGGGATTCGAACGGCGGTGACTCCTGGTTCATGGGCCGACGCTCAACCACTGAGCCACACTGGCCGGGCTGCAGTACATTTTTTTAAAAAAATATATATATATATTATTGATTTTTTGGAGAGGAAGGAATAGGGATAGAGAGTTAGAAACATCGATGAGAGAGAAACATCAATCAGCCGCCCCCTGCACACCTCCTACTGGGGATGTGCCTGCAACCAAGGTACATGCCCTTGACCAGAATCAAACCTGGGACCTTTCAGTGCACAGGCCGACACTCTATCCACTGAGCCACACTGGCCGGGCTGCAGTACATGTGTTGATGCCCAGCCAACACAAGTACCCCCCCTCTACGAAGCACTGGTCCTAGTGTTCCAGGGGCTCCTCCACCCTGTACGTCTCCAGTCCTTAGCCAGTGGCAGAACGCGGATAAGGGAGTAGCCCCTCTGGTCAAGTAGCTCTTTGGCTCATGCCCATCCCTGACCCTCTGCAGGTCCTCTACCTCCCCTGCTCCCAGTCTACTCGGTCATCTGCCCCGCCCCCCCCCCCCCCCCTTTACTCCAGACTCCTAGTTGCTGCTCCCACAACACGGGCCCCTTTGCCCATGCCTTTGCTCACACTGATCCTTCTGCCTCAGCCCTCTCCTTATAACCCATTGCGCCCCAACCCTGCCCACCAGACTCCACTCAGAGCCACCCGCCCCCCCCAGCAGCCTCTGCCCCTCTCTCATAGAGCCCTCTGGCCAACAGGGATGGGGCACGGCAGGGCAGGGGGAGAACAGGCGAGGGCTTCTGAGGCCCCAAATGTGGGTTAGCACCCCAACTCCTGTTTTCGTGGTGGGAACATGGGGTAGTACTCCCCCCGTATGTCTTGTCTTTGTTTTTTCTTCTGTCAGGGGTGAGGGGGGCAACCCAACTCGCCCGCCCCCCCAGGCTGAGGGTTCCCCAGGATTGGTGTGTACAGACCTGGCCGGTGGCAGGCAGGGGAGGGGTGTCCACTGTGGGATTATTTCACTTATTGCCCAAATCAGGACACTGAGGTGGACCGTGCCTTTACCCCAGAGCAGCGGTGAAAAGGGACTGTCCCGGGGAAGCCAGGCGATGGTCACTAGAGGACAGTGTCAGTCCCCTTCCGGCCCACACCTCTGGCAGGAAGCCTGGGCATCTATGGGCCCAGGGCCAGGTAGGCTTGCACCTGGGCCTGCTCAGAAGCGGCATAGCTGGGGGCGGTGCGGGGTGGGGGGTGGGGGGCATCCAGAGGCCCCACCTGATGGCAGAGCCTCAGGAGGGGACATGGAAGGTGCAGCTGTTGGGAGTGGCTCCCAAGGCCAGGAAACAAGGGCTGGGAAGAAGGGGTGGGGGACCCCAAATCCCAAGATGCGCCCCTGGAGGTCCCAACAACCTCCATTACAGGAGATCGCAGCTGCCGCCCTCAGAAAGCCCTGGCTTTGCGCCTCCCATGCCTGGCTCATCTAGTCAGCCAGCCTGGGGGCGGGAGGAGCTGTCATCTCCCCGCTGCCCAGAGGAGAACGCTGAACCCCGGAGTTGAGCGTGATGCTGGGGCAAGCGGCCCCCGGGGAGGGCAGGTCGCCTCCCCGCCAGGTCCCGACCTTGGACATCGTGAGGAGGAGCGGGACTAGCAGGAAGCAGCTGGGCTTGGGTCAGACCTGGTTTGCATCTGGCTCCGTCCTGGCCTGTGTCTCTCTCCCCGGAGCCGGTCACTTCATCTGGAAACCCCTGTCCTGTGGGTGTCCAGCTCCTGGACGCTGAGCTGCCTCTGGTCATGGGCACAGGGTGGCGTGGCACACACTGGTTCCCCCCCTCTCCCTCCAAGCTGGGCTGGCACACGCTGGTTCCCCCCCTCTCCCTCCACGCTGGGCTGGCACACGCTGGTTCCCCCCCTCTCCCTCCAAGCTGGGCTGGCACACGCTGGTTCCCCCCTCTCCCTCCAAGCTGGGCTGGCACACGCTGGTTCCCCCCCTCTCCCTCCAAGCTGGGCTGGCACACGCTGGTTCCCCCCCTCTCCCTCCAAGCTGGGCTGGCACACGCTGGTTCCCCCCCTCTCCCTCCAAGCAGGGCCAGCCCTGGGCTCCCCTCCCCGCACGGAGGCCGCGACTCAGGCTCTGGAGTGTTACCGCGGGGGCTCGATGCCCAATATGCATCGAAGCCAACGCTTCCGAGAAAAGAAGAACCTTTTCCTGTGAGGCCGACCGGCGAGGAGACAGGAGGCGGACTCAAAACCGGCTCCCAGTCGGGCTCGGGTCGAGACATAAGGGGTTTCAGCGCCGATCCTTCCGGACAACGGACCCTTCGCTGGGGAAAGGGTCCCGGCTCAGGGCCCCGGCCTGTCCTTGTCCTTTGTTCCATGGGCTGGGGCAGGAGGGGCAGGAGGGGGGAAGGCGGAGGCGGGGGCGGGGGCAGTTACGGGTCCACGAGGTTGCCCGTCGGTGGTGTATCCCAGGTTTGAACTGGGTCCCGGGTCTTGTTGGAAGCAGCCAGGACGGGTTTGCGCTGGTTCCGAGGTCACATGTCCATCCGCTGTGGCCGGGGCTTTGATGGAGAGCTTCAGGGTCTGAATGGAAGGTGCTCCGAGTGACAGAGTCGTGATTTAGGTGGTTACCGCGGGAGCGCCCCTGACTTCGGCGGCGCTGTGGACTATTCCAGCGGAGCCCCGGGCTCAGGGTGGGCTCAGCTGGACGGGGTGGGGCTGTGCCTGCCACGGTCCCTCAGGTGCCCTAGCTGGTAGGTTCTAGAACAGGGGAGGGGGGTGGGAAGGCTGCGTCCTAATGAACAATTAGTGTCCGCTGCGTGGTAATCATGGGTTCTGTGTAATTAAGAAGCTAGTTAGTGCTGTGTCAATTAAGGTTTAATTAGTCCCCTCTTCAGAGAAGCCCGAAAGGCCCTCCTGCTTCTGGAACGGAAGATGGGGGTGGGGAGCTGGACGTACCCCCTCCAGTTCCGGGATCAGTGACTCACGCCCCCTGGCTCTGGTCATGGAGAACTGGGGACCTTGTGAGGCTCGCCCATCCCCAGGGTTTGCTCATCCCAGTGATGATACCCCCGCCCAGGTCCCGTGGAAGGGGCCCTGCAGGCACTGCCCCCCATTCTCACATCTCCTTTAGGGTAACTTCAACTGCCCTCCCGTGGGGCCCAGAGAGGTTAAGTAACTCCCTCAAGGTCACACAGCCAGTGCGGTGGCAGCTCTGGGATTTAACCCCAGGACGGTCGGATTCCTACTTGTTTTTCTCTCCCCTGCCCCTTACCTGGGCACCCCACCTTGCTCTGTTACTGGGCCTGGTGCCGGGGTACAAGGCACACTGTTAGGCTCCTGCAGACAGGAGGTGGCAGGCGAGCAGGGCATGACGGGCACGAGCCCATCTGCTTGCTGTGGGCAAGGAAGCCACTCGGAACGTCACACCCAGCGGTTTCCCTGCCTCCCTGCAGCTCTGGCCCGCGGTTCCCCGGGGACTCCCCGTCCCCGGCCCCGGCTCTCTCTTCACAGAGGGGCCGTCTCCTTTCAGCTGCACTTGCTGTCGGGTCCAGCGCTGTCCACGCATCGGGCAGAAACCACTTTCTTCGCGTGCCCCCAGCCCTGAACTCCCCGCGCCCTGTTTACGAATATGAGCGGTGATTGCCATATAGTTCATAAATGACAAAGGTCACTCGCTCTAAACGTGCAATGCGGTGGCGTTAGTGTATTTACAGTGTACATGTTCTAACATCCATCTCATTTCAGAACATGTCACCACCTGGTTCAGAACGCTGTACCCACTGGCAGACACGTCCCATTCCACCCCCACCCCGCCCCCTCCCCCACAATCACCCATCCACTTGTGTCTCCACAGATGGGTCTGTTCTGGACATTTCACGGAAACGGGACCGCACAAACGGGCCTTTTGTGACCGGCTTCTTTGCTGTAACAGGAGCTTTTCTCTGCTCTACATGATACTGTGAGGAGCATCGTCGAACGTAAGGCCTTCAAGCACCTGTTGGAGGAGCTCTTTAGGGTGAATTCCTGGGAGTGAAATTGCTGAAACAAAAGTGAGGCGCTGCTGTGATCCACGCCTCCCCCCTCTGCCTTCACTCTCCAAGGTGCCTGGGGTCATCGCGCCCCGACAGCCATGGTCTCTGTGCCTTTACCACCCCCACCGCTCCTGCCTCCTTCTCTCCCTTCACCCCTCTCCTTCCTTCTGTCCTGAGCAAGGACCGTGGCTTCAACTTCCAGGAATGTCTTTGCGGGCTGCTTCCCAATACTTCCAGACGAAACCCACACTCCTTGGTGGCCCTTGAAGGTTTGCTGCACCCCCAGCCTCCTTCCCTCTCTTCCTCCCTCCCTCCCTCCCTCCCCAGTAATTCAGCCAGAGCAGGCGCCTCAGCTGCCCTGAGCGGCCCACCTCCACCCCCTGCGATGGCTTCTGCTGGCTGTTCCTCTTAACTCCAAATCCCAAACCAGACACCAGCTGTTCCATGGAGCTTTCCCTGACCCCTCAACCCAGCAGTGATGCCTCAGCTCGGGAGCAATGCAGACCACAGGAGGCCGGGAGGCCACCTTCCTGCCAGGCTCCTCTGCGGGGAGCGCGGGGGGGCATTCCTGGGCTGTGGCGGGTAAGTGAGGGCCATGGAGCAAGCCCCTCCCCTGTGCTTGGAGGGGGACACTCAGCATCATCACTCTGCGCCCAGAGCCACTGTTCCAATGGAACAGCCCTTTCTAAGCCTTTCTTGGGAGCCAGGCCCTGGGCTGGATGGGAGACAGGGAGAGAATCAGACCAAGCCTTGCCCGCTGGGGGCCCGCAGTTCAGTGGGAGAGCAGCCCAGGGAGGAGGCCCTCAGAAAACAGGGTGGTGAGGGCGCAGGGCTGCTGGGAACGCAGGAGGGCAGAGCCCTACCTCCCTGGCTGGGCTGGTGGAAGTGATGGACAGGGGCCGCCCACCCCGTCTCCCAGGAGCAGGAGTAGCTGCAAGGCCCAGTGGGGAGGCGAGAGATTCGGCTGGAGGAGGGAAGGAAATGAAACAGACCCGAGATAATTGTTCCCGTTTGACAACTTTTTCTAATTAGGGACCAATTATGTCCTCAGGTACCTAACTGGGGTCCTGGCAGATTCTCTCATTTGCTGGGTAATTACTGGCCAGTGATTCTGCCAGGATGGAACTGGGGGAAGAAATATGCTATCACAACATTTTGGCTTCCACCCGTGGTCGGCAAACCGCGGCTCGTGAGCCACAAGCGGCTCTTCGGACCCTTGAGTGTGGCTCTTCCACAAAATACCACGTGCGGGCGCGCGTACAGTGTGATTGAAACCTCGTGGCCCATGTGCACAAGTCGGTTTCGGCCTGGGCGAGTCTGTTTGAAGAAGTACTGTTGATATTTGGCTCTGTTGACTAATGAGTTTGCCGACCACTGGTTTCCACGGTCTTGGGGGGTTTGTCCAGAAAACAAGCTGGGTGTTCTGAGCTCCACCTTCTGCCTCTAACCCCCGTCCCTCCCTGCCCCCGCCCTGCCCCTGCCTGGTCCCCTCGTGTCTTCCCCTGGTCTGTGTCTCCTTCCTGGCCCTGAGCGCTGGGAGCTGCCAACCTAGCCCGGCACGATCAGCCGACACCACAGGGATATGGGGTGTATTTGCCTTTGTAGCACCCGGCCAGCGTTGGACATAGAATTACAGTGTGTCAGGAAACTGTTCTACCACACACACACACACACACACACACACACACACACACACACGGATTTATTTCATCCCCCCCATGCATTGATATAGATATCGCTGTTGTCTCCATTTTACACATGAGAAATCTGAGATACCAAGAGGTTACATAACGTGGAGGAATGGACTGCGAAGAAACTACCCAAGGCGCTTGAAGGGTTTATGCTCAAGGATGTCCATCATGTGTTATTTATAACGTCTGGCGCTAGGAAGGGATGGAGCCGGGGCAGGGACCCGGAGCCGCTGGCACTGCAGGCCACGTGCGCGGGACGCCCCCACACTGTCCCTCACCAAGACGTTGTCGTTTTCAGCTGCAGTGTTCCGCTGTGAAATCACTGCTTCTCCATTTATTAAAGTAGCCGTATCGAGGTGCAACTGACGTTTATTGCACACGTTTAAAGCAGACAGCCTGATAAGCTTTGCTGTAGTTCCACCCTCAAAACTACTGCCGCAATCAGGATAGTGAACAGATCCATCGCTCCACAGCCCCCCCCCCCCCGACCCCCTATATTCCTGCCTCGTGCTCCTCCCCCCGCCTCCATCCCTAGGCGGCCACTGACCTGCCTTCTGTCATGCAGCTTAGCTGGTGTTTTCCAGAATTTAACCCCAATGGAGTGAGACCCTGTGCAGCCTTTTTCCTCTGGCTCCTGGCAGAAGTCAGCGTTATTTTGAGATTCATCTGTGTGTTCCATGCATCAGTATTTCATCCCTTTTTGTTGCTCAGTAATATGCTATTGTGCGGGTGTACCACCATTTGTTTATCCCTTCCCCGTTGATATTGGCGACATATCTGATATAGACAGACATCGTATGACTTGGAAGTTTGGCTATTGTGAATAAAGCCGTCAAAAGCATCTCTGAACTAGTCTTTATGGACGCACGCTTTCGTTTCTCTTGGGTAAACACCTAGGAATGGAATGGTTGGGCCATTTGGTGGGTGTATATTGAGATACACAATTTAGCCATTCCTTTAAAATTTGTAAAAAAAGTGCCAAACTGTTTTCCGAAGTGGTTGTGTCATTTTATATTCCCAACAGCGACATCTGCGCATTCTAGTTCCTCCACGGCCCCAGTAACATTTGGTACAGCCAGTATTTCCTTTTGGCCTTTCCAGCAGCTATGTAGTGAGAGCTCATTACAGGTTTAACTTTAATTCCTCTAATACAGCGGTGCTCAACCTGTGGGTTGCGACCCCTTTGGGGGTCGAACGACCCTTTCACCCTTTCACAGGGGTCGCCTAAATACATCCTGCATATCAGATATTTACATTACGATTCATAACAGTAGCAACATTACAGTTATGAAGTAGCAACGAAAATAATTTTATGGTTGGGGGTCACCACAACATGAGGAACTGTATGAAAGGGCCGCGGCATTAGGAAGGTTGAGAACCACTGCTAATGACTGTGACGTTGAACATCATTTCATACATTTACTTCCCATCTTAATTTTTTCTTTGGTGAATCACCTGTTCAAATCTTTTACCCATTTTTATTTGGTTGCTTGTCTTCATTTTATTAAGTTTTGAGAGTTTCTTATATATCCTACATACAAGTCCTTTACCATATATGTGAATGCAAATATTTTATACCAGTCTGTACCTTATCTTTTTTAAAAAAATATATATATTATGGTTTTTTTTACAGAGAGGAAGGCAGAGGGACAGAGAGCAAGAAACATCAATCAGCTGCCTCCTGCACAACCCCCACTGGGGATGTGCCCGCAGCCAAGGTACATGCCCTTGACCGGAATCAAACCTGGGACCCTTCAGTCCGCAGGCCAATGCTCTATCCACTGAGCCAAACCGGCTACAGCATTATCTTTTCATATTCTTTCTTTTTCCTTTTTTTTAACACTTTATTTATTTATTTATTTTTAGTTAATCCTCACCTAAGGATATTTTTCCATTGATTTTTTAGAGAGAGTGGAAGGGAGAGGGAGAGACAGAGAGAAACATCGATGTGAGAAACATCGAATGGCTGCCTCCTGCATGAACACTGACCAGGGCCGGGAACCTGCAACCAAGGTACACATGCTTGACCAGAATTTAACCCAGGACCCTTCAGTCCATGGGCCAACCCTCTGTCCACTGAGCCACACTGGCGAGGGCTCTTTTCATTTTCTTGACAAATCTTTTGAAGAGCAGAATATCTTACTTTTGATGAAGTCTAATTTATCAATTTTTTCTTTTATGATTCATACTTTTTTGTTTGTCCTGTTTTTTTTTGTTTTTGTTTTTTAAATTAAATCTTTATTGTTCAGATTATTACATTTGTTCCTCTTTTTTCCCCCCATAACTCCCCTCCTCCCAGTTCCCGCCCCACCCTCCGCCCTCACTCCCCACCCACTGTCTTCATCCATAGGTGCACGATTTTTGTCCAGTCTCCTCCCGCACCCCCCACATCCCCCTCCCCCCCAAGAATAGTCAGTCCATTCCCTTTCTATGTCCCTGATTCTATTATGATCACCAGATTATTTATTCACTTGATTCTTAGATTCACTTGTTGATAGATGCATGTTTGTTGTTCATAGTTTGTATCTTTACCTTTTTTTTCTTCTTCCTCTTCTTAAAGGATACCTTTCAGCATTTCATATAATACTGGTTTGGTGGTGATGAACTCCTTTAGCTTTTCCTTATCTGTGAAGCTCTTTATCTGACCTTCAGTTCTGAATGATAGCTTTGCTGGATAAAGTAATCTTGGTTGTAGGTTCTTGGTATTCATCACTTTGAATATTTCTTGCCATTCCCTTCTGGCCTGCAAAGTTTCTGTTGAGAAATCAGCTGACAGTCGTATGGGTATTCCCTTGTAGGTAACTGAGTTTCTTTCTCTTGCTGCTTTTAAGATTCTCTCTTTGTCTTTTGCTCTTGGCATTTTAATTATGATGTGTCTTGGTGTGGTCCTCTTTGGATTCCTTTTGTTTGGGGTTCTCTGCGCTTCCTGGACCTGTAAGTCTATTTCTTTCAACAAGAGGGGGAAGTTTTCTGTCATTATTTCTTCAAATAGGTTTTCAATATCTTGGTCTCTCTCATCTTCTGGCACCCCTATAATTCTGATGTTGGTACGCTTGAAGCTGTCCCAGAGGCTCCTTACACTGTCTTCGTATTTTCGGATTCTTTTTTCATTTTGCTTTTCTGGTTGGGTGTTTTTTGCTTCTTCGCATTTCAAATCTTTGCCTTGATTCTTGCACTCCTCTGGTCTGCTGTTGGGAGTCTGTATAGTATTCGTTATTTCAGTCTGTGTATGCTTAATTTCTAGTTGGTTCTTTATCATAACATCAAGGGTCTCATTAGTTTTCTTGAGGATCTCACTACATTTATCGGCGGCTTCTAGACAGTTCTTAAGAGACCTTAAAAGTGTGGTTCTGAACTCAATATCCTCCATTGACAGTTTTGTCCTGTTTCTTTGTCTCCGCATTTTTTATGCTTTCTTGGTGCACCCCCTAGTGGTCTTTGTGCGCAGTCTTGTTGTAGTTAAGCCTTGATTATTGTCGGCAATACCGGGGGTGATTTGACCTCCAGGCCAACTGGTTATGAGAGTCTGCTGTGTCTGCAGTGGGAGAGCTTCTGTGCTGGATCTCTAGGGCGGTTCTAATCTAGTGTTTGCCTGAGGCTATCTGGCAAATGGCTCTGCGCAGGGCTTGGGCGGGGCGGGTCCCCGGGGGTCTACAGGGCAGGCAGAGCAAGCAGTTATGGCTGCTCTCAGTTCCTTCCCTAGGGGCTCTGCCTCACAGAGTCCCAGCAACCGCTGCAAACCTTGGAGAGAAAGCTGCCTTCGAGTTCCGACCGAAGCCAGACAGTCCCGCTTCTCCCGTTTGAGTCTGGGTCCCTAGAGACTCGCCCGGATCTGGAGCTCAGAGTCTGAAACTCCCTCCTGATTGAAAACAACAACCGCGCCCTCCGCCGCCAGCCCGCTCCGCGTGCACTACGCACCTTAGTATTTCACTTCAGCACTGCGCCTCCTCTGAGTCTGGGTATGATATTCTCTTTCCTCCTAGTTGTAGAATTTCCACTCAGCCAGCCTTTCTGTGGTTCTGGATGATGTCCGTTCCGTCGTTTAGTTGTTTTTTGAAGTGGTTGTTCGAGGCAGCAATCTCCGGCGTTAACCTATGCCGCCATCTTGGTTTCATCCTGTTTGTCCTGTTGAAGAAACATTTACCAAACCCAGAGTCACAAAGAGTTTTCTCCTACATTTTCTTCTAGAAGTTTTATAGTTTTAGGTTTTACATTTAGGCCTATGATTCATTTTGAATTAATTTTTAAGTATAGTGCAAGTTATCAGTCGAAGTTTCTTTCTTTCTTTCTTTCTTTCTTTCTTTCTTTCTTTTTTTTTTTTTACAGATGGATATTCAGTTGTTCCAGTATCACTTATTGAAAAGTTGATTCTTATCTTGGAGCCTTTTGTTGAAAATAAATCGAGCATCTATCTATGCACTATCTCTGGACTTCCTATTTTGTTCCATTGATCTATTTGTCTATCAGGTGTATCAATTTGCACGTTTGATTACCGTACCTTTATAAATCAGATAGCGTAAGTTCTCCAAACTGTTCTTTTGCAAAGTTACTTTGGCTATTGCAGGTCATTTGACTCTTTACATGAATTTTAGAATTGGCCTTCTAGTTTCCACATAAAGCCTGCTGGAATTCTGATTGGGATTGCATTGAATCTACAGATCAGTTTTGGGGAGAATTAACATTTGAACAATGAGTTCTGATCCATGAACAAGTATATCTTTCCATTTTTTAATTTTATTTCTCTCTTCAATGTATTTTAATATTTCAGTGTACCCAGTATTGCACATCTTTTATCAGATTTATCTTTAAGTATTTCATAGTTTTCAATGCTATTACAAATGTGTTTTCCTGGTCATTTTGGACTAACTGGAGGTTTATCAATTGCATTGATTTTTCTTAAGTAATCAACTTTTGATTTCATTCATTTTCTCTTCTTTCTGTTTTCTATTGCATTGATTTCTGCTCAGATCTTTATTATTTCCTTCCTCCTGCTTATTTTAGATTTCACTTGCCTTTTCTTTTCTAGTTTCTTTAGGTGGAAGTGCTGAACATTGATTTCAAATCTTTCTTTTCTTTTTTTTTCCTAATACAGGCATTTAGTGGAATAAAGTGCCCTCAAAGTACTGTGGTGGCTGCATTTTACAAATTTCAACATGTGTTTTTCTTTTCATTCAGTTCAAAATGTCTCCTGGAGGGTGGTGGTGATGAGGTTGAGCATGAAAGGGCCTCCCTCCCTCCTGACCAGAGCTGGCTTCAGGGGCGTGCCCTCCTCCACCCTGCGCCTTGTGCCTTCCCAGCCACGCAGCTGCACGCTCTGTCTGTGCAGCAATCCTGTCAGCCCAGGCAGGATCTGGAGGGAGCAGCACCTCCGACTCGCAGGACAGAGGGGCTGGGCTGGAAAATACGCAGTAAGAACCTTCCAGAGGACGAGGGCTCCTTGTGGCACATTCAGGAATGTGCAGACACTGACGGGTAGTCCTCTGGCACTTCATTGCGGAACTGGCACGTCAGCAGGCTGTCTGAGGATGACCTCTTGTGGCCTTCGCTCCTCCTGAGGCAAAGGATCTGATGGGGCCATTGTGTCTGTCCTGTGTCCATTTGTCCTCAGATTCATTCTTTGCCCTTCCTCTGTTATGCTCTGCTCCACTGCAGGCTCCCCTGCAGCCTGCATTTCTTGGGCTCCTGTTGGCGGGCTTCCTTCTGCGTTCACCAGTGGAGGCCGTTGGAGGGAGATGGCAGGAGGAAGGGAGAGGCCAGGATGTTGGTGTCCCTTCCTCTTTGCCTTGGGCAGCCTCTGTGTCCTCTCTGTGGCTCCTGCTCCCCTAGACGGCCCTCTCGCATGGGCACAGCTTCTGCTAGGCGGCCCCTGCAGTGGATTAGTTCCTGCCACATGGTCCTGGCTTCTGGGCTCTGCTAACACCACCTCCTCCTCTTTTCCCTCCATCCCTTCCAGGGTTGCATCTCTCTGAGGGGTCTCACCATCCCATTGGCTTCTCAGTGCTTCCACCACCCATTAAACCCATTTCCTGTAGTGATCCCTCCCCCTCCTCCCCAACACACACACACACACACACACACACACACACACACACACACACACACACTTGGGAATTCTCTGAATTTTCCCAATTGATCCCAGCTCATAGAGCCATCATTCAGAATGGAGTGGCTTCTTTGGCTAGAATTTTAGGACAAGACCCTCATGAGATGCTGGCTTCCTTCATGGCTCAGCCACCCACCCCTGGTCCTAGGCATGATCAAGTTCAGGGCTGTCATGCACTGTCCGGCTTCAAGGCTCACCGTTCACATAGTCAGAGTGAATAGTGGCCCCTGAAGTTTACCATGGGAAGCCCTCTCTGGGCAGCAGGGCTGGCTTCACTCACTGTACTGGCAAGAGTGGGTGGTAGCTTCTAGTAGGAAGAACCACGCGGGGCCTCTTTCCTGGGGGAGATGGGCTGTGTCTTAAGAATCTGTTCTTGTTCTGTCTTCCCGCCAACCGCTCCCCAATTCTTTGGAAACAATACACCTGCTTTGGGGAACTGTTCCTTTCCCTCCATGTGGTCCTGATGAGCCCGTCAAAGACCACAGTCCCCTCCCCAGCAGGAGTACTGACGACCCGGGCCTGGTCCATCCGTGTGTCCAAGGCCTCTTGGCCAGTGATTCCTTCAGAAGGACATTTGGTCCAAGAGAGCCATCAGAGTCCTAAGACTGATAAATGTTGCACAGTCCCTTTTCCCCCTGGGGCTGCTGGCGCCTGATTCCTCTCTGCCTTGCTCTCTCAATCCCCCAGCATGGAGGAGATCTGTTGCAACAGGGACCATCGAGGCCAACCCACGGTGAGTCGCAGAGCTGAGACAGAAGGAGGGAGACAGAGAGGCTCCTGGTGGCACTGGGTCCCCAGCTTACCCCGGATGCCGAGATCTTGCTTTAATGTGACAAAACCAGAGAGCTCCTTCCAGCTATGCAAGCCAAAAATTCCCGTCTCTGTCACTCGCGTGGTAGACACGGAGCTCGCTGGATTCGTTGTTAGGAAAGTGAGACTTTGGGCTAAACCCTCCATTCCTCTCATAGAGCAACTAATGCGAAGCGAAGGCAAGTGGATCAGCTGGTAGTTTTTCTCTCCCTTTTCCCAGTTTAATTGAGACATAATTGACACGCATCGTTGCGTAAGGTTAAGGCACGTGGCATGATGGTCGGACTTACATCTGTTGTGAAATGATCGCCACAATGGGTTCAGCTAGCATCCACATCTCATTCAGATGCAATAAGAGACAAGAAGAAAAGGCTCTTCCTGTGATGGGACTCTCAGGAGTCGCTCTCCTAACAGCTTTCCTATACATCACACCGCAGCGTTAGCTCTAGTCATCATGTTGTCTGTTACACCCCCAGTACTTAACTTACTACCTTATAACTGGAGGTGTGTACCTCCAGACCACCTTCGTCCAATTCTCCTTCTTCCCACCTCTGCCTCTGGTAACCACAGGTCTGATCTCTCTCTCTCTCTCTCTCTCTCTCTCTCTCTCTCTCTCTCTCTCTCTCTCCTCTCTCTCTAAATTGTTGACAGTATTACAGATGTGTCCCATTTTCTCCCTATTTGCCCCCCTCCATCCAACCCCCACCTCCTTCCCTAGGCCTTCCTCATACTATTGTCTGTGTCCATAGGTTATGCATACATGCATATACAGGGTGGGCAAAAGTAGGTTTACAATTATAGTACAAGTAAATAGTATAGTAATTTATCACTTGTGTTTTATGACAGCCATTAGACCAGCTCTGACATGATATCCCACTGTGGTTCTGATGTGCGTTTTCCTACTGACGGGTGACGTTGAGCATCTTTTCATGTCCCTGTTGGCCTTTAGTATATCTTCTTCGGGAAAATGTCCATTCACGTCTTTTGCCCACAGTTCCTGTGGGTCAGGAATCTGGTCGAGCTGGGTGGGTCTGGTTCAGGGTCTCTTGTGAGGTTGCAGCCAAAATGTTGGCCAGAGCTACGGTCACCTGCAACCTGACGAACGGAAACATTCATTCCCAAAGCGGCTCCCTTGCGTGGCTAGCTGTGAGCAGGGGCCTCAGAGGGCTGTCTGAGTGTCCTCACACCCCTGGCAGCTGACCTCCCTCGGAAAGAGTGACTTGAGAGAGTAAGGTGGGAGCCTCTGTCTGTTGGGACCTGGCCTTGGGGTTCCACACACCTGGGGAGCTGAGGACCATGTTTCCATGAGTCAGGCTCCATGCTTATTTCACCTTCACGCGGTCACGTTAGACACTGGTATTTTCTGTCATCGCCAGGCCCACTCAGTGCTCAGCACCTGTGTGGTCTGCATCATCACCCCTATTTTACAGGCGAGGAGGTTGCCTTGGAGCAGTTAACTCATTTTCAGGGTGCCATCTCCAGCGAGGCACCCTGGACCCGGTCTTCTGGCTTCAGCCCCTGAGCTTGTCTCAGGTTACGGCGCTGCTTCCTACAAAGCAGAACGCACCCGAAGCTGGGAGTCAGGGACCCGGTTCCGACTTAGACTCTCCGCTTCAGTGGCTGTGACCCGGGGCAGTGACTTCCTGTGACAGACACTGCTGACCGCCTGCCTGTATTCAGGGGCATTGCATCCGCTCCGTGTGCATTCCCCTCGCCCGCCCGGAGGGAGGTTCGGAGACGGTGGTGCAGGCCCGGGCGGCGCTGCCCTGAGGCTCTCAGAGCCCCAGGCTCCTTCCAGCTCGGCTCCGCCAGGCCCAGTTCTCACGGTCCAGGGCGGTGGCGTCCACACTCTCGGCAGCAAACGGGAAAGAACAGGAAGGAGAGCGTGGACTTGCCAGCCGGGAGGGAGCCAACCTGGGAGCAGAGCCGCCGGCCCATCAGGCTTGCGGATGACCGAGGCCCTGGCCGGCATCCTGACTGCAGCCAGCCTCACCGGTGACCCTGAACCAGCCCCGCCCGCCCAGCCACGGCCACGCTCCTGACCCACGGAAACTGTGCAAGAGTCAACGTGCATTGTTTGCCGCTATACGATTTGTGTGTTTTGTTGTTGCGTAGTGACAGGTAACAAATACAGCATTTATTCCCTAAGTATTAGTTTTCTCTTCTTTCTGGCGGGACCTTCTCTCCCACCACGTGACTCTCATTTCCTGGAAGTGCTGCCCATGAGGGCTTAGGCTGCACATGTGTGCTCCCCCGTGTAACAGGCTCCGTGTGAGCCCGAGGAGGGAGGGCCTCAGAGGGAGGCCTCCAAGCCCTTTGTCCTCCTCAGGGCACATGCGGTCACTCGGGGGGTGATGTGAAAGAAAGCGTGATGACCCAGGCATGCCGAGGGCTGCACCCCCACCCAGCCAGGCCGCTAACCAGACCGGGGAGCTCCGGAGGCAATGTCATGGCCCCCCGGAGCCTGGGTTTGTTCTTATATAGAACACGGGGCAGGATTGGGTAACGCCTGCTTCCTGCCCATCCTCACGTGTGAGTCAGGAGTAGGTACATCCTCTTCTTCAAGTGCAGCATTTGCACGTCAGTTGCACATGTCGTGACCGTTCAGCTCAGGGCATTGCGCCCGCTGAGAGCATTTATCCAAGCAGCGCCCAGATGCAGAAGCGGACAGGCACCATGCCCGGAAGTCCTGCAGGCCCCGCCCAGCCCTGCGCCCACGGGGACGACGGGTGACTGCCTGGCCACCGGCACCCTGGCTGGGTGCTCCTGTCCTTGTAGTTTGTGTCTGGCTTTGCTACTCAGCTCCGGGTTTGAGATTTATCCGTGTTGCTGTGTGTGGTTACACACGGTTCACTCTCACTGCCGGGTAAATCCCATCCTGGGGTCGCACGATTGGTTCATCCATCTGCCATCAACGGCCAGCTGGGCTTCCACTGGGGGGTTATGAGTGACGTTGCTGTGGCCATTCCCGCCTGTGCCGTTCGGAGCAGCGTGCACACGTGCCTGCTCCAAGCGTAACGAGCAGGGAATCGCTGGGGTGCGTGCTGTGCATCTATCCACGTTAGCAGATTCTGCCAAAGGAGATGCATCAATGGCCACCCCCAGCGGTGGATACCGGGGTTCCTGGTGCCCAGTTCCCTCGTGAGGTGGGCGGGTCCTGTCTCCGTACAGGCAGCTGGACGCCTGAGGGGTGGGTCGGAGGAGGGAGCGCAGCCTGTGGCCCTGGGAAGCGTCGGGAAGGGCATCGCTTGCTCTCCTCCTAGCTGAGCAGGTGGAGCGGCAGAGGTGACCCCTCCCCAGGACTGAGCGGAAACTCGCCTTCGCGCTGTGGATTTGTCCCCACGTTCTCCTCACCCAGATGTTGAAGCTGCTTGGCCCCTGTGACTGGTCCTGGTGGCAGAGTCCAGAGGGTGGCCTGGGGAGGCGGTGGGGAAGGCGGTGGCAGACCCTGGTGGCCTCCCAGACAGCCAGCCCCTTTCGCCCTGCCCAACAGCAAGTCACGCCTGGTCTGGCCGCCATCACTGCAAACCCTCGCTGGGTGAAGGGCCCGCTGCCCCGCGGCCTCGCCAGGGAAAGCTCCACCAGCCCCTGCGGGCATCCCATCCCTTGCTCCCACCAGCGCCCAGTCAGGCAGCGAGTGCTGGAAGGTGGACACTTGGTTGGGAACAGCCCTCAGCCAGGCACAGAAGGTTTGTGTATAAAACACCTTAGATCCCCAGAGGCGCCAGGATTGGGGGCCGTCACCTCCGTAGTAACCGATTTGGTGACAGGCCCTTTACTGGCTGCCCTCCCTCCCAGTGTCCCCCCCTCTCCCTGACACTGTTCCCTGGAATCCCGTCCTGAACAAACTCATTTGCACTCAGAGTCTTGTCTAAGGTCCGCCCTGGGGAGCCCAGCCTAAGGCCACATGTGACCAGTCTGGACAGAGGTGTGAGCAGACCTGCTAGGAGCTCTGGAAAGGGCCCCCTCCTGCCCCCCCTGCCCCCCTGCCCCCCTTGTAACAGGAGCAGGAGGAGAAGGCCTCTCTATCCCACGGCCCTTTTGTTCTGTTCCTGTGTGTGTGCCTGACGCCTGGGCTGCAGCAGCCACGTTGTGACCAGGAGGGCCGGCATGGCCCACATGCTGAGGAGGACAGAGCGGAGGGATGACACCTTTGACCCTCCCCGTTGGCTCGGGGTCACCCACCTCTCACTTCTTGTTAAGGAGGCGATCCATGTCCTTGCAGATTAAGCCACCTTTACCGGGGTTTTCTGCTGTTTGCCCCCAAAAGCATCAATGACTGTCCAGGCATGTCCCAGAGGTGTCACTGTTGGAATGCATAGCCCCACACTATCACCTAGAACAGTGGTTCTCAACCTTCCTCATGTCGCGACCCTTTAATACAGTTCCTCATGTGGTGGTGACCCCCAATTTCATTGTTACAAATTGAACATAATTAAAGCATAGTGATTAATCACAAAAACAATATGTAATTATATATGTGTTTTCCGATGGTCTTAGGTGACCCCTGTGAAAGGGTCATTCGACCCCCAAAGGGGTCACGACCCACAGTTTGAGAACCACAGACCTAGAAGCTCCCAGTCAGTGGCCCCAATGAGGATGCCTGAGGTGGATGGGGGCAGAGGGGCCACAGCTCAGACGCCACAGGTGGCTGAGGGCTTGGAGCTGAGAACCAGGGTCCCAGAAGGGACAGGGACGTGTGGGCAGCCGGTATCTGGGGTCCCAAGGACAGGGGGTGGAGAGAGCAAGAAGGCAAATCCCCCATTAATCTGGCCAGGGTGAGCGTTGTTATTGTTATTATTATGAAGTATCTCAAGGCTCACACTTCTCCTGGCCTGGCCGGGCCCCATTAATGGCCCCATAAATCCCAGCCATAAAGAGTAATGGGGGGAGACAAATGAGATAATTAGGAATAAATCTCACCGAGGTGTCTATTCAGCAGCGTCCCTGGAACTGGCCAATCTTCCGAGCCATTAGCCGGGCCCCTAATTAATGCCGAGCTGCCCGGTGCGGCTGCAGAGGCTCCGGCCTGGGAGGGACCCGGCTGCGGGCACACGGCCCCCTCAGCCCTCTGCAGGCGACCTTGGGAGGAGCGAGGGACATGTGCCCCAGCCCCCTGCTCTGCTTTGCTGTCTCCAGGGCTTACGGACGCTTTGTCTGCGTTGTCCCACCTGCCTCCTTGTCTCTTCACCTCCTCTTCTCATCTCACTCCATCTCCCGTCCACCTTCAATCTCTACTTCCCTCTCTTTTTAAAAATATATATTTTTAGAGAGAGAAAGAGGAAGGGAGAGGGGCAGAGAGATAGAAACATCATCAATTGGCTGCCTCCTGCACGCCCCCTGCTGGGGATCCAGCCCACAACCCTGGCATGTGCCCTGACAGGGAATGGAACCAGCGACCTCTTGGTTCCTGGGCCAATGCTCAACCATGAGCCACACCGGCCAGGCTAATTCTCTGACCCGGTGACTGGCCCAGGGATGAGCCTTAGCACCTTCCCTGGACGCCCTGAGGTGCCACCCGAGAAACGCCAGGTAGGCCCAGCATTTGACCCCCACCACACACCTGTCTGCAGTGTAAAGGGATGAGGCTGTCACCCAGAGAGAGGCACCCCCAGGGCTGGCAGGGATGCTACAGGTCAGGGAGAGGACGTAAAACTAGGTGAGGGTCAAGGAAGGCGGGAGGGGGGTGTCTTTCCTCTGGAGGAGGTGGAAGGTGAGGGGATGGAGGGGCAACAGGAGGGCTGTGGCCATAGGTACCATCTGTGCTGTGTCTCCTTAATCCTAGGAAAGTCAAAATGTGGGAAGGAGCATAAACATGGAGGTGACGGGGGAGGTCTGTGACCCTTGTCCCCTCTGCTGCCCCCTGTGTGGCCCGAGGTTCCTGTCCCTGCTTCCCCATCCCTCCTTGCGCTGGGCCAGTCCTGAGAGCTCCCCGCCCACTCTGCTTTCCCACTGCCCAGCCAGTGTCCGGAGGGCCTTGGGGAGCAACCCTCAGGTCCCCACTTCTGCCTCATATCCCTGGGGGATGGGGGGTGGGGACTGGCAAAGGCCCCAGGCATGGATGGCTTTAGGCAACCCAGCTTCCAGCTACTAAGAGGGATCCCATCCCCGGCAGCTCTGGAGCCAGGGGGCGGCAGGGCCTGAAGCTGGCTTTGCCCAGCTCTGGGTAGGGGCACGGAGAATGCAGTGAAATGTGCCAAAGTCCAGGCAGAAGCTGATGGAGGCTATGGATGCTGAGGGGCGGGCTGACCACCCTTCCCTCACAAGCCCTCCTCAGCTACGCGCTCAGTCGTGGGCAACAGCTCTTGGGTTTGGCCCACAAGGTCCCCAGAGCGCACAGGCAGTCCAGGCCAGGAACAACTTAATTTGGTCTGGCCATTTCTCCTCCCACACGTGTGGTGGTGATTAATGCCTGTTTTGGGTTAGACATGAAGGGGGCCCCTCAAGAAGTCTCTTGGGCAAAAGGGGTGGGTCTGCTGCTCCACAGTTGAAGGAGAACCAGAGAGGCAGCCAGATCCCCGGCCACCGCGGCCACCGCCAGGTTCCCAGTCTCACTGCGGTCCATTGCACATGTGAGGAAACTGAGGCCCAGAGAGTGCAAGGCCCTCCCTGGGGCCCACAGCGGAGCCAGGGCTGGAACTGGCTGGTTGAAGAGCAGAGACTGGGAGTCAGCGGAGAAGGGCCGAGGAGTGGAGGGGAAGGGTCTGGAGCTCAGGCTTGCCCTGGAAGGATGTCTCGGCAGCGTTGCGTGGGTGGGTGGCCTCTAAGACAAATGCCATCTGCTTCCCAGCAGCTATGAGGGCCTCCTGGGTGAGATGGGGGTGTCGGGGAAGGCGGGCAGCCTGGGCGAGGGGAGTGAACTCAGGCTCAGCGGCACCACCCAGGCTGCCCAGGGCTGGCGGTGGTTGCGGGCGCTGAAATGTGAAGTGTGTGAGGGCGTGTGTGTGTGTGTGTGTGTGAGACACACTTTGTGGAATGTATGTGAGTAGTGACTGTAAGGGGAGTCCGTGTATATGTAGGTGAATGTGTGTGTGAGTGAAAGACTGTGTGAATATGTGTGTGAGAGTGAGTGTGTGTGTGTGTGTGTGCGTGTGTGTGTGCGTGTGTGCGTGTGTGTGTGTGTGTGTGTGTGTGTGCGCGCGCGTGCTGGGGGGAGGCTGGCTAAATCCTGCCCGTCCCGCCCCCACCGGCCCAGCCTCTCTGGTTTCAGCCATGGTCCTAAAGAAAACAGCCTGCCGGGAGCTGCAGCAGGAAATCACTATTTGGATTGCAGAGGCGCCTCTTCCTGCCCCCACGGAGGGGAGAGGCCAGGGAGGGCGCCTTCCTGCCCACCTGGACCAGACCTCTGGCTGGTCCGGAGCCCCCCCCCCTCCGCCTCGCCCCCAACACACACACCCTTGGCCCTCTGGCTCCTCGAGTTCCTCAGACGCCAGCCTGGGGGAAGAAGACCCGAGCTTGAGCCCTCCCACCATTGTCTGTGCTCAGGACAAAGAGCCACAGCAGCCCAGGGGGTGGCCGCTCCCCGAGGCCCTGGGAACAGACCGGCACAGCCTCAGCCAGGGCCACCGGGAGCCTGTCAGTCACAAGGCACACCTGAGGCCCAGCACTGCCACGTTCAGGAATAGTCTCACTAGCGCTCGCTCGTGCAAAAGGACATGTTGGAACCCTGTTTACAAAGGGGGAGTCAGTGGAAGGGGCTGAGCTGGAGATGTAACTGGATTGTAGCTCATCCCTCAGCGAAGCTCCTGATGAGGATTCCGAGACCAGTGGTTAAGACACAAGAACAGAACGCGACTGTGTGTATAGGATGTTGACATGTTTGTAAAAAAAGCAATATGTGCAAATGCTCGTTTATGCACAGATCAGACTTTTGACCCTTTGGACCTTGGGCATGAAATAACTAAGCACAAACGAATACACAGAGAAACAAACACTGAGGCCTGAGAAGATGGGCTTCTCTCCTGGCTTCGATCCTGACTGCGCGACCCTGGTAGGCAGGGCGCTTTCTCTCTGTGTCCTGAGTTTCCTATGTGGTCCCAGAGGTCAGAGAGTCTGTGTTCATGTGCGTGGGGGCGGGAGGGGGCGGGGGTGGAGGTGGGGTGTGGGGTGTGGGGAGTGGGATGGTGCGAGAGATGTGGGGTGGGTGGAGGCCCTCTCACCGACTCACATTTCCTCCTGCTGTTGCAACTGCAGCCCCTGCCAAGGCCAGGCTACTCCCCCCTATGACATTCCTTAAGAGCATTACGATTTCATTTGGCCCTTTTTCTGAGCTCCCTCTGTCCTTCCAGACCACTGCAGACTGTTTCTGGAAGCAGTGGCCACCAATGTCCCCTGAGATCCCCACTTTCCAAGGCCTTCCTCAGCCATGGCTTCTCCTCGAGACCATCCAAGTCCAGCCATGAGACATCCTTTCTCTCACCCCGGGTCCCTCTGGCTTCCTCAGGTCTGGGATGGGGTGGGAGAGGCTCAGTCCAGCCGGCAATCCCGCTGTCAGCGTCCCCTGCCCCAGGGGGACCTGCAGTGCTCAGGCCTGCCCCTGCCCTGCACGCCAAGGGCCCTGCACACTTGCCTGGGAGGCCCCTGCCAGTCCAGTTTCTTTTTGGAGGTGACTGAACTGGGCCGTGACCCCCACCCAAGTCTCCCAGTGCAGCCCAGGGCAAGCTCAGGCTGTGCTGGGCCCAGGGTCACCCCTCCCCTGGACATGGCTCTGCCACAGACATAGGTGCCACCCTTGGAGTTGGAGCCATGGCTGGGAATGGCTGGAGTTCGCAGGAGGCTGGACACATCTGCTAAGTCTATGCCAAGGGTTAACTCTTCCCTTTCCGGACCTCCCTTCCCTTTGGAGGGAATAGGGAATAACGGTGGGGAGGTGGTGCCCATTTCTCCCTTAACTGAGAAGCAAGAAGAGGGAGGGAAGAAGGAAAGCCCCTCCCCCTCCCGTTCCCCCAAGCCTCAACCGGTGCTTCATAGGGGTGTGGGGAGTGTTTGCTTTTCAGAGTCGTGGTCCCTGCATGTTACTTAGAGTCCCCAGGAAATCGGAGATGACAAATACCTTTATTTACAGCGACAAATAGAACAGACCCTCCCTCCATCCCCTCTCTCCCCTTCCAGTCGTTTCTATACCCTTCCCGCTCCCACCCCGCCCAGGTCCGAGCCCAGCTCTGCGCGCTGAGGTCACTGTATGGGTCACCCCACCCCCACCCCCAAAGCCCAGGAAAGAGGAGCAGGGAGGGGCTGGCTGAGGGCGGGGTGGGCGCCTCTTTTCACATTTTGCTGCGCTCTCAGCCTGGGCGCAGCGGGAGGCGGGCGCCGGGGGCAGGGAGAGGTAGAGGAGCGCACAGCCCGCCTCCCACGCCCCTGCCCTCCCCCGGCGTTCACAGTGTTCCGCGCCGCCGTCCCCGAGCGGACCCCACCCTAACCCCCCGCCGCCAGGTCCCGGGCCGGGAGGACGGGCTCTGCGCCCCGGGCCCAGCTCCCGGGAATGAGGTGGTCCCCGGAGCGCCCCCCCCCCCCACTGGGCTGGGGTTCTGGGCGGTCACGGGCGGGGGCGGGAGGACGGGAGGGGGCCGATCTGCTGGGAGCGACGGCCCGGGCCGCCCGGAGCCTGCGGGGGGCGGTCAGGAGGAGAAGCAGAGCCCGCAGCACTCCATGCAGATCTCCAGGCAGTCGGCCGACTCGCAGCAGGCGTCCAGGATGCCGCAGTCCAGGTCGCAGGGCAGGTCGCAGTCGGCGCACTCGCCGGAGCCGCAGCAGCAGCAGCAGAGGCACGAGTCCTCGGAGCTGCAGGAGCCGCACGTGGCGCAGTCCAGGACGATGTTGCACAGCGTCAGGAACTCGCAGAACAGGCAGGACAGGATGCAGTGCACGCAGCAGTCTGCGGGGGGCGCGGGAGGGCGGGTGGGGGTGAGGCCGGGGCAGGGCCCAGCCACCGCGGTCACGCAGCGCTCAGTGCCCGGCAGCGATTAAGCTGGAGCAACCAGTGGCTCCGGGAAGTGGGGCTGTGAGGAGCCTGCTTAGGCACAGAGAGTGGCTGACCCCCACCCACCCGGTCAGCTGGCGTGGGGGGTCCGCCAGGCGTCCGGGTCCTGAGCTCTCACCCTCCCTAGTCACTTACCCAACGGGCACAGACTGATGACTGTTCTAAGTGCTGGGCATGAATTAAACTTGTTTAAACTTGCACAACTCCATGAGGTGGGACTACTATTAACCCCACTCTACAGATCAAGAAACCGGTTTGGCTCAGTGGATGGAGTGTCCGCCTGCGGACTGAGGGGTCCCAGGTTCGATTCCGGTCAAGGGCATGTACCTGGGTTGCAGGCATATCCCCAGTGGGAGGTGTGCAGGAGGCAGCTGATCGATGTTTCTCTCTCATCGATGTTTCTAACTCTCTATCTCCCTTCCTCTCTGTAAAAAAATCAATAAAATATATTTTTTAAAAAAAGACACATTAAAAAAAAAAAAAAGAAACCGAGGCAGAGAAAGCACTTCAAAATATCGCCAGAGAGCCGGGCAGCATGGCTCAGTGGTTGAGCCTCGATCTATGAACCAAGGGGGAAGGGGCGGGGGTCACAGTTCGGGTTTGATTCCCAGTCAGGGAACATGCCCGGGTTGTAGGCTCCATCCCCAGTGTGGGGCATGCAGGAGGCAGCCAATCAATGATTCTCTCTCATCACTAATGTTCCTATTTCTCTCTCCCTCTCCCTCCTCTCTGAAATCAATAAAAATATAAAATTATATATATATATATATGTGTGTGTGTGTGTGTGTGTGGCCAGAATCCTCCCACGCTGCTAATCTCTGCCAGGGCAGCTGCTTCTCCACTCCCTGCCTTTGACTCCCCCTCCAGCCATCTACACCCCACACACCAGGGCCCTTAAATACTTTGATGGGACTCTGTCCCTCTGTCCCTCCTGTGCTCAGAACCCTCCCGTGGCTTCTGCCTCACTGAGAGTAAAAGCTAAAAAGCTCAGAATGGCCCCCATGGGTCCACGTGATTGGGTTCACTCCCCCACTCTGTCCCCTGTGTCCCTGCTGTGGCCACACAGCCTGCTCCTCCTCGAGCAGGCACTACTCCCCCGCCCCACCCCCAACCTGGAATGCTCTGGCCCCAGATGAATGCTGGTGCTCATTCCCTCCCCTCCTTCAGGGCCCCAATGCCACCCTCTTTAATAATGCAACCTGCCCGCCCGCCCCAGCACCCCCATTCCGGCACCCCCACCCCCTTGCCCTGGCCTCCTTCACCTGGCCCCGGTAGGACTTGTCACTTTCCACCGCACTACACAGCTTTTCCTCCCACTAAGCTGTGCGCTCCACAGGGGCAGGCATCTTTGTCCCCAGAACAGTGCTGGACACATGGTGGGTGCTGAGTAAATACACGGTAAGTGAATTAAGGCAGGAGCCCGCTCATGGGCACCCAGCCGGTCAGTGGTGGTGCTGGGACCTGAACCCAGGCAGGCTGGCTCTGGTGTCCACACTCTGAAGCGCCCAGTGTGCTGCCAGGATGCTGAGCTGGCACCCCTGCCAGGGGCCAGGCCAAGGGGCAGAAAGTCCACATCCCCTGAGCAGGTAGCCCCTGGCACAGGCTGCTGGTCCTGTGGGAGTCTCACACTGCCCCGGAGGGTCTGACTCCCCCGGCCCTTTCCTGTGAGGGGGGAGTGGGGTCTGGTACAGCTGGAACCCTGCAAGCTATCTGCAAACTGAAGAAGGGCGTTTTCTCTTCCAGCTCTGATGAGGTCACCACCTTGCTTGAAACCCTCAGTGGCTTCCTATTGTCCTCCCGATAATCGATAATCGAAGTCCACTGGGCATAGTTTGCAAGGCATCCCCGCCTCCTGGCCCTGGCCTGGCCTGGAGTCTCACCTCCCACCATTCCTCACCTTGAACTTCATAATCTAGCCACTCCAGCCATTTCTCACCTCTTTGCTAAATCCCTCACTAGATCCTCCTTCTCAACCTTTAAGCCTTGCTCAGACTCCTCCAGGGCCTTCCTAGACTCCCCTCCCTGGCTTTCTGGGCTGGAGTGGGTGTCCCCTGGGCTCCCATAATCCCCTGTGTGTGGCTTCATCACGATTTATCACACCATGTGGTGATTCCCTGAAGTGTCTCTCTCATGAGAGCTTATGAGGCCATGGACTGGGTACCCAGCACATAGCACAGAGCCTGGTTCATAGCAGTGCTCACTACACTGTAATGAATGAATACCTCTTTCATAAATTAACTGGGCGGAATCTGCTCTGCGAAGTGGGGAGGTTTATGAATACGTATGTGCAAATGTGTGCACTGAGTCCTGTTTGCAGAGAACGAGGTCAGAGTCCCGCAACATGGACAGGAATCACTTAAAAAGTCTGGGGTAAAGGTCAAGCACCACTAAGCTACAGGCAGCTGGGACTCATGCTGAATTGATGTTGGGGGAGGAGGGAGGGGCAGTTGCTTGCCCAGCGTGGCCCTGCAGAAGGCCTGGGTGTTGCAAGAACAATGGCTGGTGTATCCAGGTTCCTGACCTCCCACTGCACCTTGTAGCCCCTGCCGACCTTCCCAATCAAGCGTCTAAATGGTGCACCGTTCTATTCTGCCAGGTGTTCTGTCTGCTCTCACTAAACAGATGGTCCACTCCTCGAGGAAAATTTCTGTTTCCAGAAACGGGACGGCTTAAGCTGGATTAGGCCACCTGGCTCCGTTCCTTGTAACAGAAACTCTGGGAGAGCAGGGGTGGGAAGGGGTTGGCCTTGAGAAGGCACATTTGCCTCCAACCACCTTTGCAAAGTTCTCAGACTTGAGTCTTGCATCAGACTCCCTGGAGGGCTTGTTAGACCCTGGCTCCTGCCCCACCCAGAGGCTCAGATCCAGCGGCCCTAGTCTGGGGCCCGGACTGGTACCCAGGAGCCCGGTGAAGACACTGCTGCTGGTCCCTGGGTCACGCCTTGAGGAACCGGCTTTGGAGGCCCCTCGAGGGAGAGGTGGGTACTCACCTTCCTGTGCCTGGAGAGGGATCTGGGAGGCAGCGGATTTGGTGCTGCCCTTGCTCTTCTTGCTGCCCTGGCTGGCGAGAGATGGGTGAGCCTGCAGCTTCCGGTGGGCCTTGGGGCCACCCAGGGCACCATTCCCCGCCCGCCTGGCGCCGCCCAGCTCCAAGGGGTGGCCAGAGCCATTCGCCAGTAGTGGGGTGCAGCCCAAGGGGTTCCCCTGAGGCTGGCCTGGAGAGATGATGAGAAAGGGGGATGGAGTTGGGAGCCCGGCTGCATTCCCCTCCTGCCTGCTTTGTCCTCATGCACCCCACAGTTCACTTCAGATGAGGAAACTGAGGCCCGAGAGCAGAACTGACTTGCCCAGAGGCCCACCAGGAAATAGCAGCAGCGTGGAGCCTGGCTCCGGACTCCCGGGCCGGTGCTCATTCCAGAAGTCAGAGGTCCAAGGGGGGCTCAGAGTGCTGGACCCACTCCTCCCGACGTGACATCCATTCTCCTGACTCGGGGTCCTGGGATTTGGGCAGGAGAGGTGGCGGTTGGGGGAGGGACCGGGACAGTCTGGCTGGGGTGGGAGGACAGCAGTGAAGTAGTTAACCTTCACTCCGGCCTCTGCCAAGCCCCCAGCTGTTTTTGCCCTTCTCCGCTGGGTGAGTTATTAGAAACATCTGTTTGGAGATGAAGGCCTGGTCTGGAATTCAGGGGCTCCTCACAGCAGCCCCTCCATCTCCTCTCCTCCATGCCCTGCCCTGTCGGCCTCTGTGGGGTGGCTGGCGAGAGTTTGCTGAGGGGCCTTGGGGTCTGGGTGAGGAGGGAGAGAAGGGAAGAGGGAGGCCAGCGGGGAGACCTCTGAGGCCAGGAGCCCCCGAGTCCCCTTCGCAGGCTGAGGGACTAGACTTCAGCTTTATCAGCGAGGTGCAGGGAAGCTGGCCCCAGAGAGCCCCCCAAACACCCAGTTCTTCCCTCACCCACTCAGGTCTGCTCACCTGAAAGGCAGTGCTGTTCATAAGCCATGAGGGCAGCTGTGTGTTGGGGGAGGGGGCTGAGAAGGGGCACTAGCACTGGGAGCCCTCAGGGCAGGACCCGGGCAGGACCCATGGGCCCGAGGGCCTCTGTAAACATGGGGAACTTCCAACTCTCAGGTGCTGGGGCCTGGTCCCCCAACTCCCCCCCGGCCTGGCCTCTGTGTTTGAACTGTGGTAGGAGGAGATGGGGGTCGGGGGGGTGGGGGTGGGCGGTGAGGGGGGCTGGAGACGGAGAAGGGAAGGCAGCCTCAGTGCCTGGCGAGGGGCTGGGCATTCTGGGAATGGCAGTAGCCACACCACGGAGCACTTACTGCTTGTCGGCCACTAGCTAAGCCCTTGACCTGCTAATTACTCTCTTGCTGGATCCTCTGGGTATTGCCCCTGGGCTGTATCCTCCCTTATGGACGAGGAAACTGAGTCCCAGAGAGGTACAGTAACTTGTCCAAGGCCCACAGCTCCTGTCAGAGGTGGACCAGCCTAGAAGCTGAAGCTCACAGGCCACAGGCAAGGAGGGGGCAGAGATTGGGAGGCGAGGGACTGGGGAACAAGCTGCTTCTAGCACATCCATCAGTAATTATGCTCATAGCTAGTGGTTGGCATGTTTTGAGCTGTGACTGGTGCCAGGCACAGTGCTAAGAGCTTTATGTGTAGTGATGTCTTTGAGTATCAGGAGAAACCTATTATTAGCCCCATTTCACAGGTGGCAAAACTGAGGCCCTGGAGGATAAAACTCGCCAAGAGTCCACGTCTAGGAGAGGGAGGGGGAGGGGATGGAGGTTGGGAGGAAGGAGCAGAAAGGTGGGGAGTCTGGCGGGATGGGAGACCGGGCTCTGGAGAGGCTCGGTGCTGGAAGCCTTCCACCCTGAGGCGTGGCTGGTGCCTGCATCTGGGTAAACAGGGGTAAGGGAAGTGGCCAGGCCTGAATCATCATGCCCCCACCTCTTGGCCCCATGGGGGTGACTGAGCTGAATCCTTGGCCGGCCTCAGTGCCCCCTGCCCTGCTGCCTAAACATGGCACAGTGACCAGAGGGCGGGCATGTGTGGTGAGCTGAGGGCCCTGGGGGGTGTGGCAGACACAGAGCTTGCCTGTGGCCAGAGCAGTGGAGTGACCAGGGGGACTGAGTCACAGAGCAAACACTCAGGGCCCATAGACACAGGAGTGACTGTCCAACTCCCACCCAGACTGGTCACTGTGCTGACCTCTTTCCCTCAATTCTGCTGGTAGGCATGTTTGGAGGGGGCTGAGGGCAGTGTGCGAGCAGGATTTAGCAACCCTACTTCCAGGGAGTCCAACTTCGCCCCAGATGCCCTGCCTGGCAGCGGCGGCTCCCGGCTCAGCGTGCCAGCCGGGTGGGCAGGCCCAGGAAAGAGCACTGGGTCAGGAGACCTGAGTCCCCCAGCTTATGTCCAGGGTGAGTGGTTCTCTGCGCCTCAGTTTTCTGGTCTGTAAAATGGGCTTGACAATAGCCAAGCTGCTGCTTGACAACAGCAGGCTGGACAGCCCTTGGGATCATTCAGGGAAAGAAAGTTGGAAAGTACAACTGTGCCTGCAGATTTGGGCATCTTAGTAGTAATTACAAATCAGTTCTGGCTGCCCCTCTCCCCTGCTCGAGGGTGAAGATGGAGAATGCTCTTCCTCCCAGAACCTCCTTGGAGACCTCAAACCAAGCCTGGGAACGAGACAGAATTTTGCTCCTTTCTGCCCAGATCAACGGGGGGCTTCTCTCCTTCCTTTCGCCCTGGATACGCTGAAGGCTAGTGCTGCGCTGGGCTCTGGCTGCCCCTCCCTGGTCCCTGTGCCTCTTTCCTGAGCCCCAGACTCTCTTGTCCTGCACCATGTTGCCGGGTTCCTGAGGTCCTTCGCCTGTGCACACTCATTTTGAACTAATGTTATACTAACCATCCTGTGCGTGGAGATCTTCCTAGACAGAAAGGACAGTGACTGTGCCATGCACGTCTCCACTGCCCACCCTCCAGGCCCGGCTCTGTGCCAGGTTCCCAAGAGCACCCACTGCAGTTCTGCCAGCCCGTCTGGACTGCATTCCCCACTGTCACCCCTTCGAGTTGCCACCCCAACTCCCCGGCCCCCTAGGACTCACGTGTCACAGCTTCTGTGGGGATGTCGAGGTCAGTGCTGTCCAGGGCCTGGGGGGCCCCAGGGCCATTGCCTTGAGGCATGGGGGGTGCCTCCTCCTCCAGGGAGCCCTCTTCTAGCACTGCCTCCACAGGGTGAGTGGGTCCTGTTCCTGCCTCCAGCCCAGGCAGGGGCAATGGGGACTGGGCTGGGGAAAAAGCAGATGAGCGAGGTGTTTCCCGTTGCCCTCCTGTGTGCCCAGCCCTGGTCCCCTCCCTGCAGCCCGGATTGCTGTGAGCCCCCATTCTTGGTCTCTTTGTACAGTTACCCAGCCTTTACCCTACCTGGCAACAGTGCCAGACTCCAAAATAGACTCCCAAACCACAGCGCGTGAGTGAGCAAGGGTGTGTGAGCGTGTGCTCGTGTGTGCCTGCGCATGTGTGTGCATGCGTGTATGTGTGGTGTCAGGAGAAGGAGGAGAAACACAGTGCAGGAGAGAACAGCCAGATGGTCAGCGATGGAGAGATAGGGACAGGCACCAGGAGTGACCGCGAGAGAGAAGGAATCAAAGGGACAGTGACAGGTAGAAGCAGAGATAGAGCAGCAGAAGGCGGGGATTGGGCACGGAAGGGGAGAGCCCCAGAAATCCAGTGACAGGCAGCCTGCGACAGGAGGGAGACTCAGCAACAGAGCGAGAGTAGCGATGGAGAGAGAGATAAGACAGGGTCAGAGGCAGAGGCGAAGGAGAAGGGAGCGCGATACAGGCTGAGCGAGAGGGAGACAGACAGTGAGAAATTGGGTCAGAGAGGGGAAGACAGCAAGAGAAAGAGTTCGAGAAAACCTAGGGTGAGGGGAAGGCTGAGGCCTGGATTGGAGGGGCAGGAGCGACAGGGAGAGGATGAGAGGGCTGGGAAGAGGCGGCTGCAGCCACATGTAATTACAGTCACCAGCTCAGCCCTCTGCACGGTGGGCGGAAGGAAGGAAGGGAGCCACCTTCAAACCCACAGCTCCCCAGGCGGCAGGCGGCAGGACTGGGCCCCTGGGCCCGGGGGAAAGGTTGGGGGGATGGGCAGTGGAGGGGGGAGTCAGAAAGGGGCCCTAGTTCTCACAGGGTGTGGGAAGGCCTGCGGGAGGTAGGGCGCAGGGGGGTGAAGGCAGGGTCACGGGGCCAAGGAGCAGACTGGGCAATTACAGGGTGCAGGGTGCAGCCTGAGCCTCCGCAGACCTCAGGCTGTGCAGTGGGAAGATGGGGGCCTCGAGAGGGTGCCCCACATGCCATATGGGGGGCAGGGAGACATAGAAACAAGAGGCTCAGAGGGACACAAACCAAAAGGGCACAGGGAGAGGAGAGGGACTCGGGGAGACAGAGAAAGATGGAAGGAATGGGCGGTGAACCCCGGAAAGTAAAATACAGCCATGCGGACACACATCACAGAGGCCGAGAGAGAGGCGCCCCAGAGGGACAGAGAGCGGCAAAACCTAGTCTTGGCAATAGAAACAGATCAACGGTGAGGAACACTGGGGCTTACATATGGGGCACCTCTCTGAGCTGTCTCCAAAAGGAGCGGGGGAAAGAGAGGAGGGAGATAATGAAGGTTGGGCATGCAGGTTCGGGGAGAAGAGAGGGGGGGACTCTCAGGGGCTCACTGCCTCCCTGGGCCCTGAGCATCCTTCTATGGCTCTTGACCTTCAGAGAGCCCTGAGCAATTCTTGTTTCCAAGACCCTGGTCTCCTATGACCAGGGGGCCAGGCCCTGGAGGCCCCAGGGGGGAGCACAGAGGGCATGCTCACTCTCACTGCTGCCCAGGGAAACACAGGCCCTGCCTGGAGCCAGGAGCCAGGGCCAGAGGCGGAAGGGGCTGGGGCGCCAGTGACTTCTGGGGGACACCAGAGTCATGTGTTGGGAACCCCTCATGGTGGCCCCTGCTGCTCCGCGGAGACGGGGTGGGCTCCGTCCAGCCCTACCCACTCTGGGCCGTTGAGAACCCCCTCACCCTGAGTAAGGAGAGAGAGGTCAGATGGCTTCTGGAAGGTCACAAGGCTGGGACCTGGGACGGGGTGGGGAAGGCGAGTGGCGATGACACGAGGGAGGAGAGGCTGCCTGCTCGATGGGCCTCTCCTCGCCCTGAGCGCGGCTGCAGCAGCTCACACGAGACGTTCAGGGCGGAGGCCCAGGTTGTGCGTGAAGGCGGGGAGCAGGGCTTGGGTCCTAATTCCCTGGAAAGAAGGGGGCCGGCAGGCTCCGGCCTCTGGCCCTGAACGGGGAGGCTGATGCTCCCTGTGGTAAAAGGAAGACTTCTGAGCGAGAAGCCGTAAGATCCACGCCCTGGTTTCCCCAGGTACCAGTTCGGGCACGTTACCAGGACTTGGGTTGCCCTGTGTGTGACGGGGGCTCCTAACGCTGATCTCAGGGGTTCAGAGAGCAATGAGAGGCTCAGCAGCGTCCTGGCCTGCGGGCCATTCAGGAGCACTTCCACCCTCCAGCCCCCCACCTGCCCTCCTCACATAACCAGGAGAGAGAATCCAGTTCAGGCACCTTGGCCTGGAAACAAAGGGACAGCTCTCCTGGGTCAGGAGGGGCAGCGGAGGGGAGCAGCTGAGTGCCCGGAGAACCAAAGGCAGAATGAGAAGGAAGAGAAGCGGCAGGAAGACCTGATCTGAGAATCAGATGCTGCCCAGAGGGCCTGAGGCCAAGATGCTGGACCAAGAAACAGCCCTCGCCAGGGCACACGGGGCAAAAAAGCCAGGCACGAGGCAAGCCCAAGTGCCCAACCATCACGAGGTGGGAAGAGCCCAGTTTTCCTTCTTGTGACTGTGGGGCTCTGCTGTCCAGGCCCCGAGGGGAGAGCATCTCTGAGGAAAACGCCCGAAGGATGTCCCCTAGAGGGTAGAAATGCAGAGTGGGCTGGAGGCAAGGGTGGCCAGCGAAGGCCTGTGCATGCGCAATTCATGTTCTGCTTAAAGGCGCCTGCCAAGGGGCAGGGGTGGGCTGAAGACCCTAGTTGTGCCCGGCTTCCTGGAGGTGCCATCGGCTCAGCCAGCTGCATACCTGCTGCATCTGAGCAGAGGGCCACCTCTTTCTAATGAGCAGAAGCCCCCAGCCCTGCACTCCTCAGGGTCCCCATGTACAAGCAGGAAGTACAGAAAGGCAACAGCCCCGTTGCCTGACACACGTTCATTCCTAACACAGGATAAGGCGCTGGTCCGAGCCCTGAGCTCTGGAGAGACAGCCGAGAAGAGGGTGGAAAAATCATGTTTAAACCCATCAGCCCAAAAGGGTAGCGTGAGAGACCCACCATCGCAGCAGGGAACCTGTGGGCTCCCTCCGCCTGCTGTCCACCAAGTGGAGAGGGTGCTCCTGGACTGAGAAGAAATGGGGGGCCTCTTCCAGGCGGGATGGGTTCGCTCCAAGGCTGGGGAGTGACACAGGGCCCCAGTTCTGGAGCTGCAAAGCCAGGCCCTGCACACCCAGCCTTCTCCACGGGCTTTGTGGACAGTGGGTCTGGGCTTCTCCCTGGGAGCTCTGACCGTCTCTGCAGAGAGGGAGGGCCAGGATCTGCTCTGCTCAGAACTCCAGCCTCTCCCTGGCCTGACATTCAAGGCCTCAGTCTAGAGACTAGACTCTAGACCAGGGGTGGGCAAACTTTTTGACTCGAGGGCCACAATGGGTTCTTAAACTGGACCGGAGGGCCGGAACAAAAGCATGGATGGAGTGTTTGTGTGAACTAATATAAATTCAAAGTAAACATCATTACATAAAACGGTAGGGTCTTTTTTTTTAGTTTTATTCATTTCAAACGGCCGGATCCGGCCCGCGGGCCGTAGTTTGCCCACGGCTGCTCTAGACCTTCAATAAGCAATGGACAAGGATTGCATGTTCCAGGCACACTGACCTCTCCATGGACTCAGGCCTTCTGACCCATCCCCTCAGGCTTAGATTGTTCCTTTCTTCCACCCCACAATCCAACCCACCCTCCATATCCCAGCTCCAGCGTCATCTCTTCCTCCAGGGCCTTCCCTGAGCCCCGAGCCAACTGTCCCACTTACTGAGAACTCAGCACTCAGCACCCCTGCTGTTCACTATAACCTGGTAGTGGAGTCCTGGCCCCTCAAACCTCTCCCCCCCCACCCCCCCCCAGCAGCCTCCCTGGCTCTGCTTGGCAGTAGTGTCACTGTTCATCTCGCACCACTGCAGGGGGGACTCAGCAAGGTCTGTTGGTGAGGACTGAGCTCTGGAGCTTGGAATCGCCCAGGCCAGGGAAGGAGAGAGAAGGAGACAGTGAGGACTGGGGGTGGTGACTGGCTCTGAACCCCAAGAAGGCGAGAACGTGGACTCTCTTGATGCCTAGTTGTGACACCCTGGTCACAATCCCAGGCCACCCGGCTGAGGACTGGAGAGGGCCTGAGCTGGCCAGTTGGGCTGGGTTGGGTTGGTTTTATTTTAGGTCTGAAGGCTCCAATTCCCCAGGAAATTCAATTTAGAACCAAGAGCAGGAATGTGACGCCCCAGTGCTGGGCAGAAATCTGCTGTGGGTTAGGGAGCCAGGTTCTGGGGCTCTCAAGGGGTGGGTGGGGAGAAGCCACTGGGGGCGCCAAGGGTGTGGGGGCTTGGCCACCTGCCCCAACCAGAGCTGCCCTGAGGCTCCTTCACCCCATTTTCATCTGACTCCGCTGAGGGAGGGCTGACTTGTTCCCTGGCTGTCCCGCCAGCAGGGCCCCCGGGGGCAGCACCCTGGCCTTGCTGTGCTGTCAGGGCTCAGCAGGGAGCGTGGGGGATTCTGGTCTCGGATTCAGGCGTCTGTGGGGTTTTGGCTGGGTCTCCTGCGGTTTGGGCTTCCTGGGCAGCAGCCTCATGCTCCCAGGGCGGCAGAGCCAGGCCTCCTCCGGTTATGAAAGCCACATTGTCTGGCTCAGCCCAGCCTGGGGAGGGGGCTCGCTGGGGTGCTGTGGGCCTCAAGTTACAGCCCCAGGCTCAACCCTCCCAGGGGTCCCCCTGGCCTTTTAGCCCCTCTTCTCCCTTCGGGACTGAGAGTGGGTGGGTCGCACAGGGAGCGGATCTTGGAAAGAGGCACTGGGGGGTGGGGGGGTGGTGGCAGAGAAAACAGATAAGCAGAGGAAGAAAGCAGGGAGTGGGAGGATAGGAGAGAAGGAGGCTGAGAAAGAGAGGAGGGGTGAGGGAAGCTGGGAAGGAGAGAGAAGGTTCCCAGCACCCAGAAAGCCTTCCGGGCCCCTGGCTCCAGCCCGCTCCAGCCTGAAGGAGCCCAGTTCTTGGAAGAGCTTATTCCCCAGAAGCCCCTGCTCCAGGGGCCCACAGAGAGGAGGGAATCTGAGGATTATGGGGGGCGCGTGCAGCGGGAACATTAGTGTCATTCATGAGCTGGCCCCTGGCCAGATATCCCCCGCTTGTCCTCACTCTGTTCTAGGAGGCCCCCACCTCCATGGCCTGGCAGGGCGGGGGGCAGAGTGCCATGGTTCTCACTGGGCAGACCTGGGAAGCTGGGACAGGCCCCCCAGCAGGCAGACAGGCTCCTATGGGCGGATGTGGAGACTGAGGCCAGAGGGGAAGGAACTTGTCCAAGGCCAGGCCGGGAGTTCGTGTCAGAGGTCCAGGACCAGACCATCCTTACTCAAAGGGGGAGAAAGGGAGAGTGGGGTGTGTGTGTGTGTGTGTGTGTGTGTGTGTGTGTGAGAGAGAGAGAGAGAGAGAGAGAGAGAGAGAGAGAGAGAGAGAGAGGCAAATGAATTAGACTCACTTAGAGCTGGGATTGAAGTCATGCAATCTGGGCTTATATTCCTGCACCCCAGCCCTCTGCCCTGAACAGATCCCACAAGTTCCCGACTTCTGACCCTGTGTTCCACTGGGAGCCTCTGCTCACATCTGTACGGTGATGGGGGAGGGGGGGGCGCTGAGAGCCACAGCCCATGGGGCTCCCACCCTCAGGGAGTCTCAAACCTCCCTGGGCAGGGAGGCTCCTGCAGGAACCCGGGGAGGTCACAGACCCTGTGAGCTGGGAGAAGATGTGTGTGTGTGTGTGTGTGTGTGTGCAGGGTAGGAGCAAAGGGGACTGGCCAGGCCCGGGTCCGGGAGGAAGGCGAGCAAGACAGATGGCAAGAAGGGGAGGGCCGGGTCCTGCGGCCGCTTTAGGCAGACAAAAGTTTTCGGGAAGCTCTGGGCTCTGGTTGGGTTGGGGGAAGGGAAGGGGAGAAAGACTCAGACACCCCCACCCTCGCCTGAGGCCCCCATAAATATTTACACACTGGGCAGAAACGGCTGGGACACAAACCCCAGGCAGACCGACGGCCTGCAGTGTGTGTGTGTGTGTGTGTGTGTGTGTGTGTGTGTGTGTCTGGTGCTGGGAGTGAGGGGAGTTAGAGCCAACTTGGCACAGCCCCGGCTGCGTTGGGGCCCTGCCCCCATCACCCCGGCACTCCACTCGTTTTGGACCCCATCCCGGATAGCCAGACCCCTGGCCCCCACTTCCACTAAAGCTCCCCGAAACCGTCTCCTCGTGTCTCAGGGAGAAGGGGGGAGAATTACACCTCCCCACCACGGAGCCTCCCACCCCGCTCCGGTCCAGCCTCCCTCCCCCCTCCCCACCCCACTCCCCCGCAACGTACCTGGGCCGGGGGCTGCGCTGGGGGCTTCATGGGGAGCGTCGCAATGAGGGGAGTGCTGGCCACTCACCTGGGACATCGGCCCGGGACCTGCGGAAAACAGGGCTCAGCGGGTGGGGCCGACCTTCCCCGCGCTGCGCGTGCCGGGACGGGGACTGGCAGGGGCGATCCGGCCGCCGGCGAGCGCCTCCTCCGTCCAGTTCGGCCACCGACGAACTTACTCGTGCAAGCTGCGCGCTCCGCTCTCGCCCGTCCGTCCGGGATCACGGCGCCGGGCCTGCCATGCGCGCCTGCCCAGGGCGCCCCCGCCGAGGGGCCACGCCGCTCCCGGTGCCCGCCCCGCGCCCCCTCCCCTCTTCACTCACGCCGCTCTCCCATTTCGGCGCCAGCTCGCGCCGCGCGCCCCCTTCCTTCTTCCTCTCCTCCCTCCAGCCCCCTCCCGCCTTCCCTGCTGGCCTCGCGCCTCCCTTCCTCCCCGGCCCACCCTCTCCCCGCCCCCTCCTCGCGGTCCCAGCGCTCCCGGCCCGCCCCCGCCCCCACCCCACCCCCACCCCGCCCCGCCCCCGCCGCGTCCCTGCCCCCGCGCGGTCGGCCGGACGCGTCTGTCCGCGGGGCGCGCGGCCCGAGCCCCCACAGGAAGCTGGCTCCACGCGTTTCTTCCGCGCTGGCAGAGCTGGGCCCGTCTCCCCAAATCTCCGCCCCCCAGACCCAGCGCCCCGAGGGGCTGCGCGTTCCCCTACGCCTGTCCTAAACTCTGCAAAAGTTTGCGCAAAGTCCGGAGAATGAGAGAGAGAGAGAGAGAGAGAGAGAGAGAGAGAGAGAGAGAGATGACTACAGCCACTTGGGCTAAATGGTCCTCGTGGCCTCCAGATCTCCTTGCCCCAAAGATGGGAGCGGTCACGTTCCCCGGACACCCTCTGCCCGCCCCCTCCGCCCCTGGGGACCCTGAGCCGGGCGCCAGGGTCCGGGGCTCGCAGAGGCCGTGCCCAGCGCAGAGGTTGTCCCCAGGAGTCAGTGACGAGCCCCCCCCCCCCCCCAGTCCTCTAGCAGCTCTGAGCATCCCCAACCCGCCCACCCCCGCCAGATGCGCGTGGGAACCTGTCAGGAAACCAACTTTGGAGGCAAAGCGCACTTCTCCCAGCTCAGCCTTTCTTTCAGCTCCGGACGGGAACCCGGGGCCTTCCGAGGTGTGGGGGGGCGGGGAAGGGGAGAGAAGGGCCCTTCCAGGCCAGGCAGCGGGGCACATCTGGAATTGTGAGCTGGGCCCTTCCTCAGGGCCGCGGGGGTAGGAAGGAAGCCGCCGACGGCAGCCCAAGGGGGTTCAGGGACCCTCCGCACGACCCCGGGACCCCGGCCCCGACCCTGCGGCCGCGGGGGGGTGGGGTGGGGACTGGGCGCGCCCGCGAGGTGACAGCGTCCCCGCCACGCCAACCGGCCGCCTCCGAGCCGCGTCCGGGCCCCGCACCGCGAGGCCAGCGAGTAATTAGGGAGGCGGCGGCGGCGCCAGGCCAGCTCGCCCCGTCCCGCGGCCGCCGGGGCTGGGACGCGGGGCCGAGCGAGGGACTTCCCCGGCCCGCGCGGTCGCTACTTACGGCGCTCGGAGGTCCTCGCGGCGCCGTCTGGGCCAAGATCGCCGGGGCCCCGCGGAGCCCGCCGCGCTCTCGCCACCCGGGCCCGCGTCCCGCGAGGAGCCCTGGTGGCTGCAGCCCGAAGAGGGGTCCCGGGCCGGGAGGAGGGGTCCAGCTCCCGGGGCCGGGCTGCCTGCTGCGGGGGCTTAGCCTGGCGCCCGGGAGCCAGCCCCGATCCAATCCGGCTGCTGTCTGGGAGCCCTGGAGATGGGGCGGACTCCCCCTTCCTGGCAAGGGCTGAGTCACCGGGACGCGCCCGCGCCCGGGCTTGGCCACTGCTGCATTCTTACCAGCTTAGGCTCACCTGGGCCCGGGGCTGGGCCTCACCCGCCGCCCAGAGTGGGGTGCAGGGTAAGGGGTGCACACTGTCTCCGGGGCAGCCCCCACCGCCTCTCTCTGCCTCCTCCCGGACCACAGACCCGAGCGCTACACCCCGCCCCCTTCTCAGTCTATACCCAGGGACCCTAAACTCCGGATCAGCCCGGGGCCCCAGCCTTACTGTCTGAAGTCGCCTGCTTGAGCTCAGAGTCCTCTGAATCTGGCCCAGTACAAACTAATATGTCTGGTTTGTTAGAAACGTAAAATATGCTTTAAATTTAATCCCACATGCTGGTTATACAAGTGTGCTCAGATTGTGAAAACTCAGCAAATTGAACGTTTAAGCTACATGTGCTTTTTGTGTGTCAAGATTACACTTGAATAAAAGTTTTTAAAAATAGCCCTGGCTGGTGTGGGGGTTAGAGCGTTGGCCTGTGCACCAAAGGGCTGTGGGTTCGATTCCTAGTCAAGGTACATGGGTTGCAGGTTCAATCCCCCAGCCCCCTTCCCCCCATAGGTAACTTCGGGAGGCAGCCAATTGATGTGTCTCTCTAACACCGATGTTTCTCTCTCTCTCTCTCTCTCCCTCCCTCCCTCCTTCTCCCTCTCCTTCTCTCTCCCTTTCCCCCTTCCTCCTTCCCTTCCCTTCTCTCTAAAACTCAATGGAGAAAATATCCTCAGGTGAGGATTAACAACAACAACAAAGCTTTAAAAAAATCAACACTCATTCAAGTCAGCACTCCAGGACAGAGCATGGTGGGGTGTGACGGCCAGGCAGTGGACTTTGACATAAGTATCCAGTTCAGATTCCTGCTCTTGGGAAAGTCCCTTCACCTCTGGGAGCCTCAGGAGGCGTGAACACTGACCTTCAATGCGGAACCCAATCATTCCATTGTTATCCGGGACCAGGACTCAGGTCCTGGGTAAGCGAGGAAAAGGGGCACTCATCAGGGTGCAAAATCTAGGAGGGTGCCAAGATACATAACACTGTAATCTAAAACTAAAACACCAAATCAGCGAATTACAGCCCTGCCAGTCAGCCACCTAGTTGTACAAATAAAGTTTTATTGGAACCAGGGTTGAGCTCAGGGTGAGCTCAGTGAGATAGGATCATGCAAGTTCTGGGTTAGATCCTGTTATTTAAAAGGTTGGCATTTTGTTCATCATGGATTCTTTTGTATTAATGTTGATTTTTAGGTATATTGCAGGAAAATCGTTTATCTTACTGATCGACTTTTTTTTTTAATGCCCCCTTAAGTTTTACACCTGAGCCGATTGTCGCGCTCACTAGGCCTTATGCACCTCTCCCTAGTGCCTGGCCTGTTACTCTCTGCCTACAGGACCTGGCCAGGACCCCAGGGTAAATGAGCAGAGGTTGGAGTTTGCCCCCCACCACACACACAGCACTGGGTGGGCTCTGTACCCGGGTCTGGCCTAGCTTTCCTGGGGTCCATTGATCAGAGTAGAATGCAGTCCCTACAATGGCCTTCAAGCTCCGCGGGCTGGGCTCTGCCTGCCTCGGCCTTTACCTCCCTCCCTCATTTCCTCCCAGCCCTGCTGCTTCCTGCGTTTGTTTTTTTCCATTTGCCTCAGTTGCTTGCCACAGGGCCTTTGCACTGGCTCTTCCCCTGCCCAACATGTGCTTCCCCTAGATATTCCTGTGGGCCCTCCTCCGTTCCTTATGGCCTCTGTTTATGTCACCTCCTCAGAGAGGCCATCCCAGACCCCTCACTCTCTGTCCCTTCACACCACTGGGTTACTCTCCATAGGCCCCATCCCCACATTTCCTATTTACCTGTTCATTGGTCGGCGGAAAGCTCCAGGAGAGGAGGGACTTTGCCTTACCTGCTGGTGCAGTCCCTAGAATTGTGTCTGCCACAAGGAGCTCAATAAGTATTTCCAGGGTCACATATGGGAGAACGAGGGGCCAGAGAGGGGAAGGGGCTAATGCATGGCACCATCCTACTGAATCCTGGGTTTCCAGACCCGCCCCCCCCCCCGCCCCGCGCCAGTGCTCTTACCATCCCCCATCCCGGGGCCCTCTAGGCCAGTGGTTGGCAAACTCACTAGTCAACAGAGCCAAATATCAACAGTACAACAATTGAAATTTCTTTTGAGAGCCAAATTTTTTAAACTTAAACTATATGGGTAGGTAGATTGTTATTAACTTAATTAGGGTACTCCTAAGGCTTAGGAAGAGCCACACTCAAGGGGCCAAAGAGCCGCATGTGGCTCGAGAGCCGCAGTTTGCCGACCACGGCTCTAGGCACCAAGGGTGACCGTGAGCCTGCACGGTCCTCCTGTACAGTCCCTTCCACACAGCGCGCTCAGCAGACTGGCCCTGCTCCAGCCCCGGCGTCCAGCAGGCATGTCCAGCTCTTCCTGGCTTCCTGTCTCTGGCATGGGGCCAGTCGGCCGGGCTGGGTTCTGCAGCTGGACCACAGCTGTAGTCTCCGCCTTATCCCGGATAAAGTCCGACAGCACGCTGTGGAGCAACCTTCCTGCAGAGGGCTGTATAGAAGGGTGTGTGTGTGTGTGTGTGTGTGTGTGTGTGTGTGTGCAGTGGGGGGCGGCTGCTGGGTAGGGACTGAGAACCTCCAACTCCCTCACGACTCCCTCCCTGACAGCCACTAATCCCCCCTTTCTGAAGGAAAGACATGATGGGGTGAGGGGAGCTCTGAGCCCAGGCCTGAGCCTGTCCCTCTCTCCTACTCCTGCAGATGGGGGATGACTGTGGTGGGTCGCATTTGGTAACTGGAGTTGGATATGCTCCATATGCCAGCCTTTGGCTTACATATTTCTAGATCTGTTGCTTCCTTTACTGCCCACACAGTTATTATCCCCATTTTACAGGTGAGGAAACTGAGGCACAGTGAGGTGAAGTGACTTGCGGGGCCATACAACTAATAGTGGGTGCCCTGGGACTTGTACCACATCTTCTGAGGCCAAGTGCAGTATCCAACCCCCCCATACAGCCTTCCCCAGGTACAGAGGACTGTGCTGCTCTTCATGTGTCCCCCACCTCCAAGCTGGCTGCCGAAGACAGAGGCATGGCCCTCTGCACCCCTTCTCTGTCTCCCTGGTAATTGGGGTACCAGGAGCTTTGGCAGAGGACAGTGGAAAGAGTGGGGCTTGGTTTGGTGCCCTGGTGAGCCAATTTGCATCCTGGCTCAGTCACTTCCACCTAACTGTGTGATTCCGGGCACATCCTTTGAACACTCTTTGCTCAGTTCTGTGTAAGCCTGCGAGGATAGTTCCCACCTCTCTGTTGGGGTACAACTGAGTGAGAACCCGGTACAACATCAGGGGCTCGCTGGCCCGACGCTTCCCGCCCGCCTGCTCACCCAGCAGCCAGTGAGCATCAGAGGGTGTGCCTGTTACTGCGAATCTGATGCACAAACCCTTAGCCCAGTGATGGCGAACCTTTTGAGCTCGGCGTGTCAGCATTTTGAAAAACCCTAACTTAACTCTGGTGCCGTGTCACATACAGAAATTTTTTTATCTTTGCAACCATAGTAAAACAAAGACTTACATTTTTGATAATTGTTTTATATATTTAAATGCCATTTAACAAAGAAAAATCAACCAAAAAAATGAGTTCGCGTGTCACCTCTGACACGCGTGTCATAGGTTCGCCATCACTGCCTTAGCCAGTGCTAGCTATGCAGCGGGTGCAGTTCACAGCCCTTCCTATGAATTAACCCAGTGGTCAGCAAACTCATTAGTCAACAGAGCCAAATATCAACAGTACAATGATTGAAATTTCTTTTGAGAGCCAAATTTTTTAAACTTAAACTATATGGGTAGTACATTATTATTAACTTAATTAGGGTACTCCTAAGGCTTAGGAAGAGTCACACTCAAGGGGCCAAAGGGCCACATGTGGCTCACGAGCTGCAGTTTGCCGACCACGGAATTAAACAGTTTAATATTTATAATATTAAAAATATTTGCAATACTAAATACCCATATTTCCCTGATTTCACAGCGGAGAAAACCGAAGCACAGAGAGGTCAAGCCACTTGCTCAAGCTCCACAGCCCTCCACAGGCTTCCCTGCAGCACCATCTTGCCTGGTGGGAGGGAGGGGCTCAGGTGCTCACTGATCCTCCACCCCCAGGGTATCTCTTCCCCTTCTTCCCGACATAAGTTAATGAAACCTGAGCTATTAATCACATATAAATGTCCTCATGCTTATCTTTTGGTGGGGCGGGGGGCACAATTCAACCCATAGCACTCCCTATTCCTCCCTCGCTGCAGCCTCTGCTAACTTCTAATCAACATTCTATTTCTGAATTTGCTTATTCTAGATCAGCGGTTCTCAACCTGTGGGTTGCGACCCCTTTGGGGGTCGAACGACCCTTTCACAGCGGTCGCCTAAGACCATCGGAAAACACATATATAATTACATATTGCTTTTGTGATTAATCACTATGCTTTAATTATGTTCAATTTGTAACAATGAAATTGGGAGTCACCACAACATGAGGAACTGTATTAAAGGGTCGCGGCATGAGGAAGGTTGAGAACCACTGTTCTAGATATTCATGTACTGTAAGTGGAATACAGCATTTGTCCTTTTGTGTCTGGCTTATTTCACTCTGCATAATGTTTTCAAGGTTCATACATGTTGTAGCACGAATTGGAACTTCATTCCTTTTTAATCCTCACCTGGAGATATGTTTTTTTTGATTTTAGAGAAAGAAGAAGGGAGAGAGAGAGAGAAACATCAATCAGTTGCCCCCTGTACGTGCCCTGACCTGGGGATCGAACCCACCACCCTCTGTTGTATGGGTCAACAACTGAGCCATACCAGCCACGGCCAACTTCATTTCTTTTATGGTTGAACTAGGCTTGGTGCACAGATGCATGCACTGGTGGTGTCCCTCAGCCTGGCCTGCGGGGATTGGGCCAAAGCCAGCTCTCTGACATCCCTCCAGGGGTCCTGGATTTCGAGAGGGTCGGCCAGTTGGTTAGTTGCTTAGGCTTTTATATATATACTAGAAGCCCGGTGCACAAAAATTTGTGCACTCGGGGGGGAGGGGGGTCCCTCAGCCTGGCCTGTGCCCTCTCGCAGTCTGGGACCCCTCGGGAGATAACGACCTGCTGGCTTAGGCCTGCTCCCGGGTGGTAGAGGGCAGGCCCAATCCCTAGGTGCAGCCCCTGGTCGGGCTCAGAGCAGGGCCGATTGGGGAGTTGGGGCACCACCCCCTGTCATGCACAGAGCAGGGCGATTGGGAGGTTGTGATGCCACCCTCAGTCACGCTCAGGGTAGGGCCGATTGGGGGGTTGGGGCACCGTCCCCTGTCATGCACAGAGCAGGGCCCATCAGGGGGTTGGGGCTCTGCCCTCTATCACACACAGAGCAGGGTCAATCAGGGGGTTGGGGTGCCGCCACTCTCACACTCAGGGCAGGGACGATGGGGAGGTTATGGCTCTACCCCGTCACACACAGAGCAGGGCCTGTGGGGGGGGGGGGGGGTTGGGGCGCCGCACCCTGTCACACACAGAGCCGCAGGGCGATCAGGGGGTTTGGGCGATGCCCCCTGTCACGCTGATCCCAGTGCCAGGAGGCCTCGCAGCTCTGCTGATCCCGGTGCTGGGAGGCATAATACCCTTTTACTATATAGGGTAGAGGCCTGGTGCACGGGTGGGTGCCGGCTGGTTTGCCCTGAAGGGTGTCCTGGATCAGGGTGGGGGTCCCCACTGGGGTGCCTGGCCAGTCTGGGTGAGGGGCTGAGGGCTGAAGCTCCCAACTGCTCCTTTTTTTCTTTTTTTTTTTTAAATTCTGGGCCAGCTTTAGCTCTGGCTCCAGCTTTGAGGCCTCTGCAGCTGAAAGCAGGTATCTGGTTTGTTTGGGTTCTATAATCGAAACAATGTATAACTCTAGCTCTGAGATCCGGGCTTGCTGAAAGCAGGTTTCTGGGGTTTTGTTTGGCTTCTATATTTGTTACAATGTTTCAAACTGCAGGCTCAGAGGCCGGCAAGGCAGGCGGGGAATGTTGGTTTCCTCCGTCACTGAAGCAAGCAAGCCTCAAGTTAGTTTCAAACTGCCTGGCTGCCGGCCGCCATCTTGGCTGGCAGTTAATTTGCATATCACCCTGATTAGCCAATGGGAAGGGTAGCGGTCATATGCTAATTACCATGTTTCTCTTTTATTAGATAGGACTAGAGGCCCAGTGCATGAATTCATGCACGGGTGGTGTCCCTTGGCCTGGCCGGTGATCAGGGCCAATTGGGGCCATCTTGCCAGTCCCAGCCTGGGGGAGGGACCATGGGAGGTTGGTCAGCCATGGGAGGTTGGCTGTGGGGTGCACTGACCACCAGGGGGCAGCTTCTGCATTGAGTCAGTGCACATCCTAGCAACTGGTCGACCAGTCATAACGGTTGCTTAGGCTTTTATATATATAGACTAGAGACCTGGTGCACGAAGATTCATGCACTGGGGTGGGGGTCCCTCAGCTTGGTCTGCCCCCCTCACAATTTGGAAATCCCCAGGGAGCGGGCTTAAGCTCCAGTCTGGCCTCCCTCTGCGGGATGTGACAGGGCCCATCACCCCACTGCTGCTGCCAGCACTCAGCCCTCGCTTCTTAGTGCTGGGCCCCGCCCCCCATCCACTGGTGGGTGGGGGGCAATCTGGGGCCAGGCCGGCTGGGGCAGGGGCTGTGGGAGGTTGAGGCACAGCAAGTTGCACCCTGTCCAGCCCCTGTGGAGGCATGGCGCCAAAACCAGGTCTGTGCCGTTGCCTCTGTGGCAGCCTCTGTGGAAGGGGCCGTGGTGCTGGACTGGGCCATGCTGCCACCTCTCGCGTGCCACTGGCCCTCGGCCCTTGCAGCCGCTGCAGCTTTGTCCAGAAGGACGTCCGGAAGACATCCGGTCTATCTGGTCTAATTAGCATATTACCCTTTTATTAGTATAGATAATATTCCATTGTATGGCTATACCACATTTTAAAGACCCATTTACCTGTTGATGGACACTTGAGTTGTTTCTGCCTTTTGGTAATTGAGAATAATGCCTCAATGACATGAGTGTACAAGTGTCTGTTCAAGTCCTGCTTCCTCCAAACTGTTTTGACACGGCACCTATATCAATTTTTAAAAATTGAACATCAGCCCTGGCTCAGGGGTTAGAGTATTGGGGCGAGCACCAAAACGTAGTAGATTTGATTTCTGGTCCGGGCACATACCTAGGTTTTGGGTTCAATCCCCAGTTGGGGAGCATATGGGAGACAACTGATCAATATTTCTCTCTCTCTCTAAAAAATATAAAAAATCAATAAGAACATATCTTTGGGTGAGGATTTTTAAAAATTGAACATCAATCCCAATTTATGTCTATTTACTTATAAATTATATACCTGTGCTATTGTGTTAAAATATAATGTACATAATAAATATACATCAATGTAAAATGTGGAAAGGTGAGACAAAAGTAAATATGAATGAGTCCTATATAAATAGAAGTTCGTATAAATTGGTGTCTCTTTCTTAGCCCCACATTGGAAGCAATGATGTACTGCTCTTCCTGGAGGCATATATATGACTAGAGGCCTGATGCACGAAATTTGTACAAGAGGACGCCTTCTCAGCTGAGGCGGCTGCCTGGATCCCGCGGCGGAAGAACGTCCGGTCTAATTAGCACATTATGCTTTTATTATTATAGATGACAGACAGCTTTGCTTTAACCTACTGCTTAAAGTCTTTCCTGGATCCCATTATCTCTGACCATCTGATGGGAGGTATGATCACTTTTCCCAAAACCCACCCTCAAATAAACATAGTTTTTCCAATTCAGGTTTGGGAGATTTATGGACTGCCAGGAGGCCTCATTTAAGATTATTTGCCTTAAGCTGAAATTCCAGGGGTAGAATTTCAGGTATTTGCATGGAGTGGCATTTGGAGGTGGGGAGAGAGAATTTTATCCACCTCTGTGGCCCTGTTCTGAGTCTATAGGTATGTGTGTGTTTTTAAAGTTTATGTTGGCATAACTAGCTGACTTTATTTGCTGAGTCTACAGGGGTTTTTTGTTATTTTTTAAATATGTATTTTTATTGATTTCAGAGAGGAAGGGAGAGGGAGACAGAGATAGAAACATCAGTGATGAGAGAGAATCATTGATTGGCTGCCTCCTGGACGCCCCTACTGGGGATGGAGCCCACATCCTGGGCATGTGCCCTTGACCAGAATCGAACCCGGGACCCTTTAGTCTGCAGGCTGATGCTCTATCCACTGTGCCAAACCAGCTAGGGCGAGCCTACAGGTTTTTGAGGACAATCTGACATTATTGAAGGAACAAACAAAGTTGGAAAGTACAGAGAGTGGAACTGAGTCGGATATTCAGAAAGTGCTTCTGAGTCGCCGAGAGAATAAAACAGGACCATGGGTGATGATGATGAGAAGGTGGTGGAAATGGGGGAGGATATTGGCCAGGGTGTGTGTGTGTGTGTGTGTGTGTGTGTGTGTGTGTATCCTGGTCGCTGAAGATGCCTGTGGATTCCTATTGGGATGACAGGTGCTCTGGCCTAAAGCAGTCACGCTGACGGGTGGGATGACGTCAGATTCCCACTGAGGGGGAAAATCACTGAGAACTGGGTTTGGGATTTCCTTTCTGCTTTGGGTCTCGCAGTAATAAGAAGCCAAGTGGCCCTGGTCGGGTAGCTCAGTGGGTTGGAGCGTTGTCCCGATGAGCCAAGGTTGTGGGTTCGATCCTGGTCAGGGCACATAAAGAATCAACCAATGAATGCATCACTTAGTGGAACAACAAATCGATGCTTCTCTCTCCTTCCCCCTCTCTAAAATTAATGAAGACGTTTTAGAAAAAGAAGCGAAGCATTTTCACATTTATCACCTCATTTAACACCATCTGAATCAGTGAGTATCCAATCAGGAAAGCAGAAACTGTCCTCAGTGCTTGGAGTAGAAGAGGTCTAACACAGGGAACTGGTGACAAATGTCTTGGGAGGGGGGAGGAGATGCTCAGAGGCTGGCAGCTGCTGCCACCCCTGGGCTGCAACCCACAGCCCACACCGGTGTTGAGCAGCTGGCACAGCTGCCACTGAGCAGCAGCCAAGGAACCTGCATGCCCACTGAGGCTGTGAAAGCACCTTACCCAGGGGCAGGGGCCCACCGCTGCTGCTGCTGCCGCTGCCGCTGCTCAGAAGTCAGCTGCAGAAGCAGATAAAGCCTTTTGCTTCCTCCGCCCTCTTGCCTTCCCATCTCTCATCAGCTCCTCCCATTGGCAGGACCTAACTGGAGTTTGGGAAATGTAGTTTTCAGGCTTCCAGCACCTGCTGAACACACAAGGTATGGATGAAGCTGAGCCAGCAGGCAGGGGACCCGCCTGCCACAGTAGCCACCGCAGAGCCCACTAGAAACAGTCACTGTTGACCAGTGTATTTTCTGTCTCCTCTCACCAGCAGACAGGGTGCTGTCTGTCCAGCACCAGGAACCCGGGCCTGAGTCAGCGCTCAATAAAAATGTTCTGACTGACTACTTTGTCCTCTTGCAAATCGAGTGTTCTCTGCTTTTGACAAGCAAAGAAACCAAGGTTCAAGAAAGCCCTGACTTGCCCAGAGGAGCCCAGCTGCCTTGACATGCCCATCTGGTAGCCTCAGGAAGGCTCTGGGCAAGGCCAGGGCTGAATCGGCAGCCGCCCGCCCCTGCCACACCTCCCGGTCTGGCTGCCCCAAGAAACCACCTGGGTGATGTGGATGGATGTCTCTTTCATGTCTCCTGCGCCCATGGGAGCTGAGGCCAGAAGGGATGACTCAGCTGTGACCTTCGCAGGGCTGGTGACTTCCCTTTATTTTTTTTTAAGTTTTTTAAAAAATATATTTTTCTTGATTTCAGAGAGGAAGAAGGAGAAAGAGAGAGAAACATCAATGATGAGAGAATCATTGACTGACTGTCTCTTCCACGCCCCCTACAGGGGATAGAGCCCTCAACCTGGGCATGTGCCCTTGACTGGAATCGGACCTGGGACCCTTCAGTCCGCAGACTGATGCTCTATCCACTGAGCCAAACCGGCCAGGGCAGGGCTGGTAACTGTCTTCTGCCCAGGACATAGGACATCCTAGTGGCGCTGCCAAAAGGCCACGATGGAGGTCAGGTAGTCTAGGCAACCGAGGCCAGGCTGGAAGAGACAGGAGGAAGGCCGCCCTCCCTCCTCTGTTTGCTGGGGTGCAGTCTCCACCGCAGAGTCACTGCTGTACTTGCAGGGACCAGAATTCCCAAACCCAACATTGGTGCACATGGCTAGACACACATGACTGTCCTGATGAGAAAAATGGGAGCGTGTTAGAAATAGGGTCTACCCCAGGGTTTCTCAACCTGGGAGCTACTGGCATTTTGAGGGCCGGGTAATTATTTTTTTGAGGGGGGCGCTTTCCTGAGCTTTGTAGGATGCCAGTAGAATCCCCCCAGTTGCGACAAGCAAAAATGTCTCCAGATATTGCTGAGTGTCCCCTGGGTGGGTGAGTGGGGGAGGCAAAAGCCTCCTGGTTGAAACAGCACTGATCCAGCCACAAAATGCAGATCTCTTTACGCTGCCCAGGGACCAGGAGACAGAAAATACAGCCCCTACCCCTCAAGGGAGAGAGACACAATCCGGCCCTGGTCCGGGGGAGGAGGCAGGTCCTGCCCTGGGGGGCGTTTGGACAGACCCGGAGAAGCAAAAAGCATGTTGGTGAAGAACATGGACTTCCAGTCAGAATCCTGGATTCAAGTCCTGCCTCCACCATCTACAGGACAAGCTCCACCTTGTGCCTCGTTTCCTGGTCGGTAAAACAGGGAGAACAATAGCACCTAGCTTATAGAGTTTTATTAAGTTGCTTATCATTTTATTTATTTTTATAATAGACTTTATTTCTTAGAAAGGTTTTGGATTTACAGAAAAATTGACAAGATAGTACAGGTTTCCCATATATGTCACGACCCGTTTTCCCTATTAACATTTGTTGTAATCAGTATTGATACATTATTGATACATTATTGCCAATATTGATGCATTATTTACTAACGAAAGCCCACAGTTTATCCAGATTTCCTTAGTTTTTACCTAAGTTTGTTTTCTGTGCCAGGATCCCATCCAGGATAGCGCATTACATTTAGTTCATGTCCCCTTATTCTTTTCTTTTCTTTTTTCCCCCTGTGAATCCTCACCTGAGGATATTTTTTCCATTGCTTTTCAGAGAGAGAGAGTGAGGGGGAGAGAAACATCAGTGTGAGAGAGACACATCGGCTGGCTGCCTCCCACACGTGCCCCAACCGGCGGAGGGGAGTGAACTCACAACCCAGATATGTGCCTTTGACCGGAAATCGAACCCACAGCCCTACCGTGCACAGGCCGGTGCTCTAACCACTGAACACACTGGCCAGAGCCCCTTTGTCTCCTCTGAATGACCTTGACGGTTTTGGGGAGTACTGCTCAGGTATATGGTAGGATGCCCCTTTGTTGGAACGTGTCTGATGTGTTCCTCAGGTTTGGACCGGGGTTATGGATTTTGGGGAGGGAGATCATGGGGTAACGTGCCCTTCACAGCACATCCTGTCGCTAGCGCATCCGATCAACATGAGTTATGGCTGTCGACGTTGACCTTGGCCGCCTGGCGGCATTTGCCAGGCTTCTCGAGTGTGAACTCACTACCTCCGTTCTGACTGCTCTTCGGAAGGAAGTCACACGCCAGGAGTGGGAGCCGCGCACGGGTGTTGTGAAGACCAAATATGTTGGAAATGCCACGCCCTTAACCAGGGCCTGGCACGGGGTCGGCGTCCACCTAATGGTCTGCTGTGAGGACGATGATGGGGAGACTGCAGGGACATTGGGCTGTCCCCACACCGGAGACTCACCTGGCGTACACCGGGGTAGGCAGGGTAACAAGGCCATCCCAGCGATGCCCGGCCACTCACGGATGTTACCTTCCATGCCAAGTGGGCGCTGGCCGATGTGATCAAGGGGATGGCCCTGGGGAGGAGAAGGGACTCTGCATCACCCAGGGGGCCTAATCACGCACATCCTTAAATTGGAGAAACCTTCAGGGTTGGAGGCCCAGGGAGAAGGTGCAACATGGCGACAGAAGAAGGCCAGGGAGATGGTAGCGTGAGGACTCCGCCTGCGGGCAGCTGTGAAGAGGGAGGGAGGGGCCGTGGGTTCCAGAGAGGCCCAGCCCTGCCAGCACCTTGGGGTTAGCCCCGTGAGACCCCTGTTGGGCCCTGGCCTGCAGAACTATGATATAATCCGTTTGCATTGTTTAAAGTTGCTGGTGGTGTAGTTTGTTACAGCAGCAACAGGAAGCTAACACATCTACCAGGGCTGGGGGTGGAAATATAGTCCTCAAGCGGACATTCCTGTTTACTAACTGGGGGTGGGGGCTTAACAGGGTGGATTTAGACCAGGGGCGGGGAACCTTTTTCCTGCCCAGGGCCATTAGGATATTTATAACATCACTCACGGGCCATACAACATTATCAACTTAGAAAGTAGCCTGCTCTATTTGGTCAAACGTTTAATTAACTCACCCCTAATGCCTGGGCAGGGCCAGACCAAATCATTTCCAGGGCCTTAGACGCCTGGGCGGGAGGCTCCTCGCCCCTGATGCAGACCACGGGAGCAATGAGTGAGCCTCCTTCCCTTTGTCATTCAGCAAACAATGATGGCGCCCCAGTGGGTGCCAGCTCTGTGCTCAGGACACCACAGGGACTGGGCGGCCCTCCCTGTGGGGGGGTCAGAGGCCTACAGGTCAGGGGCCAATGCAGGTCTCACGGGCTAAACTCCAGGTGCTGGCAGGGCTGGGCCTTTCTGGAACCCACGGCCGCTCCCTCCCTCCTCACAGCTGCCCGGCTGGTGAAGTCTTTACGTTGCCATCTCCCTGGCCTTCTGTCTCTCCATGTTGCACCTCCTCCCTGTGCCTCCAACCGGGAACGTTTCTCCACGTGTAAGATGTGCGTGATTAGATGGGCCCACCCGGATGATCCCGAGTCACCTTCTCCTCTCCAGGGCCGTCCCCTTCTCCCATCCAGAGCAGGAGGCGGGTGCGCGGATGCTGTGAGTGTCCTGAGAGGCAGGCCCAGAGGAGGGAGAGCTGGAGGCCTGAGCCTGGTTCCTGGGGAGCCTTCCTCAGGAGGAGGGGGAGGGAGCAGTCAGTGAAGGAGCCGGGAGAAGTGGTGGGAGAGCTGGCAGGGGAGCCCAGAGGGCAGAATCCAGCTCATCATGAAGGCGCACGGGGCTGGAAGGACACAGCAACGCCCGCTCACAGCCTGCGCGCTTGCTTTTCACTCTCGGCTCATCCTGCAGAGAAAGGGTGTTTCCTACTAACGCGCATGTGCATCCCAACCACACGCCCAAGCTCTGTCCATGCTCTCCACCTGCAAGCACTGCCCAGTCAGCCCCGGGCCCAGGGCGCACACACCACTCACTCATGCTTCAGCCTCCAGTGCACAAACCAAGTCCTGCAGGCCCTGGAAGTGGGCCTAGGGGGCTTGGGCAAAGGAGTCCCAGATACTGGGTGCCTGGAGCTTGCTCTAGCAGACAGGCTATGTGCTCCGGGAGGGTCTATTTCTTTGGCCCCATGAGCGTCTTGTTCTGTCGGGGACTCTGCTTGTCCAGGTCTCGAGCCCATTTTGGATAGAATCATCGAGGCCCCAAGCAGCGGGTTCATCCAACGTCAGGGACTTTGCGGAGAGCAAGGACTGAGAAGCAGCCCTGGATGTAGCCGGTGGCCCCCGCTGTGAGGGGCAGGCTGTGAGCGGGCAGGGTGTGGAGAGGGTGAGCATGAGGTGAGCAGCAGGAGGCAGAGAGCACAGAGCCCTCTTTCAGGAAATTTGGCAGGAGAAGGAAGTGGAGCCCGAGGAGAGGCGCTCCAGGGGGAGGTAGCCGGGAGGGAAGGCTTGTGTGTGTTTGTGTTTAGAAGGCAGGAGACAGAAATGTGTCTTAGTCTGAGAGGAGAGAGTCTGGGAAAGGGAGAGAAGCTGGAAAATCAGGGGGAAGAAAGGAATGAAGAGAAAATATGGCCAAAAAAAGAGGAACTCTTTTTGCCTCATCAGCCAGGGGATATGACAGCTTCAGAAAAAAAGGAGACCCCCTCCCTAAGCAAAGGTGGGGAGAGGCGAAGGGAGCCGGAGTTGGGTGGCCTGGATGCCCCCTTTCTGAGCATTTACTGAACACCCACTCACTGTGTGCCCGGCACTGTTAGGCCCTAAGAGTGGGACATCTTACCCATTTCTCACAACACGCCTTAGGGTCAGTGCCATTATTGTCCCCTCGGATTGACAGCAAGGAAAACAGAGGCTTAGAGGGGATTAGCAAGTGGCCCAGAGGAACACATCTCGTTAGTACTGCTCTCATACGTAGGCACAGGGGCCTCCGACCCGGGGTCTGCATTTTCGAAGACTCTGCCTGGCACAGCCACACAAAATACATTTATTAACAAAGCAAGACTTTCGTTTCTCTCTGCCGTGAAGTAATAGCGACTAGATTTCCTCTGCTGCCTTAAGAAGTCGGGACTCCAGACAAAATATATGAAACCATGATTTTCAGACTTGGGACAAAGGCAGCTCCCGAGGACGATGATCCTTAGAAAAGGGAAACAAATGAGGTGAGCCCTGTAATTACCCCAGCTCACTGCCGGGGGCGGATTCCAGGCTGCAGCAGGGAGGAGGATCCAAACAGAGCCTGGATGTCTCGCTGATTGAGAAGACAGATTTGGAGTTCAAGAGGCCAAGGTGCTAGAATTCGCAGGGCAGCGTTCCAGGGAGGGGGAGCTGAACATACATCCAGGGATCTGCAAAAGCGTCTCCTGGCGTCCCTGGCCCGGTACTGATTTGCACACACATGAAAGGGAGGCGAGGGGAAGAGATTCTAAGCAGAGCAGCGCCTGCAGCTCACACAGGCCTGGGATTAGTTTGTGCTCCCAACAGGCAGAGTGGAAAGACCTCATAATACATGGGGTATTGGGGACAGTCCCCAGAAGGCTGCTGCCTTAGAAGAGGTCTAAATTAACTGTAGACTAACAGCTACTCTGTGTCTGTTCTGAAAAACCTTTCAAGCAAGCCTCAAAAATACGTTTTATTCCAAGTATTTTAACTATGTGTCAGAACACAGTCCAACCCTACTTAAAGGAATGCGACAAACGCCAACACCAAACAACGGAAAATTCGCAGTGTGTAGCCTCCCGTCAAACTACAGATCAGTATCCCTCAGGAGCATAGATGCAAAAATTAGAAACGGAATTTTAGCAAACCCAGCAACATAGAATAAGGACAATACAACCTGACCAAGTGGGTTTCATCTGAGAAATGCAAAGTTGGTTTCATGTTTGAAAACCAATCAATTTAATTTGCCATATGAACAAACTAAAAAAGAAAAACCATATAACCGTCTCAACATGTATTCCTAATAAAAACTTTCACAAAACTAGAAATAAAAGGAAGGTTCCTCAATGTGATGAAAATCATCTAAAAATAAATGAACAGGAGAAAACCAAGATGGCGGCATAGGTAAACACCGGAGTTAGCTGCCTCGAACAACCACTTCACAAATACAAGTAAAAGACGGAACGGACATCGCCCAGAACCACAGGAAGACTGGCTGAGGGGAAATTCTTCAACTAGAAGGAAAGAGAACATACGAGACTCAGAGGAGGCGCAGTGCGGAAAATACAAAGGTTCGGAGGTACGTGCGGAGCGGGCTGGTGGCTGAGGGCGCGGTTGTCCGTTTCAATCGGGAGGGAGGCTCAGGCTCAGAGCTCCAGTTCTGGGCGAGTCTCTAGGGACCCAGACTCAAACGGGAGAAGCGGGACTGTCTGGCATCGGTCCGAACGCGAGGGCAGCTTTCTCTTTGAGGTTTGCAGCGGTTGCTGGGACTCTGAGAGGCAGAGCCTCTGGGGACGGGACTGAGAGCAGCCATAACTGCTCCCTCTACCCGCCCTGTTTGATCCCGTGCGACCCGCCCTGCCCAAGCCCTGCGCAGAACCATTTGCCAGATAGCCTCAGGCAAAGGCTAGATTAGCACCTCCCTAGAGGACAGAAGTTTTCCCACTGCAGACACAGCTGATTCTCACAGCCAGTTGGCCTGGAGGTCAAATCCCCCTAGTATTAACTACAACAATCAAGGCTTAACTACAACAAGACTGCACACAAAGACCACTAGGGGGTGCACCAAGAAAGCATAAAAAATGCGGAGACAAAGAAACAGGACAAAACTGTCAATGGAGGATATTGAGTTCAGAACCACACTTTTAAGGTCTCTCAAGAACTGTCTAGAAGCCGCCGATAAAGTTACTGAGATCCTCAAGAAATCTAATGAGACCCTCGATGTTATGATAAAGAACCAACTAGAAATTAAGCATACACGGACTGAAATAACGAATACTATACAGACTCCCAACAGCAGACCAGAGGAGTGCAAGAATCAAGGCAAAGATTTGAAATGCGAAGAAGCAAAAAACACCCAACCAGAAAAGCAAAATGAAAAAAGAATCTGAAAATACGAAGATAGTGTAAGGAGCCTCTGGGACAGCTTCAAGTGTACCAACATCAGAATTATAGGGGTGCCAGAAGATGAGAGAGACCAAGATATTGAAAACCTATTTGAAGAAATAATGACAGAAAACTTCCCCTACCTGGTGAAAGAAATAGACTTACAGGTCCAGGAAGCGCAGAGAACCCCAAACAAAAGGAATCCAAAGAGGACCACACCAAGACACATCATAATTAAAATGCCAAGAGCAAAAGACAAAGAGAGAATCTTAAAAGCAGCAAGAGAAAGAAACTCAGTTACCTACAAGGGAATACCCATACGAATGTCAGCTGACTTCTCAACAGAAACTTTGCAGGCCAGAAGGGAATGGCAAGAAATATTCAAAGTGATGAATGCCAAGAACCTACAACCAAGATTACTTTATCCAGCAAAGCTATCACTCAGAATTGAAGGTCAGATAAAGAGCTTCACAGATAAGGAAAAGCTAAAGGAGTTCATCACCACCAAACCAGTATTATATGAAATGCTGAAAGGTATCCTTTAAGAAGAGGAAGAAGAAGAAAAAGGTAAAGATACTAATTATGAACAACAAATATGCATCTATCAACAAGTGAATCTAAGAGTCAAGTGAATAAATAATCTGATGAACAGAATGAACTGGTGATTATAATAGAATCAGGGACATAGAAAGGGAATGGACTCACTATTCTTGGTGGGGAAAGGGGTGTGGGAGATGCGGGAAGAGACTGGACAAAAATTGTGCACCTAGGGATGAGGACAGTGAGGGGGTAAGGGCAGAGGGTGGGGTGGGAACTGGGAGGAGGGGAGCTATGGGGGGAAAAAAAGAGGAACAAATGTAATAATCTGAACAATAAAGATTTACTAAAATAAAAAAATAAATAAAAATAAAAATAAATGAACAGCCCTGGCCTGTTGCTCAATGGTTAGCATGTTGGCCCATGGACCAAAGGGTTTAGGGTTCAATTCCCGGTCAAGGACACGTACCTTGGTTGCAGGTTCCCCAACCCTGGTAGGGGCGCATGCAGGGAGCAACCAATCGATGTGTCTCTCTCACATCGATGTTTCTCTATCTCTCCCCCTCCCATCGACTCTCTCTAAAAAAAAAAAAAAAAAAAAAAAAAAAATCAATGAGAAAAATATCATCGAGGTGAGGATTAACAACAAAAACAGAATCAGACCTGGAAATGAATAGATGAAGAAATTAACAGAGGACATTGAAAAGTAATATAAATGTACTCCATTTGCCTCATATATTTAAGAAGGTAGAGAAACACATGAACATTATGAGGAGAGAAATAGAATGTATTAAAAAAATCCACATGTGATTGCCAAAAGCGAAAACTACAGCATCTCAAAAGAAAAATACATGGGATGTGATTAAGAGCAAATAAAACAATGTACAAGAAATGATCAGGAATTTGAAGATATAGCAATAAAAACCATCCAAAATGAAGCCCAGCCCCAGCCGGCTAGGCTCAGTGGATAGAGCGTTGCCTTCGGACTGAAGGGTCCTGGGTTCGATTCCTGTTAAGGGCACATGCCCAGGTTGAGGGCTGGATCCTCAGTAGAGGGCATGGCAGAGGCAGCCGGTCAATGATTCTCTCTCATCATTGATGTTTCTATCTCTCTCTCCCTCTTCCTTCCTCTCTGAAATCAATAAAAATATATTTGAAAAACAAGACAAAACAAAACAAAGAAAATGAAGCCCAGACAGAAAATAAGATGAGGGATAACTTCCCCCACCTGGTGAAAGAAATAGACTTACAAGTCCAGGAAGCGCAGAGAACCCCAAACAAAAGGAATCCAAAGAGGACCACACCAAGACACATCATAATTAAAATGCCAAGAGCAAAAGACAAAGAAAGAATCTTAAAAGCAGCAAGAGAAAGAAACTCAGTTACCTACAAGGGAATACCCATACGACTGTCAGCTGATTTCTCAACAGAAATTTTGCAGGCCAGAAGGGAGTGGCAAGAAATATTCAAAGTGATGAATGCCAAGAACCTACAACCAAGATTACTTTATCCAGCAAAGCTATCATTCAGAATTGAAGGTCAGATAAAGAGCTTCACAGATAAGGAAAAGCTAAAGGAGTTCATCACCACCAAACCAGTATTATATGAAATGCTGAAAGGTATCCTTTAAGAACAGGAAGAAGAAGAAAAAGGTAAAGATACAAATTATGAACAACAAATACACTTCTATCAACAAGTGAATCTAAGAATCAAGTGAATAAATAATCTGATGAACAGAATGAACTGGTGATTATAATAGAATCAGGGGCATAGAAAGGGAATGGACTGGATATTCTTCGGGGGAAAGGGGTGTGGGGGATGGGGGAAGAGACTGGACAATGATCGTGCACCTATGGATGAGGACAGTGGGTGGGGAGTGAGGGCGGAGGGTGGGGTGGGAACTGGGAGGAGGGGAGTTATGAGGGGAAAAAAGAGGAACAAATGTAATAATCTGAACAATAAAGATTTAATTAAAAAAAGAAAGAAGTAGAACATCAGTGACATTTGAGGTAATATCAAGCAATCTAACTAACACAAAAGTAATTGGAGACTCAGGTTGGGGTAGGGGGATAAAAAATTAAAATGAAGAAATAATGGTCAATAATTTTCCAAATTCAAGGTAACTAAAAAACAACAGAGTCATAAGGCTAAATGAACCCAGGCATCAGAAACATAATGAAAACCACATAAAATCACATTATAATCAAATTGTTGAAAATCAGTAATAAAGGGAAAATTGTATAAGCAGCCAGAGAAAACAGACGCATCTCATCAGATGAAAAAACAAATGAACAACAAATAAAGTGACAACATATTTCTCATGAGAAACTATGCAAGCCATCAGACAATGGAGAGGGGAAAGTACTAAGAGGAAATGAAGGACAAATTCAATAGAGGAAAAATTAAATACTTGCTGGAAATATCTTACAGAAAATGAAAACAACCTAGAGCCTTTTTCAGACTAGAGACTTCTTTAGACGGAAAAAATGGGATCTAGAATAGACAAAGTAAATTTGAAAAGACATAGGGAGCAGAAGCACTTATGCTACCTGATTTCAAGACTTATTATAACAGCGGTTCTCAACCTGTGGGTCGCAACTCCTTTGGGGGTCGAATGACCCTTTCACAGGGGCTGCCTAAGACCATCGGAAAACACATATATAATTACATATTGTTCACAGTAGCAAAATTATCGTTACGAAGTAGCAACGAAAATAATTTTATGGTTGGGAGTCATCACAACATGAGGAACTGTATTAAAGGGTTGCGGCATTAGGAAGGTTGAGAACCACTGTACTATAAAATTAGTGAGCTATTCATGTATAGACAAACAACCAATTGGTATTTATCAGTTATAATTTGTATTTTTTCCTTTTAAATTTTAATAATGTCGAATATTTTTAAAAAGAAAACGTAAATGAATCTAAATAATTAAATTTTTTTTACTTTACCTTAAAAATGCATTTATAATAAAATATACTAAAAATTTACACTTTGAACATAAATATATATATATATATATATATATATATATATATATACTTAAATATATTTTTTATTTATTTCAGAGAGGAAGGGAGAGAGAGATAGAAAATCAATGATGAGAAAAAATCATTGATTGGTTGCCTCTTGCTCGCCTCCTATTGGGGCTTCCTGGTTCATAGGTCCATGCTCAACCCCTGAGCCACGCCGGCCGGGCACATTTTATTTTTAAGCTTTCATATCATTTATTTGTCAATAAGGCAATTACATGGAAATCTTGATTATAAAAACACTGGAGGCCCAGTGCATGGATTCGTGCATGGTAGGGGGCGGTCCCTCAGCTTGGCTGTGCCTTCTCGCAATCCAGGACCCCTTACTGGATGTCCAACTGCCGGTTTAGGCCCAACCCTACCTAGCCTGCGGGGATCGGCAGTCGGGCATCCCCCGAGGGATGTAGCAGTGTGCCAAGTGGCCGGTGGCCAGGGAGGAGCCCGAGCCAGAGCCATGCTGCTCGTGCTCATCCCACCCAGAGCGCCTGCCTGCCTGCCGCAGCTCGGTAGCACTGCCGCAGAGTCTGGAGAGGCTTCCGCTGCAGCAGCTGCGCTCACCAGCCCTGAGCCCGGCTTCTGGCTGAGTGGCGCTCCCCCTGTGGGAGCACACTGACCGCCAGGAGGCATCTCCTGCATTGAGCGTCTGCCCCCTGGTGGTCAGTGTGCGTCAGAGTGACTGGTTGACCAGTCGTTCCCGTTCCGGTCATTCGGGTTGTTTGGTCATAATGGTTGCTTAGGCTTTTATATATATGTAGATAGATAATTGGTGATTTCAATGAAATGAGAGCAAGAAAAAGAAATGTTATAGAATAAATATATAATAATTCATGAATTGTGGATTTTAAAAGTATTTTTATTGGTTTCAGAGAGGGAGAGAGAAACAATCAATGATGAGAGAGAATCATTGATTGGCTGCCGCCAGCATGTTCCCCAATGGGTATTAAGCCTTCAACGTGGTTATGTGCCCTGACGGGGAATTGAACCATGACCTTCTGGTTCACAGATCAATGCTCAACCACTGAGCCATGCCAGTCTGGCAAATTCTGGATTTTTAAAATTAATTATTCATCCAGACATTGACAGACCATCAACAGAACCCCCATACATGTGCAGTGTTAATTAAATCCAGTGGTTTTTATATTTTTCTCTTTCATCATAGAAATAGCGTAGCTCTGCGCACATGCTCAGCATACACACATACACAAACATATTTTTTTGGTTATAAGGAAGGTATATTTGTCAGCCTTGGAAGCTGGAACTTACTTTAGGCGACGGTTTGTTAGCTTTATTTGTAACTTTTAACTATCAGGATATGGGATTTGGGGGCCTCCTTTGCCCTCTTGCCCTGAGACACAAACAAGAAGCCTGGGGCTGTGTCTGACAGGTGACAGACCCGAGTCCTACCCAGGTGGTCTGCCCCAAGGCCCCAAGCGCTTCCCACTGCACCACACTGCCTGGCTGTAGACAGGGGGAAAGGTTTGGGGACGAGTAAAGCACTGAGAAGCTTCTGAAAGAGGCCATGACGATGCCCAGGAACCCCTGTGGGGAGGGCGTTTAATGTGAGGAGGAAAGTGATGGTGGAGGAGGTAAGAGCACAGATTAGGGTGGTGGGCGGCTGGGGCCGGCTTTCCCTGTGGACAGCAGACTCACTGAGGTGGGGTTATCAGGAGAGAGCTCGCAGCCTGGGGCTCAGAGTCCCTGGGTTCTGACCCCTCCCTCCGTTCAGCTGTCTGTCTGTACTTCAGCCCCGCCCTGTTTCCCTCGGGAATGGAAGGCCAGGGTCACTTGGCAATCTTAAAAATAAATGCAGGGGAGACAAAGCTTTACACTCCATTCTAGCAGACCTAGTAGGGGGCTAGATACTAACGTCATCTTTGGGTTATTGGAAACTGTGACTTTAAGCGAGACGAAGTAAGAGGAAACCAATTTTACCGTAGTCCAGTTGATATAAACAAGAGTTAAGCTCCTATGGCGTATTTCTGGTCCCAAAAATATCACCAAACTTCTAAATAAAGACCCACAACAGTTTTAATATTAAATATTGAAATAAATGCGAGTATACATACATGTAAGAAACATTAATATAAACAAACAAGATAATTATTTCCCAACCCGCTTATTCCAGTTCAGGGTCCCAGGTGGCCGGAGCCTCTCTCAGCAGCTCAGGGGCAAGGAGGGGACCCTGGACAGGACGCCCTCCATCTCGGGCGCACTCGCACACCCACACTCACTCAGATGTGGACAATGTAGACACCCAATTCCCCTCAATGCCTGTCTTACCCGGCCGGCGTGGCTCGGAGATTGAGCATCGACCTATGAACCAGGAGGTCATGGTTCAATTCCAGGCCAGGGCACGTGCCCGGGTTGTGAGCTCGATCCCCAGTGTGGGCATGCAAGAGGCAGCCAGTTAATGATGCTCTCTCATCATTGATGTTTCTCTCTCTCTCTCCCTCTGCCTTCGTCTCTGAATTCTCCCCAGTGCAGACCTGGGGAGAAGGTGCAAAGTCCTCACAGACGGTGCCCCTGGCCAGGAATCGATTCCCCCTCATCCATATGAAAACAAAAGGGCCTTGGACAAAACCACGTTATGTGAGTACCTGCGGCAGGGTTGCCTGCCAGACACGGCTCCTGCCAAAGAGGGCGAGTGTTAGAGGCAGGCTGGCCCTATGCTGAGCGCTATTTGATGATATCGAAGGATTGAAAAAGAATTCAAAACGCAAAGTTATTTTTTGCCCTAGGTCCACCGAGTCATCTCCAGGACCCCGGGGGTGCAGCCTCCGTTGTCTGGGAAACTGCTCTGGGCCCGACGCCAAGGCGGTCGGCCCTTCTCCATCTACCGCTGACCTGACGTTAGGTGCTGGGTCACTGCTTCTCCCGCATGCCCCGTGTCACTCCCCCCACCCGAGATGGGGGTGTTTCCCCGCCCTTGCTCTGGGCTGGCCTTGGACTCCTTTGACTGGAGAACGCACAGCAGTGGGGCCCTGCCAGTTCCAGTCTCGGCGTTAACTGAGCGCTTCTGCCTGGACTCCCTCCGCGCCCCGGCCTACCGAGCAAGAGGCCCACCCCGCTGGACAAAGAGGTCCAGCCAGCGCCCACCCATCCCGGCGCCCCAGCTGAACTGCCCGCGAATGCTGCCAAAAGTGTGACCTCGGCCCCGCCTCAGGGCGCAGAGGGTGCCCAGCGGAGCCCCCAGAGCGGGAGACAAGCTAAGTAGCTGCTGCTGTAAGTCGCTAAGTTTGGGGTGGTTTCTACACGGCCACAGACGACTGAAACACGTGCCAAACATTGCTCGGGGCTTTACACATGTTGTTTATTTAATCCTCACAACGTCCCTGGAAAGGCTACTTTTAGTTCCATTTTACAGATGCAAAAACCCAAGCTCAGAGGGTGACATCACCTTGCCCACAGTCTCACAGCTAGAAAGTGCTGGGGCCTGGATTTAGACCTAAGTCTGTCTGACTCCAAGATGGGCAGGACAAGGGGACCAGGATGGGCATGTGATCCTGTGAGGGAGGGGAGGGAGGGGAGAATGGTTCTGCCTACCTCATGCCCTCAGAGGACCATCCCAGGAGCCTGGCAGGAGCCTGGCAGGCCAGGAGGCCAAGTGCAGGATGCACGAGGGACCAGGGTCTGCACTGGGGAGGCTGTAGGAGCAAAGGTCCTGCCAGCCAGCCGGCCGGGAGCTCTCTGACCCAGGCAGACCCAGGCCCCGCCCTGCCCGAGACCTCACCAGACTCCACGTGGTCCCAATTGGCTATTACATCTGAAAAGGTCTCCTAGCTTCCACAAAATACCACATGTGGGCGCGCACGTACAGTGCGATTGAAACTTCGTGGCCCATGCGCAGAAGTCAGTATTTTGTGGAAGAGCCGGTATTTTGTGGAAGAGCCACACTCAAGGGGCCAAAGAGCCGCATGTGGTTCACGAGCCGCAGTTTGCCGACCACTGTCCTAGCTCGTCCACTTGCCAACCTGGGGACCCATGTGGCCAGCCTCCTGCCGCTCAGTGCCCATGCGGGGAGGGTCACAAGGCTGCCCATGTTGGGCATTTCCCTGGCACAGAGCTGGGGTCCATGGGCTCAGGGATCACATCGGACTCTTGGAGAGAACATCATCTGTTTCTTTCTCTTGAGCTCACTGCTCCCTCCTGCCTCTGTGCGTCAGGCTCGGGCCTCCTGCCGAACACTCCACTCACATCCCAAGCTAAACCCGAATTCCTCCTCCCTCCGGGATGCTGGGCGCTGTCCCTGGTGGGTGGGAGGGAAGGACAAGGTGGCCCGTTAACGACACGCATATCCCTTAGGCGTGGGGAGCAGGGTGTCCTTGCCAAGCCCACACTGGATGAGGCCCCTCCAGCCATCTGTTTGCATGTGTTTACTGATGCCCAGGTGGGCATTCCTTTGGAGGCCTGGAAAGAGAAGAGACGATTCTGGCACAGTTGCCTGGGACAGAGGGAGAGGTGAAATCGATGATGTGAAAATAGCAGAGGAGCCTGGCCAGGTGTGACTCAGTGGTTGAGTGTCGACCCAGGAACCAACCGGTCACCGGTTCGAAGAACCAACAGGTCACTGGTTCGATTCCCAGTCAGAGCATATGCCCAGGTTGCAGGCTCGATCCTCAGTGGGGGCGTGCAGGAGGCAGCTGATCGATGATTCTCTCTCATCATTGATGTTTCTCTCTCTCTCCCTCCCCCTTCCTCTCTGAAATCAATAAAATAATGTTTTTTTAAAAAGAAAAGAAAATAGCAGAGGAGTCTGGCGTGTCGCCTCCGGTCCACCTTTCTTCTCTGGAGATGCCTGAGCCGAAAGCCACGTTTCTCAAAACCCACCGGCAATGGGACCCAGCAGCAAATCAGTGTCCACTGACTGCGGACCACGGGCTGGTGCTTGGAGGCAGCAGTGAGCACCCCTTCTGACGGCTTCGCTCACAGAGGGCGGGGGAAGCGTGCCCCGGAGCGGCCTGTGGTGGGGCAGCCGTGGGTGTGCTCGTCCTCTGAGCTCCAGCGGGGCCTCTGGTGGGTCCGGCGTGGCCCCTTCCTCTTCGGGGAGACCCTGTTCTCTCTGCTTGGACAGCGCCACGCCCACCTCTCGGACACCTTCTTCTGAATGGGTTGTCTTGCCTCTGCTTGTCCCTTTCTGTTTCAGATCCGCTCCCCAGGAGAGCTGCTCGGCTCCCACAACTCACTTCTGTGCGGCTAAGAAGGCAGCCCTGGAGTTGGAGGAGCAATGGACAGAGAACCCAGAAGCTGACCGCATCGTCCTGGCGCTCCCACTCGCCACCTGGGCGCGGGGACATGTCCTTTCCTCCCCGTGGCCTCCGTCTTCTCACCCCTGGAGTGGCAGTGTCGGATGGGAGTTCCCTCCCAGCTTGAAGCTACGATTCGATCCACAAACATGCAACTGAGGGCCGGCTGCCTGACAGGTGCTGGGGCCACGAGTGGAAGGGGACCTGGTCCCTGTCTCAGGAAGTCGGGCAGACGGATGTGCACAGAACCGTAGCACAGAGGGCTGCCTGCCTGTGGCTGAGAGAATCACCAAGTTCTACCAAAGCCTCCTAGCCTCCCTGCCAGGCTGCCCATCCCCAGGCACAGACACTCACAATTCTCATCCACGATGCCTTTGAGTTTTAGCGCCATAGCTGCCGAAAAGAGACACGCATCACCCCTTTGTTGGTTTCCCAGCTTTGTGTGCCATCAATTAAGTTCTCGCCCGGTAAGACGTAGGCTGAATTCTCTTTAACCTGCACCCCGCCATCATAACTTGTCCCCAGGCACTCCTTTGCCTCTCCCCAGTCTCCCAATATGGTTACAGCATCCTCTTGGTTAGATGGGAAGTCAGTGTCTTCATTATTGTGACTAAATGTTACCTATAGCTAAATCATGAAGTGTAGTATTATTTCTTTTCTTTCAACATTTTATTCTCCCCCCCTTTTTTTTTTTTTAAAAAAAATATAGTTTTATTGATTTCAGAGAGGAAGGGAGAGGGAGAGAGAGAGAGAAAAACATCAATGATGAGAGAGAATCATTGATTGGCTGCCTCCTGCACACCCCCTACTGGGGGCTGTCTCCTGCACGCCCCCTACTGGTCAAGGGCAACCCAGGCATGTGCCCTTGACCAGAATCGAACCCAGGACTCTTCAGTCCACAGGCTGACGCTCTATCCACTGAACCAAATCAACATTTTATTCTTTATTTGCTTTTTCTTTTTATTTTAAATTTGCTTAGTTTTCCATTTACCCAGTAGTGATTCAACCCCCACATTTTAGGCATTCTACACATTTCATCTCCAGAAATCTCGCCCAGAGCTCGACTTCTCCGGGCAGACCTGGCTGCTCTCTCTTCCTGGTGTGGCTCCCCAATCTCTCTCACACACGGATCTTCTGCTTCCTTGTCCTTGTTTTGGGGGAACACATCTCCACTGTGAGAGATGGTGAATGGCAGTTGCAGTTTTGGGAAAATTTTCATGTCTTAATATGTTTTCATCCTACATGTAACTCATAGTTTGGTAGGGTATGGAATTGTAGGTTGGAAATAATTGTGTCTTAGCACTTCAAAGGCAATGCTCCACTATGTTCTACCACAGTGTTGTTGAACAACCAATGCTATTTTGAGTTACGATCCTTTCATGTGGCTTGTTTTTCTTGCTAGAAGTTTGTAGGACCTTCTCTTTGTCTCCAGGGCTCTGACGTTCCAGGATGGTATGCTTTGGTGAGGGTACATTTTTATAGACTCTTTGGCCCATTCGGTTTGGAAACTTATGTCCATCAGTCCTGGAAAATGCTCTTGAATTACTTTTTTAGGGGTTTTCTCTCTTTCTAGGTCCCCTGTTATTCCGATGTTGGTCCTCCTGAACTGGTCCTCTAGTTCCATTATCTTCTCGGTTTTCCTTTGTTGTGGCTTTGTTTGCTGTCGTTTTGGGAAGATGTCTTTAATTTCCAGCCTTCTTGTTTAATTTTCACGTCTGTTTTATTTTTTATTTCAGTGGTTCTCAACCTTCCTCATGCCGCGACCCTTTAATACAGTTCCTCATGTTGTGGTGACCCCCAACCATAAAGTTATTTTCGTTGCTACTTCATAACTGTAATGTTGCTACTGTTATGAATCGTCATGTAAATATCTGATATGCAGGATGTATTTTCATTGTTACACATTGAACATAATTAAAGCATAGTGATTAATCACAAAAACAATATGTAATTAGATATGTGTTTTTCGATGGTCTTAGGCGACCCCTGTGAAAGGGTCGTTCGACCCCCAAAGGTTGAGAACCGCTGTTTTATTTCTAAGACCTTATTTCGTTGTCTGAATGTTCACTTTTATAGCATATAATTCTTATTTCATGGGGGCAATACCATATTTCTCTGTGTATAAGTGCTTCTTTAAAAAGTTTTCTCTACCTGCATAGCAGTGTCCTCCAAGTTGCTCTCATCTGTTTGCTTTGATCTCTGTTTTTCGTATTAGATGCTGTCGGTGTATGTCTGTCCCTGGCCGTTAGAAACCCTGATGTCAGAGTCTGTCCGCTAAGCCCCTGGGTGCCCCTGCCTCAACTCCAGATCCCCCGCCCTCAGACCGTCTG